>NC_054379.1:94644914-94962414 GCF_017654675.1 Xenopus laevis
CATCAGAAAAGCTAATGATCCAGCACTTTTAAATTGGGCTATTGCCTGCAGCTGGATTGTAAGCAGGGTCAGTCAGGGAAAGCTCACAAGGTAAAGAGTCATTCTGCAGTGTCAAAAGTATGAGGCATTCTGATGTTCAACAAGAAGGTGAAGATATCAATAAATAGCAGGTCCCTGACATTTGTGGACCCTTGCATTGCAAGGCAAACCACTGGATTCACATACTGTGAATCCAACCTACTGCCTGCCCATCAGAACTAACAGCTTCTCTGCATACTATTGTGGAGAGTTCAAAGTTTTCCTGGAGTCTCTGTATCTGCATGAAGGTTGCCAAGAGACAGTTAGGTAATGTGCAACCATGAAGGACCAGAAAGTTATAAATCAAAATGTTTTTACCTTTCACAGAGGATAACTGATAATAGGTTGCTAGGGTCACTAACAGCCTGCTTTTATTTTACTGTGTGCTACAAACCTGGCAACCAGGGAGGGTTTTAAAAGTAAATATAGAGAAAGACAATACAAAGTCAAATAATAAAAAGACTCATAAAAAGAAAAAGGAAACCAATTGTGAGTTGTCACACAACTGACTAAATCATGACTAAATCATAATACAAGTTAATTTTTAATATGAATATAACCTGTAAATCCATTGCGCTCTGTTAGCCAACAGAAGAAAAAAAAACCCACTGTGCTTTGTGTGCAGATAAGAATCAAACAAAACTGGCGTTAATGTGAAATATTTTACTGGAAAGAGTAGGATCATGCTCATGCTTTGATTTTTTTCCCTTTTGCTTATGTTTTTTACCTAAATGCAAACGGCAATATGTTTTGTCTTGTTAAAAATATAAATTTGAATCTACCTGATGACTGTATGCTCCATAAAAACATATTTTTTGTGGGTGTTGTTAATGTCTTTAGCATATTTGTAGATGTTTGGTAGAACTTACACCTTACAAAAAACATCTGCAATAATAAAAGAAACGCTTGGATTTGTTGTTTTTGTGAAGTATAGATTAAGTGGATACGCAGATAATGCAAATCCATTTTTATCTACTTTTAAAGCATCCTTTTGAGACTGTGAAAAATCAAAGCTTCCTACATTTTATTTCAAGCTTTGCAATGGTCTCTTGAGATGAAAATGTAATACAGCAAGGCACTTGAGTGAGTAAAGAACGCACCGAACTGATTTATTCAATATTTCATTCTACTGCATTTTGATCTAATTATATTATTATTAAATGTCTATTTTAGCATCCAAGACCCAAGCATTGTTACCAATGCAATGTGAGAAGGAGTCTTTGAATCATTAGCACTTGACCCTTTGGACAAGAAATATTCTGTTCTAGAATCATTGTTATTTGAAAAAAGTACTAATACATTTATCAGACAAGAACAGCTATAAATATTTTAAATAGTATAGGCTTGATCAGTTTTGCTTCATGTGCTGAAATTGATTGTTTTGTGATTTATCATGCTATAGTTCTTATTTCTACTAATGTATTTCTTCATGTTGAACATAGTGTCTATTAGCCTTCAGCTATTTTATTTGGGCTTGACAATCCTTATATTTCATTTCACTCTCATGCATCCAGTGGCATTATTGCTATTGTTTTAGTAAACCTTTTACATAAGAATTTCAATATAAAATGTATTTTCTCCAACAGACTACTTTGTATAAATAATTTTTGTATAAATATAGATAGGAAAAAAGTTTATTTAAAGACAGGCATATCTGGAGGAGGCAATTTAGCATTACATGTTTAAAATACATCTAAACTACATCTAAAGTAAACAAGTAGCAATAAACAAAGCTGGAAAATGTATTGTTATGATTACATCCTGCACTGCACAATCCAGTAATCAAAGTTCCTATTTATAGCATATTCAGGCTTTGTTTAGCATTCATGGCCTACAGTTCAGCTTCATTGCCGGGTCGGACTCGCGTCTGGCAAACAGGATCATATCCCATTGTAATGAGAGATAAGTCTACTTTTAGTCCTGTTAAATGGTCTGTTTAGGGAAAAAGTCTGTATTAGGGTTGCTACCTGGCTGGGTCTGAACCAGAAAGCCCTATTTTGGCAAGGAATGTCAGGTCGGCAAAACAATCAGGTTTAGGAACTTCAAGTGACAATTGCTTACCAAAGCAAAACTATCAGTGAAAACGATCAACATGACCTATAGGTAACTTTTAGGGGCAGATTTATCAAGGGTCGAAGTGAATTTGAGGGAATTTTCAAAGTAAAAAAATTCGAAATTCGAAGTAATTTTTTGGATACTTCGACCATCGAATAGGATACTACGACTTTGAATTCGATTCAAAGTAAAATCGTTTGAATATCGAAGTACTGTCTCTTTATAAAAAACGTTGACTTCAATACTTCGCCAAATTAAACCTGCCGAAGTGCTATGTTTTTTTTAAGCCTATGGTTTTTTCATTGAATTTGGGTATCCTGCGGTCGAAGTAAAATAGTTTGATCGATCCATTAAATCCTTCAAATCGTTCTTCGACCGCAGGATACCCAAATTCGATGAAAAAAACTTCGACTTCGATATGGTCAAATTTCAAAGTATTTTAAACATCGAAATTCGACCCTTGATAAATCTGGCCCTTAATGTAGATTAATATTTTGAAAAGAAAATTTTTAGTGTCAGTATCACTTTAACTGCCCCACCCCCAGAAGTCATTGCCATCCCTAAACATCATCATCCCACCCTCGAATTCGACCCTCGAAATTAAATCCTTCGAATATCGAATTCGAAGGATTTAGCGTAAAAAACGTTAGATCGAACGATAAAATCCTTTGATTCGAACGATTCGAACGATTTAAAGCGAATGATCAAAAGATTTTTCTTTGATCAAAAAAAGGTTAGAAAAGTGATGGGGAAGGTCCCCATAGGCTAACATTGTACCTCGGTAGGTTTAAATTGCCTAAGTATGTAGTCAAAGTATTTTTTAAAGAGACAGTACTTCGAATATCGAATGGTCACATAGTCGAATGATTTTTAGTTTGAATCGTTTGAATTGAAGTCAAAGGTCGTAGTAGCCTATTCGATGGTCGAAGTACCCAAAAAAATACTTCGAAATTCAAAGTTTATTTTATTTAAATCCTTCCCCCGAGCTTAGTAAATGTGCCCCTAAGATTCTGGGGAGATTAGTTGCCCAGCGACAAATCGCCTCTTCTTTGGACGACTTATCTCCTCTAACTGCCTTTTTGCTGACTAGAATGTAAATTGCCGGAGGGATGGCACTTGGATCGATTCGTTTACCAAAGTTGCCCAAAGTGGTGGTAACCATAGTCAGTCTGATTCTGTATCTGATACAGATGCATATTAAAATGTTGCATTATGAAAGCAAATGTAAGTCTTAGCAATTTTTATGCATTAATTATCCATTTTCAGTGATTTATTTGTAAATGTAATTGCTGTTAAAAGTAGCATCTATCTGTCTTTTGCTCTTCTCTGCACTACAAACAATTTAACATTAGCTAACAGTCAGGAGTCTTTTCCAGAATGTTTAATTATCTCTTTTGTAGTATAAAAATAATAATTAAAGCAACACAATAGTGTTGTTCCTAAATGTATACCTTAGTATTAAAAAATATATTCTCATTTTGTTTCCCATTTTCCAGCTTTTCTAGTTCCAGCAAGATTCTTATTCCAGAAGAGTGTGCTACTGGAATACACTGCTACACAGTGTGCTACTACATTTTTTAACATTTAACTGTATATTAATCCCTATACAAGTAGGGTTCTTCCGGTATTGACTCCTAACACCTACAGTATTCTGGTGCCCTAGCAGTGGGTTGAGCGCTCCTATTATAGCACATTAAAAAGGTCTAGTCTTACAGGAAAATGAAACAGTTTACATATTTACTGGCATTAAAATTCTGATAGCAGTAATGTCATATATGTCATGTAATAGCTGTTCTTCTGTCTTGCAACAATGGATACAAATGCACACAATCATTTATAAATAACACATAAGAAAAATCGTATTCCATGTATTGCACCTGGTAATGTTGAAGAAGCCCATCAGAATAGTGTTTCACTTTGGAAAGCAGTATATTTATTAGAGGTCCTCCTAATATGTGGCATTTCCCCAACAAAATAAGGCAGTTGGTCATTGATTGCTGCACCTGAAACTATAAATACATTTCTTTTATACTTTTGCAAATGCATCTAAAGTAATAATGTGAGTAAACTACAGTGATGGTGCAAATAGTAGTATTATTATTTACAATTAAGATAATATGTAAAAACTGATCAATATTTGAAGCTATTCCATCTTTTCCTACTATTATAATTAAAGCAAAATAGGTTGCTTGCCCATTTTAGCAAGAAAGGGCATAAATATCTATGATTAGAACACAATGAATAGTAGCTGATCCAATGAGTTATGTGATTAACATTTTGGTGACAGGAAAACATCTACAGTGCATATTTATACTTGTTATTATTAATTTACTTTGCACAAGAGCAAACATTCTTGTAAAACCTGATGATATTTCTTTTTATCACTGACGGTATAACTATGCCACAATGCTGTGCCCCTTGAAACCAAGTAACTAAAAATTGAACACCACTGAGTGTCACATTGGAGAAGCTTGGGCCCACTGGAAAATGTGACCTCAAGAGCTCACAAGCTTAGATACCCACTGGGATTTTTTAGGTATCATGGTGGGACAATGTGACCTTGGAGTTGGGCTGTAGTCATTAGAGATGTCGCGAACTGTTCGCCGGCGAACTTGTTCGCGCGAACATCGGGTGTTCGCGCTCGCCGGAAGTTCGCGAACGTCGCGCAACGTTCGCCATTTTGGGTTCGCCATTGTTGGCGCTTTTTTTTGCCCTCTCACCCCAGACCAGCAGGTACATGGCAGCCAATCAGGAAGCTCTCCCCTGGACCACTCCCCTTCCCTATAAAAACCGAAGCCCTGCAGCGTTTTTTCACTCTGCCTGTGTGTGCTGAAGAGATAGTGTAGGGAGAGAGCTGCTGCCTGTTAGTGATTTCAGGGACAGTTGAAAGTTTGCTGGCTAGTAATCGTTTTGATACTGCTCTGTTATTGGAGGGACAGAAGTCTGCAGGGGTTTGAGGGACATTTAAGCTTAGGTAGCTTTGCTGGCTAGTAATCTACCTTCTACTGCAGTGCTCTGTATGTAGCTGCAGTGGGCAGCTGTCCTGCTTCTGATCTCATCTGCTGACTGCTGCAATAACAGTAGTCCTTGTAAGGACTGCTTTTATTTATTTTTTTGTTGTTTTACTACTACTACTACTACTACTACTATAAGAGCCCAGTGCTATTAGTCTAGCAGTGTTGGGGAGTGGGACTGGTGTGCTAATCTGCTGCTCCTAGTAGTTCAGCAGCACCAACTTTAATTTTTTTTTTTTAATATTCATTTTTTTTTTATTTTACTTTTTTTTATTTTACTACCGCTGTAGTAGTGTATAAGTTGACCTTTTAGGCATTATTTGCCCTGTAGGCATTATTTGCACACTGTTTTCTTCAACCCGCCATCGAGCTGTGTGACCTTGTTCACATTCTGTCTAAATATCCATAATATTACCGTCTCCAGAAAAAACACCGGAGTCACTTTTTTCAAGCAGCCATAATATATTTTACGTAATCCGTATCCACCGCTGTAGTAGTGTATACGTTGGCCTTGTAGGCATTATTTGCACACTGTTTTCTTCAACCCGCCATCGAGCTGTGTGACCTTGTTCCCATTCTGTCTAAATATCCATAATATTACCGTCTCCAGAAAAAACACCGGAGTCACTTTTTTCAAGCAGCCATAATATATTTTACGTAATGGCGAAAAATGACTATTTTCAGCATTTATATGGCATATTTTTTCTGGCAACTGTGCTTCAGTGGCTGCGTCCAAAAAAACTGGGCAAACAATGCCTACAAGGTCAACGTATGGCAGTTGTTTAAAGAGAACAGTAGATTACTAGCCAGCAAAGCTACCTAAGCTAAAATGTCCCTCAAATCCCTGCAGACTTCTGTCCCTCCAATACAGAGCAGTATCAAGCAGATTACTAGCCAGCAAACTTACTATCATCTGTCCCTGAAATCACTAACAGCTCTCCCCCTACACTATCTCTTCCAAGCACACACAGGCAGATTTTTCAGATACATTTTTGCCCTTGATCCCCCTCTGGCATGCCACTGTCCAGGTCGTTGCACCCTTTAAACAACTTTAAAATCATTTTTCTGGCCAGAAATGTCTTTTCTAGATGTTAAAGTTCGCCTTCCCATTGAAGTCTATGGGGTTCGCGAACCGTTCGCGAACCGCTCGCGTTTTTGCGCAAGTTCGCGAATATGTTCGCGAACTTTTTTTCCGACGTTCGCTACATCCCTAGTAGTCATAGAGATCTGTGTAGCAGCAGGCTGCAGTTTGGCAATGTGATATGTAAATAAAGGCAAATATCAAATATGCAAGCCAGTATGCCCCCCAATTGCTGTGAGTAACGTATGATGCCGTGTGAATTCAATCACAGGTACAGGTATGTATCCTGTGGCTGGATAAACCAAGAATACAGTGACAAGCTGTGCCTTAGAGTGGAAAGCCCACACTATTAATATACTACCTCCCTATCATTTTTTATATCAAAGCAGCTAAATTTCAATACAATACTAACATCATCAAAGCATACTGTATCTAATTATAAAAACAAGACTCTTATTTGCTTAGTTTTTGAGACTTTTGTCTCATGGGTGGCTCTGCAGCTGATATATTTCTCTGCCCTGATTATATACATGTATATGTATTTTTTATTTATGTAGTGGTACTATACAAACTATTGTACATTTTTTCCAGTACATGTAACATTTTGTTTAAGGGAGATTTACAAACGGCAATGTGTTAGTTTACCTAGATAGATGTTCTAGATTTCCCTTTTTCAGCAATTGTTTGCCCGAACACAGGTGGGAGAAGATGGGTACATTTGCCCCTTCATACCACGCAAAAACAACACACCACTTGCCCTAACTTTCTACTACAAACTAACAGTATAACTGTTGTGGGAAATGTATTGTTAGCAAAAAATATTGCTAATACCGTGTAATAATTGCTAGTAATTGATTTGAAATTGCGAGCAGCACTGAGGGGCCGATTCACTAACTTCGAGTGAAGGATTCGAACTAAAAAAACTTCGAATTTCGAAGTGTTTTTTGGGCTACTTCGACCATCGAATAGGCTACTACGACCTACGACTACGACTACGTATCGAACTATTCGAACTAAAAATTGTTCGACCATTCGACCATTCAATAGTCGAAGTACTGTCTCTTTAAGAAAAAACTTCGACCCCCCTAGTTCGCCATCTAAAAGCTAGCTAACTTAATGTTAGCCTATGGGGAAGGTCCCCATAGGCTTTCTTAATTTTCTTTGATCGAAGGACATTCCTTCGATCGTTGGATTAAAATTCGTCGAATCGTTCGATTCGAAGGATTTTATCGTTCGATTCGAAGGATCTTATCGTTCGATCGAAGGAATAATCCTTTGATCGTTCGATCGCACTATTTGCGCTAAAATTCTTCGACTTCGATATTCGAAGTCGAAGGATTTTAATTCCCAGTCGAATATCGAGGGTTAATTAACCCTCGATATTCGACCCTCTGTGAATCAGCCCCTAAATATATGCAAAAATGAGATTTTAAACATCTCTTGCGATTTTAATTATATTCCCCCCTTAAGTCTGTGCCTTTTAAAATAAAATAAAAATTAACCCAAAACTTGCATTTAAACACATCTCCTTTATGTTCTTGAGTACAAAGACAAAAGCACATAATAAAAAAAAATGATTGTGCTGTTTTAATGGCATATGTCAGAATAGAGGTTTTAAGGTTTAGTGCTGCTTTTTATTTCACCTTAGTTAAGCAATTGGCAATAGTGTCTATGTAGGAATGCAACTGCAACCTCAAAGCATTGATTTAACGTATTTGCTTCCATATATGCTCCTTAGCAACTTACTAGGATATATAAATGCTGATGCCTTACTTGTCCTGCAAACAAATGGATGCAAGTAAACTCAGGAATTACCAGAGAGACCTGAGGATATATCAAGAATTCTCTTAGCTGGTAGCATTCAGCTACAACTGATTTACGCTAAGGGAATCAGATGCTAATACTTATAGAAGAAGTGACACTGTTTACAAAAAATGTGTGCTGAAACGTGGGTGCAATTTTCCAAAAAATACTTGAATTTGTGTTCATATTAGCAAAAACTTCAGAGTCAGAGGAGAGTATACTCCTTAGAAGGCAGCTTTTATTGTGCTGGAATTATATTGAGAAAATGTGGCATTGCAGGTTAAAAAATTGTGATTTGTATCCAAATATGCACATTGCTCTGCATTTGTATTTCATCCTGATTCCTTCATAATTTTTTCAAAGTTAAGTTGAATATTTCTGCTCAAAACTATTATACTTTATTAATATTAGACATTGTTTTCACACATCTTATTCTGACAATCTCCCTTTAATTAAAACCACACTCAAAAAGTAATCTGATAAGATTCAAGCTATGACCTGCTTCCAACCCAGTGCCAACAACATGGAAATAAAATAATGTCACAGTTATGCATAAAAAACTAAATAATATCTCTTTGGCTGCATTGTGTCATCATTAACTAAGCTTTTTATATTGACAAACTCGTATAAAGAGTAGATAAGTTTCCCCTTAAGCTACCATTATCTGAATTTAATTAATTAACATATTACAACTCACTCTTTTGGTTTCAATTTTATTACTGCAAGCTCAATTAATATAAAACCAATTATATAGTAATTGCTCTACAAGCAGATGGTTCAGCTTTGCTGCGCTGAAAAATGAGTGAATAATACTGAAGTATCTTGGTGATCCAAAGCTTATAGTAAATGAACTGTGTGACAAGTAACAATATACAAATATAAAAACAGTGATTTGGAGCTTAAGTGCTAGGGTGGGTTTCATCTAGGTTTATGCCCACAGTTTAAAATTATACTGTTAGGTTGGCACTTACATAACTGGCTCATTAATACAGTAGAGGTATGGGACCTGTTATGCAGAATGCTTGGCACATGGGGTTTTCTGGATAAGGGGTCTTTTCTTAATTTGGATCACTATAACTCAAGTCTCCTAAAAATAATTTCAACATTTAATAAACACAATAGGATTGTTTTGTCCCAATAAGAATTAATTATATCTTACGATCAAGTTCAGGGCACTGTTTGTTATATTATTACAGAGAATAAGGAAATCATTTTTAAATATGTGAATTATTTAATTAAAATGGAGTCTATGGGAGATGGCCTTCCCGTTATTCAGAACTTTCTAGAAGACAGGTTTCCATATAATGGATCCCATATCTGTATGTGTTTGTATACTAAACTTTAAACTCTACTGGGTTAAGGACTACTGTGAACAATTTAACTTTTTTGTAATGCATTGAGAAACATATTTATGCTATATATAGTATATCAATACACATGTAGGACATGGTCCTAAATGGTATATACTATAGTGTGCTGCATTGAATATATTACATTGTTATTTCACTGTAGTAAATTCTTTAAAGCACCTTTAATGAGTACATACAGTGTCCATTATTATAGTAGAAAAACAAGACCGGTGGGACTGATATTAGTAATCTTTCTTTTACTCTGGTATCCCTAACTGGTCAATAGTATCTAAAAAAAGATAAAAGCAAGGTTAAAATATGACTCCCATAACCAGAGAAAACAGTTAAATCTCCAGTTTTCATATATTCCTTTTGAAAAACCTCAAGCTTCCAAATCCAAAAGGCTTCTCTGTGAAGCAGTGTTTTCCTAAAATGACCAATCTTTCTAGCCACTGTTTCCTGAACGTGTCAGTGTTCTGCCTGATGGCTTTATTAAAGTTTAAAGTTTAGACATTTTTGAAATCATTAGCAAACTATGGGTCAGATTCAATTCAGTGAGAAATCATGGACAAGATTCAATTTGAGATTCAATTCAGAAAAACTTCATCACTTGAAAACTCTATTGAAGTCTATGGGAAAAAACTGGAACTGAATTTGGATTAAAAGTTTTTCTCCTCGAACTGAATCTCGTCCATGACTGTTTTCACGTGATAAACTATGAGATAACTTTTTCTCCCTAAATTAAGTCGGTATACTGCATACTTAATGGAAAATTAAAAGGAGCTTTTGAAGAATTTCTGGCCTGAGCAACTGAAAGAAAGAATATCTACAATTTTTTCTATGAAGTCCAATGCATTTGGTGAAGTTTTGCACAATCTTCTGCAGTTTTGAAAACGTTTACGCAAAGCGAATATATCTATTTTGAGAGGTAACATGTTAAAATGTTATTTGCGGTCTGGCAATGTATGCTGTATTGGGAAAATTCCTTTATCCACACAATCCCTGGCCCCACGCATTCCTGACAATAAGGAGCAGATTTATCAAAATGTGAGATTAGAGCTGACCACAGAAAAACTCACTTTATATATAGTCCTATGGGATTTTTAGAAGTATATTTATCAATAGCTGAATGGAGAGTTCACCATTTGATAAATACACTTCTAAAAATCCCATACGATTAAATATAAAGTGTGCAATTTTTTTTCAGAGAGTTCTAATTTTACATTTTGTGAATGGGACCTAATTTCACTAAAATTAAGAAACCTGACGGGCAAGTGCTATCGCTATGCTATTCTTTGTTTAGAAATTAATTTTATGTAAAACCACTACCAAACCAATCGGATGGCTGCACTGGATCTGTGCTATCTCTTCAGCTTCAGCATGAAGGCTACATTTAAATTTGGAATTAAAAATAAGGACCTCTTTTTAGAATAAGCCAGCACTTGTAAAAGGGTAAAATTACACATATGCAAACCTGTGGCATTAATGTAGTCTTAGCTTCATTTTAGTGATGATACTGATAAAAGGGCTCATTCGTTAATACCATAACAAAGCAAAACAGTGTGTCCATTTAAATTCTATTCTCTAAGGCACTTCCATCTATACATATTCCTCTGTACTTGTACCTTGAACTGAACTACATTATGTTAGTATTTGAGGGGGTTTTGATAGATGTAGCTGTGGTGCACTATAGGAAGGAACCCTTGAATTATCACATACTTAAAGCAGGTGTAAAGTTTGGGGCTCTCTTGTACCAAAGTATACTGTACCTTGCTCCCTATTCTGCAAAGAAAGCCCAACCATTATATTAGCACAGTATTGATAGAGATGTCGCGAACTGTTCGCCGGCGAACTTGTTCGCGCGAACATCGGGTGTTCGCGCTCGCCGGAAGTTCGCGAACGTCGCGCGACGTTCGCCATTTTGGGTTCGCCATTGTTGGCGCTTTTTTTTGCCCTCTCACCCCAGACCAGCAGGTACATGGCAGCCAATCAGGAAGCTCTCCCCTGGACCACTCCCCTTCCCTATAAAAACCGAAGCCCTGCAGCGTTTTTTCACTCTGCCTGTGTGTGCTGAAGAGATAGTGTAGGGAGAGAGCTGCTGCCTGTTAGTGATTTCAGGGACAGTTGAAAGTTTGCTGGCTAGTAATCGTTTTGATACTGCTCTGTTATTGGAGGGACAGAAGTCTGCAGGGGTTTGAGGGACATTTAAGCTTAGGTAGCTTTGCTGGCTAGTAATCTACCTTCTACTGCAGTGCTCTGTATGTAGCTGCAGTGGGCAGCTGTCCTGCTTCTGATCTCATCTGCTGACTGCTGCAATAACAGTAGTCCTTGTAAGGACTGCTTTTATTTATTTTTTTGTTGTTTTACTACTACTACTACTACTACTACTACTACTACTATAAGAGCCCAGTGCTATTAGTCTAGCAGTGTTGGGGAGTGGGACTGGTGTGCTAATCTGCTGCTCCTAGTAGTTCAGCAGCACCAACTTTAATTTTTTTTTTTTAATATTCATTTTTTTTTTATTTTACTTTTTTTTATTTTACTACCGCTGTAGTAGTGTATAAGTTGACCTTTTAGGCATTATTTGCCCTGTAGGCATTATTTGCACACTGTTTTCTTCAACCCGACATCGAGCTGTGTGACCTTGTTCACATTCTGTCTAAATATCCATAATATTACCGTCTCCAGAAAAAACACCGGAGTCACTTTTTTCAAGCAGCCATAATATATTTTACGTAATCCGTATCCACCGCTGTAGTAGTGTATACGTTGGCCTTGTAGGCATTATTTGCACACTGTTTTCTTCAACCCGCCATCGAGCTGTGTGACCTTGTTCACATTCTGTCTAAATATCCATAATATTACCGTCTCCAGAAAAAACACCGGAGTCACTTTTTTCAAGCAGCCATAATATATTTTACGTAATCCGTATCCACCGCTGTAGTAGTGTATACGTTGGCCTTGTAGGCATTATTTGCACACTGTTTTCTTCAACCCGCCATCGAGCTGTGTGACCTTGTTCCCATTCTGTCTAAATATCCATAATATTACCGTCTCCAGAAAAAACACCGGAGTCACTTTTTTCAAGCAGCATTCATATATTTTACGTAATCCGTATCCACCGCTGTAGTAGTGTATACGTTGGCCTGTAGGCATTATTTGCACACTGTTTTCTTCAACCCGCCATCGAGCTGTGTGACCTTGTTCACATTCTGTCTAAATATCCATAATATTACCGTCTCCAGAAAAAACACCAGAGTCACTTTTTTCAAGCAGCCATAATATATTTTACGTAATCCGTATCCACCGCTGTAGTAGTGTATACGTTGGCCTTGTAGGCATTATTTGCACACTGTTTTCTTCAACCCGCCATCGAGCTGTGTGACCTTGTTCCCATTCTGTCTAAATATCCATAATATTACCGTCTCCAGAAAAAACACCGGAGTCACTTTTTTCAAGCAGCATTCATATATTTTACGTAATCCGTATCCACCGCTGTAGTAGTGTATACGTTGGCCTTGTAGGCATTATTTGCACACTGTTTTCTTCAACCCGCCATCGAGCTGTGTGACCTTGTTCACATTCTGTCTAAATATCCATAATATTACCGTCTCCAGAAAAAACACCGGAGTCACTTTTTTCAAGCAGCATTCATATATTTTACGTAATCCGTATCCACCGCTGTAGTAGTGTATACGTTGGCCTTGTAGGCATTATTTGCACACTGTTTTCTTCAACCCGCCATCGAGCTGTGTGACCTTGTTCACATTCTGTCTAAATATCCATAATATTACCGTCTCCAGAAAAAACACCGGAGTCACTTTTTTCAAGCAGCATTCATATATTTTACGTAATCCGTATCCACCGCTGTAGTAGTGTATACGTTGGCCTTGTAGGCATTATTTGCACACTGTTTTCTTCAACCCGCCATCGAGCTGTGTGACCTTGTTCACATTCTGTCTAAATATCCATAATATTACCGTCTCCAGAAAAAACACCGGAGTCACTTTTTTCAAGCAGCCATAATATATTTTACGTAATCCGTATCCACCGCTGTAGTAGTGTATACGTTGACCTTGTAGGCATTATTTGCACACTGTTTTCTTCAACCCGCCATCGAGCTGTGTGACCTTGTTCACATTTTGTCTAAATATTGATAATATTATCGTCTCTAGAAAAACCACTTGAGTTACTTTTTTTCAAGCAGCATTCATATATTTTACGTAATCCGTATCCACCGCTGTAGTAGTGTATACGTTGACCTTGTAGGCATTATTTGCACAGTGTTTTCTTCAACCCGCCATCGAGCTGTGTGAGCTTGTTCACATTTTGTCTAAATATTGATAATATTATCGTCTCTAGAAAAACCACTTGAGTTACTTTTTTTCAAGCAGCATTCATATATTTTACGTAATCCGTATCCACCGCTGTAGTAGTGTATACGTTGACCTTGTAGGCATTATTTGCACACTGTTTTCTTCAACCCGCCATCGAGCTGTGTGAGCTTGTTCACATTTTGTCTAAATATTGATAATATTATCGTCTCTAGAAAAACCACTTGAGTTACTTTTTTTCAAGCAGCATTCATATATTTTACGTAATCCGTATCCACCGCTGTAGTAGTGTATACGTTGACCTTGTAGGCATTATTTGCACAGTGTTTTCTTCAACCCGCCATCGAGCTGTGTGAGCTTGTTCACATTTTGTCTAAATATTGATAATATTATCGTCTCTAGAAAAACCACTTGAGTTACTTTTTTTCAAGCAGCATTCATATATTTTACGTAATCCGTATCCACCGCTGTAGTAGTGTATACGTTGACCTTGTAGGCATTATTTGCACACTGTTTTCTTCAACCCGCCATCGAGCTGTGTGACCTTGTTCACATTTTGTCTAAATATTGATAATATTATCGTCTCTAGAAAAACCACTTGAGTTACTTTTTTTCAAGCAGCATTCATATATTTTACGTAATCCGTATCCACCGCTGTAGTAGTGTATACGTTGACTTTGTAGGCATTATTTGCACAGTGTTTTCTTCAACCCGCCATCTAGCTGTGTGTATTATCGTTTCCAGAAAAACCAACTGAGTTTTTGTTGTTGTTGTTGTTTTTTTAAAAATAATGCCAGGCAAAGGCAGGCCGCCACGCAGAGGCCGTGCTAGGGGCCGTGCTGCTATGCAATCCTGTGGCCCTAGCAAATTGCCCAGTTTTAAAAAGCCAATGACCCTGAACTCCCAAAATGCTGAAGAGGTAGTTGACTGGCTTACACAGCACACCCCATCCTCTACCGTTTCTAACTTTACCACAACATCCTCCTCATCCTCCACTGCTATGGCCACCCCACGTAACACTTCCTCCACCACCGGTGCCCCTTCTTCACTGGGGTCAGAGGAGTTATTTTCCCATGAGTTTCTTGAACTGAGTAATGCGCAACCATTATTGCCAGAAGAAGATGAAGGAGATGAGGACCTTACACCAGATTTAATTCTGGCAGAGAACACGATAGAGATGGACATAATGAGTGATGAGGAGGAGGTCCCCGCTGCTGCTTCCTTCTGTGATGTGTCAGAAGAAATTGATGCATCTGAGGAGAATGATGATGAGGAGATTGATGTTTTGTGGGTGCCTAGTAGAAGAGAGCAAGAGGAGGGTAGTTCAGATGGAGAGACGGAGAGTCAGAGAGGCAGTAGGAGAATAAGACTTAGAAGAAGCAGGGAGGACAGCCCGCAGGGATCAGTAGGGCAACAACATGTATCGGCACCTGTGTTCAGCCGGCCAACGCACCCGCCATTGCCGCCAATACCGCCAACTCCGCCAACTTCTACTGTTACCGCCAGATCGCACACTTCCAAAAAGTCAGCAGTGTGGGATTTTTTTAATGTGTGTGCCTCTGACAAAAGCATTGTAATTTGCAATGAGTGCAGTCAGAAACTGAGCCTTGGTAAGCCCAACAGCCACATAGGTACAACTTCTATGCGAAGGCACATGAGCGGCAAGCACAAAGCACTTTGGGAGCAACACCTCAAAGGCAACAGGCAAACTAAAAGCCACACTCCTTCTGGTCCAGCATCTTACTGCTCTACCTCTGCTCTCCTTGACCCGTCTGAACCACCCTCCACTCCGCCTTCCACCTTGACCACCTGTTCCCATTCCCAGTCATCTGCCACCAGCCAAGTTTCTGTGAAGGCCATGTTTGAGCGTAAGAAGCCAATGTCTGACTGTCACCCCCTTGCCCGGCGTCTGACAGCTGGCTTGTCTGCACTCTTAGCCCGCCAGCTTTTACCATACCAGCTGGTGGACTCTGAGGCCTTCCGCAAATTTGTAGCAATTGGGACACCGCAGTGGAAGGTACCCAGCCGCAATTTTTTTTCTAAAAAGGGAATACCACACCTGTACCAACATGTGCAGAGCCAAGTTACCGCATCTCTGTCACTTAGTGTTGGGCCAAAGGTCCATATGACTACTGACGCATGGTCCTCCAAGCATGGTCAGGGCAGGTATGTCACCTACACTGCCCACTGGGTGAACTTGGTAATGGCTGGGAAGCAGGGAATGGGTAGCTCAACAACAACAGTGGAGTTGGTGTCACCGCCACGGATTGCACGCGGTTCTGCCACCACCTCTACTCCTCCATCGCTCTCTACCTCGTCTTCTTCTTCTTCTTACTCTGCTGCTGGGTCCTCCTTCTCCTCCTCCACACCTGTGCACCCCCAGCTCCCCCTAGGCTATTCGACGTGCCAGGTACGCCGTTGTCACGCTGTCTTGGGGATGACGTGCCTGGAAAGCAAAAACCATACCGGATCTGTACTCCTGTCATCTCTGCAGTCACAGGCCGATCGGTGGCTGACCCCACACCAACTGCAGATCGGAAAAGTGGTGTGTGGCAATGGAAGCAATCTGTTGGCAGCGTTGAGACTAGGCAATTTAACACATGTGCCCTGCATGGCACATGTGTTAAATTTAATAGTCCAACGTTTTGTCTCCAAGTACCCAGGATTCCAGGACGTTCTCACCCAGTCCAGAAAGGTGTCGGCCCATTTCAGACGTTCCTACACAGCCATGGCACGCCTTGCTGACATTCAGCAGCGCTACAACATGCCAGTCAGGCGTTTGATTTCTGACAGCCAGACTCGCTGGAATTCAACGCTCCTTATGTTGGAACGTCTGCTGCAACAACAAAGGGCCGTCAACGAGTACCTTTTTGAACTGGGTGGTAGGACTGGATCTGCACAGCTGGGGATTTTTTTCCCCCGTTACTGGGTGCTTATGCGCGATGCCTGCAGGCTCATGCGACCTTTTGAAGAGGTGACAAATATGGTCAGTCGCACCGAAGGCACCATCAGCGACCTAATACCCTTCGCTTTATTCCTGGAGCGTGCCGTGCGACGAGTGACAGATGAGGCTGTAGACCAGCGTGACGAGGAGCTGGAAGCGCACGATTTCTGGTCGGAATCACCAGAACGAACCCAGGCACATGCTGCAACGCAGGGAGAGGTGCCAGAAGTGGAGTCAGAGGAGGAAGGTGGCTTTGTGGAGGAGGAGGAGGAGGACCAACAGGAGCAGGCTTCCCAGGGGGCTAGTGGTGACCTTTTGGGGACCCCTGGTCTTGTACGTGGCTGGGGGGAGGAGACCGTGGATGATGCAGTCCTTGATAATGAGGAAGCGGAGATGGATAGCTCTGCATCCAACCTTGTGAGAATGGGGTCTTTCATGCTGTCATGCCTGTTGAAGGACCCCCGTATCAAGAGGCTTAAGGAGAAGGACCTGTACTGGGTCGCAACGCTACTAGACCCTCGGTACAAGCATAAAGTGTCAGAAATGTTACCAACATACCACAAGTCCGAAAAGATGCGGCATTTACAAACCAGCCTGCAAAACATGTTGTACAATGCTTTTAAGGGTGATGTCACTTCAGGAACTCATCAACATTCCAGGGGCAGAGGTGCCAGTAATCCTGCCACGAGCACACCTGCAAGGACAAAGCCCTTTGGCCAGTCTGTAACGTCAGACATGCAAATGTTTTTCTGTCCAAGGCAGCGCCACAACCCTTCTGGATCCACCCTCAAAGAACGCCTCGACCGGCAGGTAGCGGACTACCTGGCATTAACTGCAGATATCGACACTCTGAGGAGCGATGAACCCCTGGACTACTGGGTGCGCAGGCTTGATCTGTGGCCAGAGCTGTCACAATTTGCCATGAACCTCTTGTCTTGCCCAGCCTCAAGTGTGCTCTCAGAAAGGACCTTCAGTGCAGCAGGAGGGATTGTAACTGAGAAGAGAACTCGCCTAGGTCACAAAAGTGTCGATTACCTGACCTTTATTAAAATGAATGAGGGGTGGATCTCGGAGGGTTACTGCACGCCGGAAGACTTGTTCTGACTTCTATGCAGCTGTCCTTCTCTTCAAGCCTCATGACTCCACACACAGCTGTCCTTTAGCGTCCTCCTCCTCCCTCCGCCACCGTTACAAACTAGGGTGCAAACCCTACTGGTTTAATTTTTTCTGGCCTCTGTGCTTCAGTGGCTGCGACCAAAAAAATGCCTATTTTCTGCATTTATATGACATAATTTTTCTGGCCTCTGTGCTTCAGTGGCTGCAACCAAAAAAATTTATATTTTCAGCATTTATATGGCATAATTTTTCTGTCAACTGTGCTTCAGTGGCTGCGACCAAAAAAATGCATATTTTCTGCATTTATATGGCATAATTTTTCTGGCCTCTGTGCTTCAGTGGCTGCAACCAAAAAAATTACTATTTTCAGCATTTATATGGCATAATTTTTCTGGCAACTGTGCTTCAGTGGCTGCGACCAAAAAAATGCATATTTTCTGCATTTATATGGCATAATTTTTCTGGCCTCTGTGCTTCAGTGGCTGCAACCAAAAAAATTTATATTTTCAGCATTTATATGGCATAATTTTTCTGTCAACTGTGCTTCAGTGGCTGCGACCAAAAAAATGCATATTTTCTGCATTTATATGGCATAATTTTTCTGGCCTCTGTGCTTCAGTGGCTGCAACCAAAAAAATTTATATTTTCAGCATTTATATGGCATAATTTTTCTGGCAACTGTGCTTCAGTGGCTGCGACCAAAAAAATGACTATTTTCAGCATTTATATGGCATATTTTTTCTGGCCTCTGTGCTTCAGTGGCTGTGGCCAAAAAAACTGGGCAAACAATGCCTACAAGGTCAACGACGTTGACCTTGTAGGCATTGTTTGCCCAGTTTTTTTGGCCACAGCCACTGAAGCACAGAGGCCAGAAAAAATATGCCATATAAATGCTGAAAATAGTCATTTTTTGCCATACGTTGACTCAACGTATATGGCAAAAAATGACTATTTTCAGCATTTATGTGGCATATTTTTTCTGGCAACTGTGCTTCAGTGGCTGCAACCAAAAAAACTGGGCAAACAATGTCTACAAGGTCAACGTATGGCGAAAAATTACTATTTTCAGCATTTATATGGCATATTTTTTCTGGCAACTGTGCTTCAGTGGCTGCGTCCAAAAAAACTGGGCAAACAATGTCTACAAGGTCAACGTATGGCGAAAAATGACTATTTTCAGCATTTATATGGCATATTTTTTCTGGCAACTGTGCTTCAGTGGCTGCGTCCAAAAAAACTGGGCAAACAATGCCTACAAGGTCAACGTATGGCAGTTGTTTAAAGAGAACAGTAGATTACTAGCCAGCAAAGCTACCTAAGCTAAAATGTCCCTCAAATCCCTGCAGACTTCTGTCCCTCCAATACAGAGCAGTATCAAGCAGATTACTAGCCAGCAAACTTACTATCATCTGTCCCTGAAATCACTAACAGCTCTCCCCCTACACTATCTCTTCCAAGCACACACAGGCAGATTTTTCAGATACATTTTTGCCCTTGATCCCCCTCTGGCATGCCACTGTCCAGGTCGTTGCACCCTTTAAACAACTTTAAAATCATTTTTCTGGCCAGAAATGTCTTTTCTAGATGTTAAAGTTCGCCTTCCCATTGAAGTCTATGGGGTTTGCGAACCGTTCGCGAACCGCTCGCATTTTTGCGCAAGTTCGCGAATATGTTCGCGAACTTTTTTTCCGACGTTCGCTACATCCCTAAGTATTGATACAGATTAATGCAAGTAGATGCTGGTTCTGCATTTCGGTGCCAGTATTTGCACCCAGCCCTGTAACTTGAAATATGTAAGCCTTAAAATCACACATCACTGCAACAAGCATTAATTTCAGTGTCAGAATCAGAAATGTTATTGTCTCAAGAACTACAGCATAATTACAGAAACACAAATGATTAAACGGTATGTTTTTTCAAATAAATATGTAGGCAATCATCTTAAAAATTTACACACACACATATAAATAGATACCAAAAATACCACATAAATTGTTAGACATACAGAAGTTATATCTAAGATAAGACTATAGCAGTTGCCACGACACCAGAGCACTCCGTCTGAAGTACCAAGTGGAATATTTGTCTCAATGTGTTGTGTTTCAATCTTAGTAACCTATATACAGTAGGTTTCTTTGCTGTAAGGTTGATCAAGTTATGTACTGTAATTACTTGGGTTCTACAATGGGTAAAAGACTTTTTAAGCAATAAAGAGGCTTTGACAGCAATAATAGACTTCTGACAGTGTAAATTACTCTTTTGCTTAAGCCTATGATGAAGTATTTTTTAACACGAAGGGGCAGATTATTAAGAATCGAAGTGAAAATTTGAATTCAAATTTTCTAATTTTTTTGGTCAAAACTCTCAAATTCGAATTATGAATTATCTAAACTCGATTTGAGTTTTAATTCGAATTTCAAGATTTATCATACTCTGGCCTTTTAAGAACTTGAATTTCACTATTCACCATCTACAACCTGCCGAATTACTGTATAAGTCAATGGGAGAGGTCCAGGGATCAATGTGGTGATGTTTGCAGCCTTCCTGACATCCATCCACTTCTATGATGAAGTATTTTTTAACACGAAGGGGCAGATTATTAAGAATCGAAGTGAAAATTCGAATTCAAATTTTCTAATTTTTTTGGTCAAAACTCTCAAATTCGAATTGTGAATTATCTAAACTCGACTTGAGTTTTAATTCGAATTTCAAGATTTATCATACTCTGGCCTTTTAAGAACTTGAATTTCACTATTCACCATCTACAACCTGCCGAATTACTGTATAAGTCAATGGGAGAGGTCCAGGGATCAATGTGGTGATGTTTGCAGCCTTCCTGACATCCAAGTTTTTTCAGAGAAAAAAACTCAAATCAAGGTTTTTTTAAAGTTGAGTTTTTCTAATTCGAATTCAACTCGAGTTTTCAGGTCGATTCAATTCGTCTGAATAGAGAATATTCGATTTTATAAAAAATTTTTCGATTGGTCGAATTTTAAATTAATGGGAGTTTATGGGAGTTTTAAAAAACTCTATCATGACCTAAATAAACGACTGTGTTTTATTATACACCTATTTGAGTGCTTGCTCTTCATCAATACAATTGGATCTGCTCCCTAGCTGAAGGCTCGGGGTGGTGCACCTGGGCCTTTTTCAGTACCTGGTGAGTTGTATGAACCAGTTTTTTTTTTGTGAAACCTCCTAAAAAATTGCGAAGCTACGAAAAATTCACGAAATGCATTAAAGTCAATGGGCATCAAAATTATTTTTGACGTGCGACAATTTTTATGCTCTCGACAATTTTTAGAAGTGCAACTTTTTTGTCCAAATGCATTAATCAATGGGCGTCAAAATTATTTTGACACACAACAATTTTTACACAAGAGACTTTTTTGTCGCAGTGAATTTTTTGGCTGGTAAATTTTCACAGCAGTTTTGCGAAACAATTTGCAGGTGCGGAAATTTGCTGGGAATCCATGCCTGGTGGTATATATCATACATAGGGCCAGATTCAATAAAGTGAGAAAAAGTTATCTCATGGTTTATCACATGAAAACTTATTCATGAGATTCAATTCAAGGAGAAAAAAATCTTTCTCATAATTCAGTTCCAGTGTTTTCCCATAGGCTTTAATAGAGTTTTCATGTGATAAACAGTAAGATCATTTTTTCTGGCTTGCATCTCAAATTGTATCTTGTCCATGAGTTTTCACTTGATAAACCTTTTTCTCACTGAAATGAAAAAAGTCCATAATTAGAGGATCTGTCTTTCTTCATTACTCAAAAAAAGTAATTTCTTCTGTACAGCAGAAAACATTATAAAATATAAGGTTATAAGATAAATGCCAACACCAAGTAAGATTGTATGTTGAAGACTTACAGTAAGCAGCATCATTTCTGTTTTCTCTACTAAATTGCTTTCAGTTAGGGATTGCTGTCCCTACAGCGGCCTTAGCACAGGTTGTAAACAAAGACTTTAAAAATGTAATTTCTTACTTCAAAGTGTGCTAAGTCTTAGTTGTAACAAGGAAATGCAATTTCTATATTTATGGTTAAGGATTCCTATTGAGAATGTTTGACAGCTGGTGTGCCACCACAATCCACTAATTGCACAGTTGATGATGCAGCTGCAGCTGCTGAAGTTGTTGCCTAATGAAAGAGATCATAATAAGAGTGATGTCGATGACGAGCCTTTAACAAGGTCCTCTTATGTACTGTAGATAGTAAAAAGAAATATACATGAATTCTGTGGAAAAGCAGTAATGCCAAGGATATCACAATATGGATAACACAATGATAACATGAGAAATGTTAAGTAGTAGTGTGCAAAATATTATAAAACTGGTGACCAGTTCTAATGGAAAGCTTAACCCCCAAAAATGAATACTTAAGCAACAGTTTATATCCTATTAAGTGGCCTATTAAATTGTCTTACCAAATTAAAAAAATAAATAAATAAAAATAAAATAAAAATAATAATAAAATATATATATATATATATATATATATATATATATATATATATATATATATATATATAAGTAAATATTGTCCTTTTTCATCTCTTGCCTTGAGCCACCATCTCCTAATGGTCTGTGTGCTGTCTCAGAGATCACCTGACCACAAATAATACAGCTCTAACTGTAACAGGAAGAAGTGTATAAGCAGTAGACCAAACTTTGCCCATTAATTGGCTCATGTGACCTAATATGTATGGTTTGTGTTATGTTTTGGGTAGCCGAGGATGAGTAGGGTATATCAGTGCTTTATTATTAGAGTCATGCAGGCATTACACAACAGTAAGCTTTCACTTTTAAGCACAGTAACTCATGTAGACACTGACACCTGCAGGCCATTTGTATAAACACCAAATATTCCCCCTACAGTAGGAAAGCATTTGCACAACTATAATTAATAGCAACAATTAAACAGTATGAATTTGAAAACAATATTATACATTCTTCACATAACAAAGTCCTTGGTCCATGCAGGTAGTTTTCTGATTCTCTCAGTACGACTTATAGGTTCACTTTCTTCAGGCTTATTGCAGTTGACATCAGGAGTAGGAAAATGTCCTTCATCAAATGGAGCTTCTCCAAAGTCATATCTAACAGGAGCAAGACGACTTGCATTCCATATGCGTCATCAGACAGTTATTATGTGTATGGTCCTCACTGGCGTCTCACTTCAAGAGGTGTAGTAAATTTAGATTGTCCTTGTTTCTGTATTCCTGGTTTCTTAATTCTGACTAAAGATCCAGGCTGAAAGTGTACTTCTCTGGCACCATGTTTTGCTGTCTGTAGTGCTTCTTTCAGACTTCTGTTGAATCGCTTGATTTCTCCATTTGCTTGTGGGTAATACGCTGAAGATTTCCTATGCACAATATTCCTCTCTCTCAGAAAGGATTCAAACTCATACAGGCAAACTGTGGTGTGTTGTCCGATATTAACTCCTTTGGATTACCTTTTCTGCTAAAGACTGTACACAGAAATGTTATTACTGTAGCTGATGTTATATGAGAAACAAATGCAATTTCTGTCCATTTACTGTAATAGTCCATCAAGGTTATAGCAAATCTGCAGTCTATAGGAACATCTGTAAAATGACCCACAGTATCAATAGCAAGTTTTTCCCATGCTGAATCAGGGAATGGTACTAGTTTTATATCTGGTCTCAACTTATCGTTGTGTACAAAGTTCTTTGCACAGTCCAGTGAATTGTTGTGGTGAAATTTTAGACACTGACTGTGTGGCAGGCACTTGTGCTGTAGTAATGAGACCATCAATTAATTGTAGGTTTAATGCAGCAAAGAGATCCCTTCCAAGTATAGCAGTAACCTTATTCACAATGTAAAAGTCACATTTTGCAGTATTTGATTCAAATTGTACAGTCACTGGCAAGCAACCAAGCACACGGATTAGATCCTTTAAGTAACTGACCAGTTTCAGGGCAGGTGCAACAAGCGGATGTTTTGCAAAGTATTTCAAGAAAATATCCTTTGGTAGTATAGAAACAGCTGAACCTGTATATTTCTGTGGAGACCTTCATTTTTCGGGGTGTCATTATCCTTTAAGTACTTTAAGAAACTGCTGAAAAATCTACATTAGAGATGTGGAAATGGAATGTTTGAAAAGCTGGTTTAGGTAAATAAAACACTAGAGGCACTATTTTATATTCATTTTATTTATGTTAGGCAAGAAGACATGATTAGCTGTGTAGTACTTTCTATTGTAGCTAGTTCCCTGTAGAGCTTTTATTTTGTTATGAAAAGTAACTATGCCTTTGAGCTTCCACTCAAAAGAGGATAAAACAATGGGTTAGGCAGTTTTTTTTCAACACCCCATTGAATAGAATAAACACCTAACATGTTTGACACATAATCCTACGCATATACAAAATCCAAAAACAGAACTGTTCTGCGTGTCAGTGCTCTGCATGGTGTGTGTGTAAGTCACAAATCAAAGATTTCCGTGGCTCTGGGTATTTGCATGAATATTTTGCTGCCGATTACAGGCATCGTCGTGTTCATACAGGCAGAGAAATGGAGCACAGAGTCCTGTGGTAGTTTATTTATTTTGCATTTTATGCTCATTTTTTAAAACTTTGCACCTGCCTTCAATGTTGAATGATTGTTCTATTTCACAATGAAAATGTTCACACAAGCATTTGTAATACTAGATAGTTTTAATTATACATTTTATTAGTTTATTTATATGAATTGTTTTTTACTCTTATGTAAGAGTTTTACGGCAGAATTTGTATTTGCAAGGAAATCATACTACCAGTCCAACAGCCTCCCCTCAAGATGGTCCAGAAAGCAAAAAAGGTGATTGTCCTGGGAAACCTAAACATTGACCTCATTCTCTTTGGATGACAAAAGGGAGAACTGATGCTGTCCAGGGCAGGGGGACTAATACTTCAGATAATAGCCCAGCTGAATGCCTTGCCATTAAACCTCACTAAGATAGGCCAGCTGGTGTTAGGTCAGCTTCTGTTGAGCTCAACCTAAAGGAGAATTCAAACCAAAAGTTAAAAAAAACCCTACCCCCCTACCCTACATAGACCCCTCTCCCTCCCCCCAGCCTAGCTGCTACCCTGGGCAAATACCCCTTACTCTTTATTTACCCCTCCGTGCAGATTCTGTCCAGTGGAGTTCATGGCAGCCATCTTCTTCTCTTCGGTAATCTTCGGAATGACGCTGGCATATCGGTGCATGCGAAAAAACAAAAATTGCCGAAGGGCCGGACTCATTCCGAACATTACCGAAGCAGCTGAAGATGGCACCCATGAACTCCAGATCTGTTGATCCCGCACCTGCAGATTAAGGGGCCAATTCACTAACTTCGAGTGAAGGATTCGAAGGTAAAAAACTTCAAATTTTGAAGTTTTTTTTGGGCTACTTCGACCATCGAATGGGCTACTTCGACCTTCGACTACGACTTTGAATCGAACTATTCGACGTAAAAATCGTTCGACTATTCGACCATTTGATAGTCGAAGTACTGTCTCTTTCAAAAAAACTTTGACCCCCTAGTACGCCATCTAAAAGCTACTGAAGTCAATGTTAGCCTATGGGGAAGGTCCCCATAGGCTTGGATAACTTTTTTTGATCGAAGGATATTCCTTCGATTATTGGATTAAAATCCTTCGAATCGTTCGATTCGAAGGATTTTATCGTTCGATCGAAGGAATAATCCTTCGATGATTCGATCGAACTATCTGCGCTAAATCCTTCGACTTCGATATTCGAAGTCGAAGGATTTTAATTCCTAGTCGAATATCGAGGGCTAATTAACCCTCGATATTCGACCCATAGTGAATCGGCCTCCAAAAATCGTTCGACTATTCGACTATTCGATAGTCGAAGTACTGTCTCTTTAAGAAAAAACTTCGACCCCCTAGTTCGCCATCTAAAACCTACCGAACTCAAAGTTAGCCTATGGGGAAGGTCCCCATAGGCTTGCCTAAGTTTTTTTGGTCGAAGGATAATCCTTCGAATGTTGGATTAAAATCCTTCGAATCGTTCGATTCGAAGGATTTAATCGTTCGATTCGAAGGATTTAATCGTTCGATCGAAGGATTTAATCGTTCGATCGAAGGATTTAATCGTTCGATCGAAGGATTATTCCTTCGATCGAACGATCGAAGTATTTGTGCTAAAATCCTTCGACTTCGATATTCGAAGTCGAAGGATTTTAATTCCCAGTCGAATATCGAGGGTTAATTAACCCTCGATATTCGACCCTTGGTGAATCGGCCCCCAAGAGTAGTTTTCATTTTACAGTCTTGTAGAGAGCTATGAATGGCATTTGACCCTTGTTTTTTTTTTTCCTGCGGAAGAGCTAAAATAATATTCTACAGAGCTAACCTATCTGCTGTGTAAACATGTACATTTTACTATTTAACATGAATGGCTGCCCCCATGGTTACATAGCATATTATTTGTATCAGTGTTTCTGAAGCAAACACAGTTTTTGCCAATTTGCGGTAACAGTACATTATATTGAAGTTCATATAAAACCCTTCCATTATTTTAGGTAATTTGTCTTGAAAAGTATCACAGGAGTGAAGGAAAAACAAAAAACAAAACATAAACCACTGTACACAGTTAATAAAACATGTACCTTATTTTCATATCCATTTCAATTAGGTAACCTATATATTATTCATCTTTGTATGAAACCAACCTCGACCAAACTCCCATTCATGGTTTTATCTTAATTATTAATAAAATAATTTGAAAAAGTTGGGTCGGGAAAAGACTCAATAAAATCGAGAGATAACTCGAATCATGGAAATATTTCAGATTTGATGCCAAATCGCTCAATTTCTTTGGGGGTTATCACCTTAAAATAGTTAGTGGAGAACAAGGTGCTCCAGAATTGTTTGTAAAGTAACTCACCGAACAGTGAAAGTGGTCCAGGTGCACCAGCCCCAGACCCCCAGCTTTAGGGAGCGGTACAGCAGAAGATAAGAAAGCAGAGCTGACCGGCACTCAAACGGATCCACAAGACCATAGATATTCAGTTAAAAAATAAATTTATTGGTAGAAAAGTTAAAAATATAGCTGCATCTCCATCCACCCTACGCGTTTCGCACCCCTCAGGGTGCTTAGTCATGTGCCCATACTTAATAACAGCTAAAATATGATTAATCCTCAATGGAGGCAAAACAATTCTGTTGGGTTTAATTAATGTTTAAATTATTTTTTAGTAGATTTAAGGTACGGAGATCCAAATTAGGGAAAGATCCCTTATCCAGAAAAGCCCCAAGTCCTGAGCATTCTGGATAACAAGTCCCATATCTGTAATATTCACAGTGTTATTTGCATTATTTCTCAAGTGGTAGCATTTATCACAGCTCTTATCATTAGCCCACAAATCTTGCAATAATATTATTAGCTAAAACATTAAATGCTCTGGTGACATAAACATAAAGAAAAACATTAAGGGGCACATTTACAAAGCTCGAGTGAAGGATTCGAATTAAAAAAAGAATTTCGAAGTGTTTTTTGGGCTACTTCGACCATCGAATGGGCTACTTCGACCTTCGACTACTACTTCAACTTCGAATCGAACGATTCAAAGTAAAAATCGTTCTACTATTCGACCATTCGATAGTCGAAGTACTGTCTCTTTAAGAAAAACTTCGACCCCCTACTTCGGCAGCTAAAAGCTATACGAAGTCAATGTTAGCCTATGGGAAAGGTCCCCATAGGCTTGCCTGAGATTTTTTGATCGAAGGATATTCCTTCAATCGTTGTATTAAAATCCTTCGAATCGTTCGATTCGAAGGATTTAATCGTTCGATCGAACAAATAATCCTTCGATCGTTCGATCGCAGGATTTGCGCAAAATCGTTCGACTTCGATATTCGAAGTCGAACGATTTTAGTTCCTAGTCGAATATCGAGGGTTAATTAACCCTCGATATTCGACCCTTCATACATCTGCCCCTAAGTATAATAATAGTGCCAAAGTTTTGCCCTGGTCCAGTAACCCTAAGAACCTCATCAGCATTTCGTTTTTTATTGCAGTTGGAATACTGACCAAATATTTGGAGGGTAGATAGAAGGGTCATTTATGCATTTTTTGCTACTAAGCCCCATATACTAAAGGTGGCCGTACATGGCAAATAAAAGCTTCTGGCTTTATCCCTTCAGACCAAGATAGCAACTTATTGGACCATGTAAGCTGCCAACTGATGGGCTTGCCTGACAAATATCTGGCAAAGTTGCTGGGAAAAAGAAACTAGAGGAAAGAGGTATCAGGTAAGTTGATGCTAGGGTAGTTATTGAAAATAATATGAAAACCATGACATAGATGAACACATGACACAGTGCACATGGTCTCCTGGTAAGAGGTATTATTTGTAAGTGTTCACAACAAATGTTACCCTCAATGACCATCAGGTTGAGCTTCTAGGAGAATCTAGGAGAACACATCTCACCAAATCTCAGCCTAACCGAATTTGAGGCCATCATTTTGTACTTAAGTACTGATTTCAAATATTAAAGTTAGTCACTATCAACTGTGTCGTTGAGACTGCATAGTGATGATATAAAAAAGGAAAGATAGCAATTGAAATGGGGGAAATATCCCTTATCCAGAAAAGCCCCAAGTCCTGAGCATTCTGGATAACAGGTCACAAACCTGTAATATTCACAGTGTTATTTGCATTATTTGCAGTTGAGACTGCATAATTGATAGTGACAGTGATGATATAAAAAAGGAAAGATAGCAATTGAAATGAAATGAACAAACGGCAGCATTCGAGTACCTCTAGTTTAGGGTTTTTTTTGTGATCCACAGCATTACTACCCATTTTTGGGATTCCATATCAATGCCCTTCTTACAACCCTGGTACAGTATGAAAATGACATTGCTTTGATATGAAAAACTATGGGAAAATTTATCCTAGATTTTTTGAAAAGCATTAACTAAAATTTCTAACTCCTAGAAATCCTAATGCAGTCATTGAATTTATGATGAAAACATAACTTTCTTCATCTCTGGACCCCTCATTTACATACTAAAGGTTGCTGAAAACTGATTATTACTGTGAATTTTATTTTAACGGTTTCCCAGAAGTGAGTAAACAGAATTTCAAAATGGATTAATGTACTACAAGAAAGAAGAAAATTAATAAAGAGAAATACATACATATGTATAAAAAACAGTACTGTATATGCATGAAAATTATAAAGTTGAATTGACGTATATGTTGCAGCAAACACATTACATTACACAAGTCCAGGGAACCTTAATAAAGAAAATAGAGTTGTTATAATGCCCTACACATGAGCCCACTGTATAGTTTATGTTCCATATGTTAGAAAATGTATGGGGGAACCTGTGGAGGACAGGTAACAGTGTTACTTTATTATCTCTCAGGTAAAAAGTCTATTTTACTGTTATGCTGTGCGTTTTCATTTATTTCCTTGATCAGCTATTTGCAAAACCATATATCACAAACTGCTAGATGAAACCAAGTTACAACCTCTCCAGGAGTCAGTCTGAACACGTCATGACGGCTTGTGGTCATGACACTCTGCACCTGCTTCCTGAGAGAAGACTGCACAAACACACTCCGAATAAGGACATGTTGTGCCATATGCTATGCTTATTGGCTAAATAGCTAAACCACATACATCCTGAGCTACCACTCAATTCCCTATTTGACTATATAATTCTCTGTGCCTTAGAATAAAGCAGAAGAAGCATTTTATATACTGAACTGTCTGTGTCAGTGTCATTCTTCCGGTCTAGACCTTTGCACAAACTAATTAGGACGGGAATAGATACTCTCAGGACTGATTACGTCCCTAACAATTTTGGCGCCCAACGTGGGGCACCAGGTTCTGGCTGACCATTAGCCGATGCCACGGACAGCAGTCACCCAGTAGTGGAAAAGGACGGAGACTGATCACCTCCGGGACACAGGTAAGACCTATGTTATTAGTTTCTTACCTGTGTCATACGTATACCTACTACTGATGGTGCCTGTTGTCAATATCGACTTTTAGCAGCCAGCAAAGACAGGTAACATCTTGCCTGGTGCCATTTACCTGACCTGTATAAGAGTATCTATTGCCCTGTTTATGTTTTGTGATTGTGGTTGTAATCATTGCCGGCTGTTTATGTTATATGTTACTTCATCTCTGGGTGATTTGGATTAAAAATAGAGGGGACCCTGGACGGAGAGAAAAGAGATAGTATCGGGTGGTATCTTATACCCCCAAAATATATACCGGGTAAACTTCTCACTGTCACTGTAGCAATCTGGAATAGTTCAGAGCAGTCAAAGGTGGCGTAGCCCAGGCAGCGGCATAGATGAGTTGAGTCCGTCCTTGTGTGGCGGCTATTGTCTGTGACTATATATTTAGATAGACATACCCGAGGAACCCTCCTTGACTGGGAACCGTGTCCAGTGGGAGGCGGTGTGTCTATATACGTCAAAGGGACAGTAGGTGGCTGTCCTGGCACTTCCGGAGTGTCTGAGGACGTATTATACTATCTCTGTTCGTATCTGACTAAACCCAGTAAAGACATCCCACCAGAGTTGAGGTTGTGTCAATGTCCATGTCAATGTCATGAGCTCAGTTATGTCATGTTTGTTTTACTTGTGTGTATCAATTTAATCATTATACAGACTGACCAAGAACCCTGCGCAATACAGTCTCTACTCCTTGTCTATCTACAAAGTGTATTTTTTTTTCCATTAGGTCTGGGGATAGGGTTATACAGCCAGATGGCAAAATCAAGTATTTGTACCACAGAGAACCACCTTTCCCTTGCATGGCAAATATACAGCCACAGCCCTATAATGGCGCCTCAGAAAAAGGACAGATAGTATGAGAACTAAAACGTCATTGAGTTTTCCTGGTGGCCATCTTCCCCTTGGTCACTGTCCCGGTCTGGATCTGAAGAGTAATAATGGGACAAAAACATCAGTACAATGAGTGAGGGGGTCCCGGCATGTGAGTTAGTGGCAGGCGGGGTGGGTAAAAGGTACGTAAGAAAATATGATAGATTGCCGAAAGAATGCAATTTGACCAAGAATGGCCCCCGGCTACAGACGGAAGAATGGTGTCTTCTCTTAACCGAGAAGAGAAATTGCTACATGATAAGGGTCTTGTAGAGACCGCTGAAGTTCAAAGTTGTTAAATGCTTACACAAAGAATTTTGGTCCGAACAAAGAATAATCGAATCAAATAGTAAAGTTAAAGTGATGTATTAGAAGCTCTAGTCCTACAAGAGTTGAGTGGTTGTTACTCATATGGCATACATAGAGCCGTCAGCCCCCTATACTGGGAATGCTTCCCATAATAGAAAGCAAAGAGAAGAACAAGAAAAGCTGCTAGCAGAAGGGTTAAGTTAGAAAAATAGAGAATAGTGAGAAGAGACAATTCATCTTTCAGTGCTGAAAACAGCAGCGCTGATACAGGCAGTTCTCAGCCCCGCAGCCTAGCTCTACCCCGCCCATACAGTACAAACTAGAGAAAAGGGGGGGGGGGGAGGCAGGCACACACACACACAGCACCAAATCTTAGAAGGATTTTTCAAGACGTTTCACAACCCCGTACTAATCCACTCAAATTTGGACAGGAACTCTTGTTTATCCATAGTGCCCATAACCCTAATTGGACTGATATGTTAGTTGTAATCAAACAAGTAGGGGTCCCGTATTTACACATGCTGCCTTTCTTATCATTGTCCCCATCCCTGACAGTTGCATAGGTAGGGACATCCTTTGTAAACTAGGGTGCAACATATACTGCAATCAGGATGCAGTGTTATTGCATCCCATCCGGGAAGGGCATCCCATCCGGTAGTGCCTAATCCGACTACCAAAGCAGGTTGCAGTCATTATGTACCAAGCCCATATCGGGTTCTTTGACCCTGTAGCTCAAGGTAATGCCCATGTTGATGTAGATGCGAAGCAGGCAGCATTGTATAATAAAATGTTTAAAGCATGTGTTGTAAAAGAACCAACTCTGTTCCCTCTAGTGCTGTTTTATCAGCCCTTCAGGACCAAGTGGAGCCTTAAGAGAAGGAACGTTGGCTTAAAGACGGGTGCACACAAACTCCCAGTGGTGATGTTTCTGTTTGCCGTTTAGGCGATTGCCCTGTTGCACCCCGTGCTCTGTTACCATATTTGGTTGCTGCCTCACATGGTCTCACCCACATTTCAAAAGGGGGGGGGAGGTGTGATGCAGTATCAAGAGTGTGGTTTGCCCTGGGTTCTCATCTATCGCAGCCAAATATGTACACTCAATGTACCCATTTCAGATATTGCAGATAGATTACATATTCTCTTGACAACACTAAAGTTGTAAATGACACAACCTATGAATCCGGTGTGGAATTCTGTGAGCAAATTAAATCCTGGGCACAGAATAGGTTGGCTGATCGGGCTATAAGCATTCAGGACATCAACCAAGATTAGGCGGAATCAGTGGAGAAATACAAGGTCCGCATGATGCAGGTGTTCTATGATCTGGGATTCAACTCTCACAACAAAGCACATGTCTGCCGCCCGCCATCTCCGCCTTCAATGCTCCCTCCTTATACCCGACAAAATCACCCTCTATCCTCAATCCCTCCACACTTCTGCCAATTCCTGAGGGGGGAATACAGTAGGATATAGACGATGACAACGAAAACATAAGGAATGGGAAAGGAGCACATGATGCACATGACTGTTTTGAACTTATGCAACAAGAAACGGCCCATCTTCCCACAGTTAGTGCATCCCCATTGGATAACCCAGATATAACCATGTTTGTGGATGGATCCAGATTTGCAGATGATACTGGAAAATTTCATGATTGGATATGCAGTCACCACCACGGATAAGGTACTTCAGACAGGAGCCTTCCCCACCATCCTGTCCTCACAAGAAGCGGAGCTAAAAGCTCTTACAGTAGCATGCAAAATTGCTAAGGATAAACGTGTCAACATTCACATAGACTCCCGATATGCCCAAGGAGTGGCATTAGACTTTGGCGTTATTTGGAAGACAAGAGGATACTTGACAGCAACGGGAGCACCTATCAAGCATGGCAAGTCTGTTGTTGAACTTATGGATGCACTAGCTCTTCCAAAACAAGTTGCCATCCTAAAATTTAAAGCTCATGGAAAACTTGACTCCCCAGAAGCACGTGGCAACCATATGGCTGATCAAACTGCAAAAGAAGCGGCAAAGGACCAATTACAGGAATTGCCAGAAGATGTGCAAGTAGAGTCGACTCATCAGGAAGAGACCAATGAAACAGCTCCTCTTTTCCAGATGGATCTCCTAGATAATTTTGACAAACTGAAAGAAAGTCAGACAAACGCAAGTCAAGAGGAAAAGGACGGGTGGCTGGGAAAAGGAGCTGTGTTACGGAATGGAATATATACACACAATAAGAAATTGTGTATACCAAAAAGCTTGTATCCGGCCCTAGTCCAATGGGCCCATGGACCAGCACATATATCCAAAAATTTGATGAACAACCTCATATCAAGGACATACTTTGCTCCCAGGATAACCACTATTACCAGGAACTATAGCGCATCCTGTGCGATATGTGCTAAATGTAACCCAGGACGGTTGGAGAAAACCTCCATCAAAACATTTAGCTAAGCCTTTATATCCCTTCCAGAGGATCCAGATCGACCACATCCAAATGTCAAAGAGTGGAAAATTCGAATATGCTCTGGTGATCATTGAGATGTTTTCCGGCCAGAAGCATACACAGTGACCAATATGACCAATATGACCACCAAGACTACCGCAAAGAAATTACACTCAGAAGTAGTATGTCACTATGGAATACCGGAAGTGATAGAGAGTGATCACCGCCAATGTTAACAAACAAATTTGGACAGCCTTGGGAGTGACTCTTCACTACCACACGCCTTATCATCCTCAGAATAGTGGAAAGGTGAAAAGGATGAATAACATGTAAAAAAAAAAAAATGGCGCAAGACTCCGGAATGCAGTGGCCAGACAGCCTGCCTATTGCTCTGTTCAGTGTCAGATACACACCAAGGGGGGACCATAAATTGTCCCCCTTCGAGATTCTGTTTGTGTCAGCCCCCAGGTTAGGGTGTTATTTTCCCCAACAATTACAATTACAATCAAATGTATTGACTGACTTTGTATCTCAATTAACCAGTGAACTAACAAGAGTGCATGCTCAGGTCTTTTCTTCTATTCCAGATCCCTCTCTTGGCACAGGTGCCCACAGCCTCAAGCAACGAGATTGGGTCCTAGTCAAGAAGTTTCTGAGAAAGCACTGTTTGGAGCCCAAATTTGATGGCCCCTTCCAAGTTCTCCTTACCACATCTACTTCAGTGAAGCTAGAAGGAAAACCCACCTGGATCCATGCCTCACACTGCAAGAAAGCAGATGCACCTAAGGAACCAGATATTGCTCTATATCCTTTACCTACTGCCCCTGGGACTAGCCCAGGAGGTGGCAATACGCAAGACAAGTGCAGGACAATTCTGGTAAAACTCCTCTAGCACCCATGTAGCAACTTACACCTTTAGTGCCCTAGGCAGGAATAATAAGGATGGTAAATACTTGATCAATAGAATGGCTATTACTAAACGTTTTGCAACTGTCAAATTGAATATTTCCTTCCCAGGGATAGTCAGGTTTATAAAGTTGGTAGGGTTGGTCCCTGGCTTTGTGCAGGCCTCTCCAGGCTAAGCTGAACATCCATACCCACCCTTATGGTGTATTCCCTCTGGAGCAACTTGCAAACTTCTATATAGGTAGGGACAGCAAAATAGACATTTTTAGGGGGGATTGTGGAGGACAGGTAACAGTGTTACTTTATTATCTCTCAGGTAAAAAGTCTATTTTACTGTTATGCTGTGCATTTTCATTTATTTCCTTGATCAGCTATTTGCAAAACCATATATCACAAACTGCTAGATGAAACCAAGTTACAACCTCTCCAGGAGTCAGTCTGAACACGTCATGACGGCTTGTGGTCATGACACTCTGCACCTAACAAACCTGGTTACCCAAAAAATGTTTTCAAGGACTTTTGCAGCCTATCACTCTGAAAAAAAATTGAGGAAGTCCTATGCACTCCATTGCACTTCACCTGGTCTGAGCTGGCAAAGGCAAGTCTGGCGAAAGATGTAACGTTCAGTAAAATCCGCATCTTTCCATTTGCCAGAGCAAATGTTTATTTTAAAATCATAATTTTATTCAGATAATTAAAAAACAGGCCTGTTTTTTAATTATCTGAATAAAATTATGATTTTAAAATAAACCTGTGGATAGGTTCCCAGTGTGCACTCATTCACCTTGGACTTATATTGAATATGCACTTTCTGAGTAGCACCTGGGTAGCTTGCTGAATACAGGCGAGTGCGGATAACCAAGGACTATATATATATATATAGTGCTGAATTTTATTCACACATGCATATCCAACGTTTCGACCGAAACGTTGGATATGCATGTGTGAATAAAATTCAGCACTTTTTTTCACATAAAACTTGGAGTGCGGGTCCCTTTACTACTGTGTACAAGAATACTTTGACCAACGCAGCCACCTCGTTTGAAATCCGGTAAGAGTGCGCTCACTCAACAGATTATATATATATATATATATATATATATATATATATATATATATATATATATTTATATGGACAGGTCAATAGATAGCAATGTAGATATATATATAAAACTAGGTATCCCTAAGGAACACAAAGGTAATTTAAAGATAGATTAGGAAGTATTAGTTTGAGTATAAGCTGTTTACTTAGTAAACTCAAACTCAAATGGCAGTAAAACTGGATCTAATTAAACTAATTAATAAGGTAGAGATTTCACCTACCCACACTCCAGTAAAGGACATGTGACGCTTTGCCTGTTTTTTTTCAAAGGGCACATCAGGTGTAGGAAGCCCTGTACGTAACACCTACTTTGAAATAGAAGGACATGGGCCACCAATGTATTGAACTTTATATGGCAGGTGAAACTTGACCTTAGATGCAAACCAGTCACTACTAAGCGCAGCTTTTAAACCAGATTTGCACGGGATAGACACAGTTTTAAATACTGGAAAAACTGCACCATTTTAAGAAAAGGTATTTTTTGTTTTATTTAGTCATGTGTACCTCAGATAAAGTTGCTCTAGTCAGTACCCTAAATGGTCCTGGATAGTTCAGATTTGACTAAAGGTGAAATCACAGTACTAGACTCTAATCTGCATAGCTATAGCTTACATTTTAGATCAAAAAGTGACTTACTAGGAGTCATTTACTATGACCCCAGACAGAAGTTCAGAAGGACTAATGGGAAAAAAAATGTGTGTATATTTACTAGGGGTCATTTGCCTGCTGAATACAATATGCTTAACACAGGTCTTAGCAAACATTTTCCTTTCAGCAGGGTATGGTGCAAGAGCAAAACACATGGTGGATAGTGCTTGGTTTTTGTACTTTGAACCCTGTCCTGCATATAGTAAGTGACCTATACTAAGGTGCCCATTTACTTAGCTCGAGTGAAGTAATAGAATAAAAACTTCGAATTTCGAATGATTTTTTTGGCTACATCGACCATCGAATTGGCTACTTCGACTTCGAATCGAACGATTCGAACTAAAAATCGTTCAAATATTCGACCATTCGATAATCGAAGTACTGTCTCTTTAAAAAAAAAAAACCCTACTTCGCCACCTAAAACCTACCGAACCTCAATGTAAGCCTATGGGGAAGGTCCCCATAGGCTTTCTAAGGTTTTTTTGGTCGTAGAAAAATCGATCCATCGATTGATTAAAATCCGATTCGAAGGATTTAATCGTTCGATTGAACGATTTTTCGTTCGATCGTTTGATCAAACTAATTGCGGTTAATCCTTCGATTTCGATATTCGAAGTCGAAGGATTTACATTCGACAGTCGAATATCGAGGGTTAATTAACCCTCGATATTCGACCCTATGTAAATCTGCCCCTGTGTAATGTTATACTCTTACTGTACCTACAAACAATTTATATACAGTACAGACTTTATAATATTTATTTTATTTGAAAATGTAAGTTTTTTTTACTTACCCTATTAATACTTTTGTTTGATAAAATATCCTGAACCAACTGTTTTTCAAACTTTTCTATAATATTAAGGCAGTTTTTGAGCACATTTTCAGACATTTTCGAATCTTTGAGTAAGGCTGTTAATATACCAATTGTTTTTGCCTGAAATGTTGAAACAGATGGTTTGGGATTTCTGTAGAGGCCAAGCAAACCATTCAGCAGACCAGACAGTGACTCTTCTACAACACTGCACTCATTTTCTAGATTAGATAAACTTTGTGTAGCTGTGAGATTCCCAAGGACAAGTAGATGGTTTAAAAACTGTATTTGATGAATCATTTGTTCTTCTTCAACAGGAGAATATCTTGCAGTTGGTAGAAATATGGAAGAGGATGGAAAGCATGACTGAATGCAGATTTCAGAAGTATGAGTTGCTTTAGGAACATCTTCTCTTACTTCATTAGAAAGATCACAACCAGAATCATCTTCAATTTGTCCTGAGTCAACGTTACACTGCAGTGGCATCAAACCCACTGCTTCAGCTGATTCTAAAATGCAATAGTATAGGTATTATTAACTTAGTTAAGGCTTTGATATTGCCCAAAATCTATGGTTTAGCTATCTTAAACCATGCTTTTCACTGTTTATGCTTAAACATTTATATTTACAGTTTGAAATATTAAATTTGGTATATTTGAAAGTTCTGTGAATGCAGTTCTTCTGCAGTCGTTTTTTTGTTTTCTTTCCCAGCACCCAGGTCATGGAACTCTGAAGTGAATTCTAATATCCTCATACATTAAAACAGGTGGTACTTTGTTTATTATAATACACAAGTTTCAGTGAGTCATGTGACAGAGATGACATCACTAAGCTCCAATTATAACAGATGACATCACTAAGCACATTTATAAGAATATAATTTACAGGATATTCATGGCTCTTGTGTATTATATAGTGAACAAAGTACCCCTCTTGTAAAATGTAAGGATATTATAATTTATAGAGGAGTTCCATGACCATTTAAAAACACGAGGTAAAGGCTGTCATGAGCCTTCGGCATCATGTTTTAAGGTTATGGAACTCTGAGGTGATTTCTAATATCCTTATATTTTGCAACAGGGGTACTTTGTTATAATACACAAGTTTTAATGAGTCACGTGAAATTACATCACTAAGCTCCTATTATAACCAATGACATCACTAAGCACAGTTTATAATTTACAGGATATTCTTGTGTATTATAAAGATATTATTTACAGGATATGTGTGACTTCTTTTTTTTCTCCAAATTGCATTCTGTCTATCAAAGTAGACAGGCACAAAGTGAGCATAGCAAGATTATATTGCCAGACTGGCTACACAGTTTGGACTGTAAACAAGGCTACAGCTAGATTCACAGCCAGGTAAGGACAGTAAGGGGCAGATTTATGAAGGGTCGAATTTTGAGTTCATGTTTGTAAAAACTACCATAAACTCCCATGAACTCGAAATTCAGAAAAAAAAAATCGAATTTTTCAAATTTGGGTGAATGGGATCGATCTGCAAACTCGATTCAAATTTGAATTGAATTCGAAACAAATTCATTTCGAGTTTTTTCTCCAAAAAAACTCGGTTTTCAGGAAGGCTGCAAACAACTCCAAATTGATCCAAGGACGTCCCCCATAGGCTAAAACAGCAATTTGGCAGGTTTAAGGTAGCGAATAGTCTAATTCGAATTCTTAAAGGGCCAGTACATGATACATTTCAAAAATCTAATTTGAATTTTTTTAAAAACTCAAATCAAATTTTAACTATTCCCTAGTCGAATTCCACAAAAATTCTAATTTTCACTTCGACCCATGATAAATCTCCTTAGTGGTGAGAACCAGGAATGACATGAACTAGGCTTAAGCCTCAGTGTTCAGGCTATACTACTCAGATTCAGAAGAGGGGAAGGGAAAAGGCTTATACAAGGAAGACTCAGCTGTGATTGACTGGACTTTTCTCGTGCCTAAATTCTTCTATTCCTTTTTCCACTTTACTTCTCCTAAATCTGCATTGCATACTCAAATTAAAGTATCCTTCTCTCTATCAAGTCAGCAGTTATGACCTATTAAGAGGTAAAATGATCCTTCTATCTCTAGAGTCAACAGCTAATAAAAAAATAGATAACATTCATGATGTTTTGCCTAAGTGCATATGACCATACTTGCAATTCCAGCCTCAAGTTTAATTATAAATGACTTGCAAATAATTAAACTACTGAAACTGGACAGCTAAAGCACTCTACTAACAGCGCTGGTTCAACAATATGTCACTCCTTAATGTTTTACTCTTAAACTGTATTTAAACTGTAAATGTTTAATGTTCTTTTAACTTTAGATTTAGTGTTCCTTCAAGGATTGTGGAACCTCTGACAGAACATGTCCCCACAGAACCACTGAAACTGTGAGTGAATACTGTAAGTAGCCTGTCATATGAATAACACTCATCAAAAGCATCAAAAGTAGCTTCCTTGACCGTGCGGTTTATTGAAGGCACATATATATTAATGCCAGACCTGTGGTGTTCGCTTTGATTTTTGTGACATTCAAGTAAGAGTAAATAATTGTGAAAAATGTAAACTACAGGGAATCCATTAGGATTCTGTGGTTCAAATGTCAAAAACGTATCCCTAAATTTCACAAAACATTCGCCAAATGTTTGGTTGTGGATTTTTGGACCCTACTATAAACATATTAGAGCTCAGGTATAGATAGACATATGCACTTACCAAGAAATATCAGAAATTAACCATGATCCCCTTGTATCAATATAATATTTCAATATTTACCATTTTCAAAATCTGAACTTGTTTGAATACCTCGGAGAAGAAGTTGTTGACGCAATTGTAGAACTTCAGCTTCCAGTGTACACACTTTTGCCTTCAAGTTGACATTCTGTTTTTTTCTATCAGAGATAATTGTTCTTAGCTCCTCTGTGTATTCTCTGCTTGTTTTGCATTTTGGTTTAGACCTGATAATTGCTATTGCCACTGCTACTTTTAAAGTCAACAGGTGCCATTTATGTGTTTCCATTTTCTACAGTATTCCTGAAATGTACAACAAAAGATTGTCAGATTTATAGAATCTTGCGAAATATTTACCTGGATTGGATTTTTCCCCCATAATTTGTAGTATTACATCATGAAAATAAAATCAATTTAAGTGGATTTTTTAAGCGGGATTTTATGTCATTTTACAAATAAAAAACTGAAAGTCTTGATTTCAAACATATTCACCTTCATAGACCTGATATGAAGCCTCCAAATACACTCTGATGCAATCAATAGCATTTAAAAGTCAAACAATTTGTTCAAAGGAGTTTACTTTTATGCACCTGAATACATGGTCTCAACATAAATACTTTGTACCTTTCTGGAAGGCCCTAGAGTTTGCTATATCAGTTACATATCTAAACAGACAGCATCAGGAAAACCAAGTAGCCATCAAAACAAGTCCAGGATAAAGTTCTGCAGAAGTATTTTCCATAATCATGGCACTGTCTAGTGAAGGCAAAACATAAGACATTACTCAGAGAAGCAACAAGAGCCCAAGATAACTTTAAAGAAACTGGAGAGATTCACACCTGAGATAGGAAAAAAAATATCCATGGGACAACTACAAACCAGACGGTCCAAAAAAACTGGGCAACGTAAGCTGTTGTGAAGAAAACATGTTACAACTTTTTTTGTTTATTGTTAAATGGCATGATAGAGAACAAAAGGTCTGATGAGACCAAATTTTATTTTATGTTCTTATTGCAAATGATTACATGCAATGGAAAGCCTGCAATGCATATCATCCTTACTGCTTATTGTCCTGAGAATTCCAGCAGCAGGTGGTAGTAGCAACATATTGTCAGGATCCACTTTATTGACAGGTACTAGAAAACTGGCTGATGGGAAGATGAATGGAGCAAAATACAGTGAAATTCTAGCGAAAAAGCTAATGTAGTCTGTGAGACACCTGAAATGGGCAGAATATTTACCTTACAAAAGAACACACACAACCAGATTGAACCTAGAAAACAAGAAGCTGAAGTTTTAAAATGGCTTATTTATAGCCCAGACATCAATCCAATTGAGAATCTGTGGCAAGACTTGCAAGCTGCTGTTCACCAACTGTCACCATTGAGCCTGAAATTGCTTCAGTAATTGTACAAAAACAATCAATAGGTTCCTTGTATACTATAAACTGAATAATAAAGCTACAGAAATAAATGCCAGTTAGCAACAGGAAGTGCCAGCGTCCAGTAAAGTTGTTTGTCAGTGCTCAAAAGGAACACTCTTAAAATTGAGAATATCCCCAAAAAAAATGGTCAACCTGATTAAAGGGATGCCTCAAATTGGCATCTGCCATTGCCCTAAGGGGAATATGATAAATGATTCATGATAAATATAATGAGCTTTTATTCACTCTTAGAGCAAAGTTGATCCAGGGAATGGTCAAATATTCCTTTGGAGGCAGGATGGAAATTTCCCCATTCTGAAGCAAACTGTAGATGGCCTCAAAAGAAAAAAAGTTGAACTTGTAATATTTTTAGCTCACCACAAACTCGGTGCTCCTTTCTTCCGTGTTCTGACTGAAGTCTGTGCTCATTGCTGATTTGTAACAGCAAATCAACAAACATCATCCTAAGAATTGCCAAGAAGAATCACAAGATTTTCGAGAATCTGAAACAATAACAAGTGTGATATTTTTAATATCAGTGCTATTCCTTAACAATAACCGGGAGACCCATTTATTAACATTCTTAATAGTAGTTATAGGGTTTTTTTTAATTGTGAATAAACTCATATTCTCTAAAACCACGAATGTCAAGTAATTTTTTAAAATATCTGAATCTAAAAAGCATGAATAAAAAAATACTTAAAGGGATACTGTCATGGGAAAATTTTTTTTTTTCAAAATGAATCAGTTAATAGTGCTGCTCCAGCAGAATTCTGCACTGAAATCCATTTCTCAAAAGAGCAAACAGATTTTTTTTATATTCAATTTTGAAATCTGACATGGGGCTAGACATTTTGTCAATTTCCCAGCTGCCCCTGGTCATGTGACTTGTGCTCTGATAAACTTCGATCACTCTTTACTGCTGTACTGAAAATGGTTACTTTATTTCAGTGTTAACAATCACATTGACATTTCATTTTTGGTCTAAAACCTTTTTCAATATGTTCACTGGCCTTGGTTCCTTGATGTTAACATACAACCTTGTACAGCACCCAAAATCACCTGAGAGATATTAGGAGAGTGTGGCCTATGGAGGTATATATATATACCTCCATATATTATATATAATTTAGTGCGATATAGGCTATGAGGTCATTTCCTGTTCACTGTCTTAAATATGTTTCACCTGTGTAATACTGTTGTTCATTAAGCTTGAGAAAGGGCACTTGGCTTGTCCGAAACGTCGCTTTGTGATGTTTTAATACACTTTTTTGCATCATTCGAGTGCTGCTTCATTTATTTTGTTGTTATTATACGAGGAGACGAGACGGCGTCCCCTAGGGAGCTTGCACCGAGATTTTCACTGAAGCGCTGAGGAGAGTGCTGGGGCATAATCTACCATTGTATGTATTACCGCAGCCTACGTGCACCTCACCTTTAATTCACGATGGACAGTCGTGTTGGAACGCAACAGGGAGCTGGAACGCATCACGGGACTTCAGTCTACACCGATGCGGAAGTGACACAAATTCTCTCCCACTTCGCCGGTCCCGCAGAGTTTTTGCAAATGCCGACAGTGACAAACACTCGGCGGCAACTAGAGATGCTCCGCAAGAGGACGGTTGACTTGGAACTACACGGTCTAACCTTGGCGGAATACCATAAGAAGGCATGGATACCGCGTGGATTGAGAGTAAGTCTGCGTCCAACCCTTTTTGCCAGTAATACAGATTTCTGTAATCAATTTAAACAGATAATTGATAGATGTTCCAATGATATTATGTTGTTAACGCTTCAATTCATCAATAAAGAACTAGAGCTTGTTCAGCAAGAAATCACTACTGTTGAGGCTGAACTGCAACAATGTAGCTCTGTTGATGAACTGACACAAGTGCACACACAATTAACTGCCAAATTGGAGAAATATCGCAAAGAGGGAGAGCGACAGAAACGCTCTAAATTTGACAGAGATGCACTTGACTACCAGAAAGGCTATGTATATGCTTGGATGTCTGATGCTAAAGATAAATATTATCAACAACGCTCTGAGAGTAAACGATACACGCCTATGAGTAGGGGGGAAGGTGCCCAGTTTACCAAACATGATAAGACATACAGGCCTGATTTTTTACCAAAGTCCCCCAAGAGAGGACAAGGAGACCGTGGCGGCGGGGAGGTGCCAGACATAGAAGGCATGGCCAGACGCCCACAGCGGGTATGCAGCAAGAGGACCATAAGCAAGTGATATATTATATTTCTTCGAAACAGCTTACTCACATAGAGGAATCAGTGTTAACTTTGGGTTTGAACTTTTGTCCAGATAAACCCTTAGATCCGTTTCAATTGGACATTGACTTATATAGATTTTTTCGCTCACTGAGATTAAAGGTTCATTTTCATCAGAAACCTGTGGAACCATTAATCACAAATGTTGATAGACACACTTTGGATATGGACACATTTGGTTTACATAGCAAAAGTATGTATGTTCCACCTACTACATATGCTGCTGTGGAAACATATATTAAAAACATCCAGTCAGAAGTGAAACAGATGTGTCAGGTAGGGGCGAGTCCTCTAGGGGTGACACATAATTTTTCTAAAGCACAACGTGATGCACTGAGGGATTTATCTCAAAGAACCGATATTACCATCAAACCCTCTGATAAAGGGGGTGCGATAGTAATAATGGATACTGCATACTATATATCTGAAATTGAGAGACAATTGGCTGATGAGGATGTGTATCAACTTCTATCTGGTGATCCCCTTTTGGGAATCATTAGAAAGATTAGAACACTATTAGATGATATGGTAGATAGTGGGGTCATTACGGATAAACTTAGGAAATTCTTGGTGGTGTCGAGTCCGATTACACCGACTATCTATGTTTTACCTAAGATCCACAAAGATCCAGTACATCCCCCAGGGAGGCCGATAGTGGCTGGAATAGGCTCGGTCTTTTGTCCGCTTGCAACAATGTTGGACAAGATATTGGGTCCATTGATACAGAAGGTTCCGTCTTATGTAAAAGATACAGGACATTTTCTCCAAAAACTTCAATCACTTGGCTGTGTGGGAGATAGTGATGTGATTCTGGCCACACTAGATGTGACCAGTCTGTACACATCTATCCCACACAGAGATGGTTTACAAGCCTGTGAATGGATTCTTAGGGAATCAGCACAGTCTTCGACACAACAGCTGGTTTTTTTCCTACAGGCTTTGGAGATTATATTAGGTTGTAACTACTTTACTTTTCGGGAACGTTACTATCTACAATTGCGTGGGACCGCGATGGGATCCAACGTCGCCCCGTCATACGCCAATGCCTTTATGGCTAGGCTTGAACAACTTTATATATATCTCGATGTTGATTTCACCAGCCATTGTTTGGCTTGGTGGAGATACATCGATGATATTTTTTTAGTGTGGCGGGGTGACGTTGACTCCCTTCGGCGGTTCCATGCCAGGATTGATAGGATACATCCCTCTATTGCTTTTACACTTTCCTTTGATCTCCACAAAATAAATTTTTTAGATGTCCTTGTCTACAAAGGCTCTGACAGCCAGATATGTACCTCATTATATACTAAACCGACAGACAGGAACCAAATTTTACACTATATCAGTAAACACCCCTCCCACATTAAAAAATCTATACCAGTCAGTCAACTCTCAAGAGTACAGAGACTAGTAAGTGACGACAATGAGAAAGATAGACAAGAACAAATTATGTGTCACAAATTCAGAACTAGGGGTTATCCAGAGAAAGTTATACAACAGGCACAGTATAGGGTGAGACACCCTCATAAAAGAGTGGGGAGATCTGACCGTATACCGTTTGTCACCCAATTTCACACAGAAAGTGATGCTGTCAAGAAGATTGTACAAAAACATTGGTATATCTTGCAGAATGCATATCCATTGATACAAGAATTCAGAGCACCCCCTTTGATTTCATATCGTAGGGGTCAGACCATTGGGTCGCAGGTCACTTCATCTGTGTTGAAAGCCAAACCCAAGGAGACAAATGTATTTTGGGGTGGCAGGTCAAAGGGTATGTTTCCCTGTTTAGGATGTGCACAATGCCCATATGTCCTTAAGGGTAAAGAATTCACTCATCCTCTTACTGGACAAGTTGTACATCTACGGGGACACTTTACATGTATCTCCAAATTTGCGATTTACGTACTGATATGTCCATGTGGTTTCATCTATATAGGTGAAACCACTCAGATGGTAAAGTCGCGTATTTCACAGCATCGCTCAAGCATTAATCTAGGCAATACCATGTTACCTGTTTCTAAACATTTCATAGAAAAGGGACACACTGCAGATCAATTGAAATTTATGATATTGGAAACGATACCTCCGTTGAAAAGAGGAGGAGACAGAGAGCTGAGATTGAAAAAGAGGGAGGTGTGGTGGATCAATAAACTTAAGTCGCTACATCCAACAGGTCTAAATAAAGACTATGACCTTTTTTTGTATTTATAAATGTATATATGCTAATTTAGTGAGATATAGGCTATGAGGTCATTTCCTGTTCACTGCCTTAAATATGTTTCACCTGTGTAATACTGTTTTTCATTAAGCTTGAGAAAGGGCACTTGGCTTGTCCGAAACGTCGCTTTGTGATGTTTTAATACACTTTTTTGCATCATTCGAGTGCTGCTTCATTTATTTTGTTGTTATTATACGAGGAGACGAGACGGCGTCCCCTAGGGAGCTTGCACTGAGATTTTCACTGAAGCGCTGAGGAGAGTGCTGGGGCATAATCTACCATTGTATATATATATATATATATATATATATATATATATATATATATATATATATATATATATATATATATATATATATATATATATATATATATATATATATATATATATCCAGGACTTCAAACTTGTCACAGGGGGTCACCATCTTGGAAAGTGTCTGCGACACTCACATGCTCAGTGGGCTCTGAGCAACTGTTGAGAAGCTAAACTTCCAGCAAAAAATGAGGTTGGCCTGTAATATAAGCTGATGCTACAGGGCTGATTATTAAATTCTGATGCTAGTTGCCTTATCAGCCTTATACTGTGATGTTTATATTATGTGTGTACATTTTGAGTTGATCCCTAAGCTCAGTTACTGACAGCAGCACAGAGCAAAAGAAGATGGGGAGCTACTGGGGCATCTTTGGAGACACAAATCTTCCCTGTTAAAGTGTTGTGGTTCCTTGGGTTGGTACAGAAGCTCAAAACATAATGTACAACATTTCTAGCCTACTTCTTTAGTTTAACTTTCCTTGTCCTCTACGTTTTTCAATTGAGTCTGTTTTTGATTGCAAGCAAAGTGAGGGGTAGTGGGAATATCGCCTACACCTAAGTGTTATTCAAGATGAAATGAACAAATTCTACCATGCAATGCCATTATTTACATGTGAATTTTTCCATACTGCAGGTATTAAAGAATGTCAGGCCGTACACAAACTGAATCACTTCTTTTCACAGCTGCTTTATCATTGGTAGTAAAAATCTGTGGTCATCCTAAATTTTAATCTTAGATACACTGATAGATTCTTGGATCCAAAAGCAATTTTTCTGTCAGATTGAGAGTGGGTATAGAACACTAAACATTTCTATTTCTGAGCTTCACCTTAAAGGGGACCTGTCACCATAAGAAATATTTCTAAATCCTTTTCTATCATGTTAGTTGAGCACTAAATATATCATTTAAATAGTGTTTCCTTCAGTCTTGGAATTACATTATCACAGCAAGCAGGCAGGTGCCATTTTGTAGACAATATTATTAAGACAGGGTGTGTATCACCACAAAATCTTATGTATGCATCAGAATAAGGGATTTAATGCTTATAAACAGTGCCCTACACAAATATAGAGTGTGAGGAGGGGGACATGATGTAGTGACATCTAGTTAGTGCCAAATGGAAAGTGAAAGCAATTGATTGCCCTACCTCTATGCCTGAGGCAGGGCAGGCAATATATGATTGACAGCGCAGATTTTTAAACACCTTTATAACAGGTATGGGTGTTTTAATGAAAAAATTCATTTGGGTTTCATGTTTAATTTGCAAAAGACTTTCATTATTCAGCTTTTTTGTATGTGGATAAAAGGTTCGCTTTAAAGGAGAACTAAAGCCTAACTAAAGAAGTAGCTAGAAATGTTGTATATTATGTTTTATGCTTCTGTACCAGCCCAAGGCAACTAATGACCCTTTAGCAGTAAAGGTCTGTGTCTCCAAAGATGCCCCAGTAGCTCCCCATCTTCTTTTCTGCTGATTTACTGCACATGCTCTGTGCTGCCGACACTTACTGAGATTAGGGACCCACTCACAACATACAGTACACATAGAATATAAATGTCACACAATAAGGCTAATTAGTAATTAATACAGACAATTACTACATGGCAACACAGAAACCAGTGCAATTTGCATCATAATTTAATTATCAGCCCTGTAGCATCAGTTTATATTAAAGACCAACCTTATTTTCTGCTGGATAATTAGTGACGACCCCTAAGCTTAGCTTCTCAACAGCGGCTCAGAGCCCACTGAGCATGTGAGTGTCACAGACACTTTCCAAGATGGTGACCCCCTGTGACAAGTTTGAAGTCCTGGATCATTGCTGCTATTGAGAAGCTGAAACTGTAGGCTGGAGCAATAAGTTCAGCATATAAAATAGCCATCTTAATTTTTAGGGTTTAGTTCTCCTTTAACGGATTTACTTGTGATATAATGAAAATCAAGTGTTACTTTACTTATCATCATAAATCAATAAATCAACTCTGAATTGAGTGCATGTGGCAACTATCGATTTAGAGGAACTGTGGAACTGCCGTCACCTCCAAACCAGGTGGTAACTCCAGGATTCCCATAGCGTTGTGTGTCAATAGGTGTGTCACTGTTGTGTCGAACACTGGAAATTATGTCAACTGGACTTTTTCACTGGCAATTATGTCTGATTTACAGTGAAATTGTATTAATATTGACACAGTTGCTAATTATTTATATACATTATTTCATAAACTATACCATATGCATACTTTGATGATTTTCTCTGTCCATTTAATGATAAATCATGGGATGCACGTTTCACTATCAAAAAGTTTCTAATGGTTTTACACAGTCATGTTGAACTTGCTACAATCTTATAACCTTCACCTTCAGTATTCTTTAATATCGAAATATCTGTTTTGCTGCATTCAAGACAGACTGAACACAGCAGAAGCATATTTCTGCTATTGATTTGACTTTGCTTATGTCAGATTGGAAAATGCTTTTTGCCTGCGTCAGTGAGCATTACAAGGCATTACAATGTGTCAGTTTGAGCTCTAAAAATGTAACACTTAACTTAAAACAGTTACTTGTCATGTGTAGAAAATTGCTTTAATCAGAATTTTAGTTAGTCAATAAGAAAATGTGGATGCAGCACATCCATAATGTATGGATTTTACCAAATATTACATATTCTACAAAAGATCTGGATGAATATTAAATCCAAACCCTAATTTGCATACATACATTTGAAAAAAATCCCAAAAAAGTTTCATCTGAATTAACTTAACTTTGTAAAGACAAAATGCAATTGGTCTTCCGTTTTCCGTGTTTTCTTAATTATTTAGCTTATTGATTAAAAGCTCTCCAGTTTGGAATTTCAGTAGCTTTATCCTAGCAACCAGGCAGTGGCTTAAATGATAGACTGGAATATTAATAGTAGGAGTACTGACTAGAAAGATAAGTAATTAAAAAGTAGCAACAACAATACAACTGTAGCAATTGTAAAGCAATAGTTTTTTGGCTTTCAGGGTTAGTGGTGGGCGAATATCTCCCATTTCACTTTGCCGTAAAAATAGGGAAACTCGAATTTTGACTCCTGCTTCAATTCACGTAAATTTTGACGCCAGTGTTAAAGTCAACGGGTGTCTGAATGGTGTTGACGCGTGACGGTTTTGACGCAAGTGACTTTTCCGACGTACGCCCACATTTTTTTAAATCGGGTGAATTTTCGCTGGAGTTTCGCAAATTTAGATGCCTGTGGTGAAACGCGGAAATTCACTGTGAATCCCATTTATTCATCACTAGTCAGGATCAGTGACACCCATTTGAGAACTGGAAAGAGGCAGATAATTGATGGTCTGCTTTATAGTCACATGAACTTTTGCTGAATACTGAGGCACATTGTAAAATTAGTGCTCACCACAGTAAAATTCCACCACTCTCTATTGATTCCTATGGAATTTTAAAGTCATATTTATCATTGGGTGAAAGTTAAAGTTCCCCTTTTCGCCTCTAAAAATCCCATCTGAACGAATAGAGAGTTGTGCAATCTGACCCTATGGAATCTAAATCCTGCAGAATGCATTTTGGCCAAATCTCAGACTGAACCCTGAATTCAATGCCGGGTTCAGAATAATATTTAAATACAATACATTTATAGGACTTGTTATCCAGAATGCCTGGGACCTGGGGCTTTCCGTATAAGGGCTCTTTCCATATTTTGGATCTCCGTGTTTAAAAAATCATGTAAACATTAAGGGGCAGATTTATCAAGGGTCGAATTTCGATGATAAAAATACTTCGAAATTCAACCATCGAATTAAAATACTTCAAATATGGAAGTTTTTTCCACTGAATTTGGCTATTCAGCGATCGATCGAACAATTTTACTTCGACTACAAAAAACTGCTCTAGAAGGTCCCCATAGGCTAATATAGCACTTCGGCGGGTTTAATTTGGCGAAGTATTGAAATCGAAGTTTTTTAAAGAGACAGTACTTCGATTATCGAATGGTCGAATAATCAAAGTATTTTTACTTCTAATCGAATTTGAAAGTCAAAGTCGTAGTAGCCTATTCGATGGTCGAAGTATCCAAAAAATTACTTTGAATTTCCAAGTTTTTTTCTTCACAAATTCACTTCGACCCTTAGTAAATCTGCCCCTAAGTAAACCCAATATGATTGTTTTGTTTGTGATAAGGATACATTATATCATAGTTAGTAGCATGTGCAATGTACTGTTTTTGTTGTATTATAGTGAAAAAAGGAAACACATTTTAAAAATTATTTGTTTAAAATGGAGTCTATGGGAGATGGCCTTCCTGTAATTCAGAGCTTTCTGGATAATGGGTTTCCAGATAACGGATGCCATATCTGTATTGTTTACAAACTAGGTTAATGAATGGAGCAGTTAAAGAAATTTTGATTCATTAAGCATAATGTACAGCATTATATATATATATATATTACTTTATTTTTATTAATGTGTGCATTGGTTCTCTATTGTATATCAGTATTACTCTGTTTTAACCTATTATGGCTTAAAGGAAAATGATTTATTTCCTTTGCAGTCTTGCTTAAATTGTATGTTTGTACCTGTATGAGCTTAGCATGCCCCCCACCCCTTGTTACTGAATAGGAATGATGTCCTTTTTCCTAAAGCCAACAGCCCTATGCCTCTTTATGTTCATGTTCTGAGAGGGACTTAAACCAAGATATTATTTATATCTTAATAAGTGACCTGTTAAAGAATATTATCATATTGGCATACACATATCAGCAAACATTCTCCTTTTCATTTTTTACCTGAGCCACTATTTTATGTTCTGTGTTCTCACTCACTGAACACCTGACAGAAAAAAAGGTTCTAATGGTGACAGGAAGCAACCTGAGAGTAAAAGACACAGCTCTGGGTATTTATTGGCTAATGTAACTAGCAAGTATGTGTGCTCTTGGTTTGTGTGAGAGCACAGTGCCTCATACAGTACAAGCCAGAGAGAATGAATGTAATGCTTAAAATAACAGTATTTATTATGGTATTATCTCATGTCATGTATTATTATCAGAATATATTAGTATAGTATAGTATAATATATTATAGTAAAGGCTCAAGGATTTAATAAACATATATGATACACTGTAATATTTTTCTGTCCTTGTAACTTTGTGATGTGACCTTAGCTTACTTTCTTTAATTCATCCCCCTCCCCAGTATATGTATCACAAGCTCCATTACATCCTTGGGTGAATAGGAAATAACCTCCCACCCAGGGGCATATGTTACAAATACCATGACTTAGTCAGTAGGGTATTTAACCTCATGGGTCCCTACACTTAGGGGTCTATTTATAATGCTGTGTAAATAAAGTGAAACATTACCGGTGATGTCGCTCATAGCAACCAATCAGATCTTTGCTTTTGCTTTCTGTTAAAATCTAATTGCTGAGTGGCAGCTCTGGGCAATATTACTGGTAATGCTTCACTCCACTTACTTTACACAACATGGTGAATAGGCCACTAAGCTGAGGGAAACTGCTGTAAAAATGGGAAATAGATTATTATTATATTATAATAATACTGCAGGTCTGCCATATATAGGATAGGTGCTGTTAGTTTCAAAGCTACCTCGTAGCTGCTGTTCTGTTTACATTCTTTTGTGGAAAACCCAGAGAGTTGCAATGCTACTGTGGGGCATTATACTACTCAAGGGCGATTTTTAGAGATGTCGCGAACTGTTCGCCGGCGAACTTGTTCGCGCGAACATCGGGTGTTCGCGCTCGCCGGAAGTTCGCGAACGTCGCGCGACGTTCGCCATTTTGGGTTCGCCATTGTTGGCGCTTTTTTTGCCCTCTCACCCCAGACCAGCAGGTACATGGCAGCCAATCAGGAAGCTCTCCCCTGGACCACTCCCCTTCCCTATAAAAACCGAAGCCCTGCAGCGTTTTTTCACTCTGCCTGTGTGTGCTGAAGAGATAGTGTAGGGAGAGAGCTGCTGCCTGTTAGTGATTTCAGGGACAGTTGAAAGTTTGCTGGCTAGTAATCGTTTTGATACTGCTCTGTTATTGGAGGGACAGAAGTCTGCAGGGGTTTGAGGGACATTTAAGCTTAGGTAGCTTTGCTGGCTAGTAATCTACCTTCTACTGCAGTGCTCTGTATGTAGCTGCAGTGGGCAGCTGTCCTGCTTCTGATCTCATCTGCTGACTGCTGCAATAACAGTAGTCCTTGTAAGGACTGCTTTTATTTATTTTTTTGTTGTTTTACTACTACTACTACTACTACTATAAGAGCCCAGTGCTATTAGTCTAGCAGTGTTGGGGAGTGGGACTGGTGTGCTAATCTGCTGCTCCTAGTAGTTCAGCAGCACCAACTTTAATTTTTTTTTTTAATATTCATTTTTTTTTTATTTTACTTTTTTTTATTTTACTACCGCTGTAGTAGTGTATAAGTTGACCTTTTAGGCATTATTTGCCCTGTAGGCATTATTTGCACAGTGTTTTCTTCAACCCGCCATCTAGCTGTGTGACCTTGTTCACATTCTGTCTAAATATCCATAATATTACCGTCTCCAGAAAAAACACCGGAGTGACTTTTTTCAAGCAGCCATAATATATTTTACGTAATCCGTATCCATCGCTGTAGTAGTGTATAAGTTGACCTTTTAGGCATTATTTGCCCTGTAGGCATTTTTTGCCCAGTGTGTTATTCAACCAACTGCCATCTAGCTGTGTGACCTTGTTCACATTCTGTCTAAATATCCATAATATTACCGTCTCCAGAAAAAACACCGGAGTGACTTTTTTCAAGCAGCCATAATATATTTTACGTAATCCGTATCCATCGCTGTATTAGTGTATAAATTGACCTTTTAGGCATTATTTGCCCTGTAGGCATTGTTTGCCCAGTTTTTTTGGCCGCAGCCACTGAAGCACAGAGGCCAGAAAAAATATGCCATATAAATGCTGAAAATAGTCATTTTTTGCCATACGTTGACTCAACGTATATGGCAAAAAATTACTATTTTCAGCATTTATATGGCATATTTTTTCTGGCAACTGTGCTTCAGTGGCTGCGACCAAAAAAACTGGGCAAACAATGCCTACAAGGTCAACGTATGGCAAAAAATGACTATTTTCAGCATTTATATGGCATATTTTTTCTGGCAACTGTGCTTCAGTGGCTGCAACCAAAAAAACTGGGCAAACAATGTCTACAAGGTCAACGTATGGCGAAAAATGACTATTTTCAGCATTTATATGGCATATTTTTTCTGGCAACTGTGCTTCAGTGGCTGCGTCCAAAAAAACTGGGCAAACAATGCCTACAAGGTCAACGTATGGCAGTTGTTTAAAGAGAACAGTAGATTACTAGCCAGCAAAGCTACCTAAGCTAAAATGTCCCTCAAATCCCTGCAGACTTCTGTCCCTCCAATACAGAGCAGTATCAAGCAGATTACTAGCCAGCAAACTTACTATCATCTGTCCCTGAAATCACTAACAGCTCTCCCCCTACACTATCTCTTCCAAGCACACACAGGCAGATTTTTCAGATACATTTTTGCCCTTGATCCCCCTCTGGCATGCCACTGTCCAGGTCGTTGCACCCTTTAAACAACTTTAAAATCATTTTTCTGGCCAGAAATTTTTTTTTTAGATGTTAAAGTTCGCCTTCCCATTGAAGTCTATGGGGTTCGCGAACCGTTCGCGAACCGCTCGCGTTTTTGCGCAAGTTCGCGAATATGTTCGCGAACTTTTTTTCCGACGTTCGCTACATCCCTAGCGATTTTGGGGCTGCTGCCCCCCCCTCCTGCGCTGTGCTTAAAAAGCAGCGTTGGAGTGGGTCAAAGCATCACTAGTGCATTGAGTGCTCTCTGCACTAGCAGAGGTGAATTTCCAGGTTAAAACATGGAAATTCGGATCTTAAAGTTATAAGAAGCAGCTCTTTGCCACCCCTTGTAACTGGCCATTTACTGCTACCTGAGGCAAAGTTCTCACCTTGCCTCATGGCAATAGCAGCCCTGATGCTACTCCTGCAGAGCTGCAGTTTCTGCATCTGTGTATGAAGGTGCTGGAAGCTGGGAGCTGCTTAGGGAACTGTTCCAAACCATTAAAAATCATGAAAAGTCTGCATATTTTTAATTGATGTATATTTCAAAGTTGTTTGAAATTATGTTTACTTTTCAAAAAAGCTTAAGTTATGTTTATGTGGAGTTCCCCTTTAACTTTCATAGCACTATTTCTTAGCACTATTAACTGATGCATTTTGAAAAAAACATGTTTTCCTATGACAGTACCCCTTTAGTTTAACACAACTAGGGAATATTAGTGAGTAATCTGGGGGAAAATGTGTTTGATAAGTTATTGTAAAGTGCTTTATAAATTGCTGACACCATATAAACAAATAGATGATAATTAATAAATTGCTATAATTATATAAATGTTTCATTTATTGTTGTCCTTTGTTATAGCGCTATACAAATACTTAATATTTATAGCATTCAAAAAACGGGCACCAAAACCAACAAATATGGAGCATTAAACTTTATAATATCAAACACAAAGCTTTTTAAAGGGATCCCAATAACATGACTTTCCTGTGCCAATCTTAAAAGGATCCTGTCATCGGAAAACAAGTTTTTTTCAAAACGCATCAGTTAATAGTGCTACTTCAGCAGAATTCTGCACTGAAATCCATTTCTCAAAAGAGCAAACAGATTTTTTTATATTCAATTTTGAAATCTGACATGGGGCTAGACATTTTGTCAATTTCCCAGCTGCCCCCAGTCTTTTTTGGAAAAAAAAAGTGGTGAAAAACATTTAATTATAAATCAATTTGTTTTGTATTAATATGCAATTTGAAGTGCTTAGTAATCAAGAAAGTATTTTTTTCTTCATTGTAGTCTACAATTATCATTTGACAAATAATGTCAAAACTTTGTTTCAGTAAACCCAGAAACATAAGAAATCTACTGTATATGATACTACATGGCAGCTTTAAACCCTATTAAACTTTTAAACTTTTTGACATTCGACCCATTCACTCGAGCTTAGTAAATCCGCCCCTACTGCAGAATCAACAATGTGCCTTCATTTTATGTGTGGTAAAGGCCCACTAAAGCAGGCTGACTCCGGAAAACAAAATATGGAAAGTACATATACTGACAAATTAAAATAGGTAAACATGTCATTCTACTGCAGACTGCAAATCGTTGTACCTGTATTAGTGTTTTTTTGATATTTCTCAAATTAAATCAACACTTTGACTTTTCAGCATCTCATCTGCTACATGTTCTAGTTTACACCATATGGGTATGCCTTGTTCTTGGTGCCTAGTAGAATCTATGATCTGTGGCACTTTATTCGTTTATCCCTTTCTGTCTCTAGTTATGACTCAGTGTAGAAGTCAGTAAATGTGTTTGTTTCTGTTACATTGTTCCTGTATACAGAGCCAGGAAAGCAGTGAAAAAATACAGCCATGCAAATGCTGCTTTCAATAGCAGTTACATTTACAACTGCAAATCATTGATAGTCCACATGCAATGAAGCACCAGGTATTTGGATGTGAAGCCTTGCCGTTTCCTTATTCTGATAATTCTTCTTCAACCTCCAATATTTTTCCAACAATTTACAGATAAATCTTCAACAGACTTTCCTCAGTTCAGTACTGTTTTCGGCTGAAACATCCTTGTACAATGGTGCATAGAATGCAGGCACAATAGTCGAAAAGAGATTTTTAATAAGATACAAAAACCAATGGAACCAGAGAGAATAAATAAGGTCACTCAAGTTTAACATGCAAAAGCAGGGAAATCTGTAGATCCTGGCAGACAAGATTCATGTCTGACAAGCTGGGCCATTAACACAAAGGAAAATCTGCACTGCCAGCTGTTATAAACTTATAAATAAGTTGATTTGTTTTCATTATACATAAATACACATACAATAATATTGTGGCAATACAGATTGTACCCACAAAATAACTAGTTTTTCTTATTCTGTGCATAAACAAAACATTTATTCACCATGTAACCATTAACAATTCATGCATTGCTTTTACCTTTCAATGTTTCTAACAGTATTAAATACATTTCTTAGCAAAAGTCAAGAACATAGTACAGTTTATTTGAACACATGTATCAGCATATCAACAAGCATTATAACTACAGTGATAGTTTGACAGTAAAATCATCTAATGGCTTGCTGTTTTTGTCCCTGTGTTCTACTGCAAACTGCCAAATAAAAACATGTCAATGAATGTCAAAGCAGAAGATGTTTTTTGTTAAAATGCATAATTCAATATGATTTTACTTGAGATTAAAATTCCACTAAACAATTGTATTGTAAACTGCCTTTGTCTGGTGAATGGCAGAATGGCAGGATTAACCTACAACTGACAATGACAGATGTGATTTTAAAATACTAGATAAAATATAGTTTTTCATATTTTTATGTACATGCTTATTTATTTGCTACAGTGTGTCTGTTACAATTTTAATTCACAATAAAAGTAGGAACAAAAGGTTTAAATGTGTTTAAGGTTTTGAATTTCTTCTAGTTACTAAATATATATTTGTACTGTATAGCTATTGAGGTTAAACAAACCCTCTGTCAGGACTAGGGATGCACTGAATTCAGGATTCAGTTCGGGAATCCTTCTGCCCAGCCCAACCAGAATCAGAATCCTAATTTGTATATGCAAATTAGGGACGGGGAGGGAAATTGCGTGACTTTTTGTCACAAAACAAGGAGTTAAAAATGTTTTCCCTTCCCACCCATTGCATGTGCAAATCAGGATTTGGGTTTGGCTCGGTATGTGGCCGGTATGTGGCTGAATCTTTTGCGAAAGATTCTGGGGTTCTGCTGAATCCAAAACAGTGCATCCCTAGTCAGGACTTGCTGGGTTTCAAACTCTGGACTCTGTGCTGAGCTACTTTTGCATTTACCTGTTATTCCACTGGAGGTCCTTAGTGCGGTCTTTTTTATTATCCTTCTTGTTCCTGTTATACTTCTGTCTTCTGCTTTATCTCTCCACCCATCTCGTTATTTTGTTATCTGTATTTCATTATCCAAGCCTGCCCTGACATTTGCCCAGTGCTTGGTCATTAAGCTGTTGCCTTGATCTTGCCTCTGATTCCTATGGTTTCTGATCCTGTTCAAGTTTCAAGTTTTCGTGACCCCTCTGGTTCTTTGTTCCTTATTCCAAGTCCTGTTTGAGTTCCTGCAGTGGCGGAACTACCGGGGGAGCAGGGGGTGCGAGCTGGCCAGGGCCCGCACCCCCTCAGGGCCCCCCGGCAGTCCGTGCGCCACTGAGAAATGCGGGCAAATGCGGCCGTATGGAGGGGGCGGGGCCCACTGCGCGTCACGCACCAGGGCCCGCCCCCCTCTAGGATCGCTACTGAGTTCCTGCCTTGTTCCTGTACTCTTGTGCCCTCCTTACCCTGCTTTGGATTCCCCAGTTCTGACTCCTGGCCTGTCCCTTGACTTTGCTTGTCTGCTGCCTGCCTCAACTCTTTGGCCTGATACTGGTTTTTGTCCCTGCCTGCCATTTCTACAATTACAAGTCTGTGTATTCATTGTGAGCACCGTTACTTGTGTTATCACTTTCTTGAGTTCATGAAAGTATTCTTTCCCCATTATTATGGATTCTGACCTCAGTACTGTTGTGTATGGTTACACCCCGGCTTACACAGTCTTTAAGCTCCCTACTTCCTGGTACTCCACAACGTCTCCCTAGGGAAGACATGACACCCTCACGTCAATAGAGTTATTCTTTTTATGTATTTTACAGACACTGCATCTATAAGTTGGTCCAGAGACAGGGTAAAAAAATCTAAAATTCAATTGGTGTGCAACAAAAAAATCTCTCCAGTGTTGCAATTAGACCGGGCATATTCCTCATTAGTATTATATGGGTCATTCATGACTACAAGTATAGTCAACAAAGTGCATTTTCAAGCATAATTACCAGGTTGTTCCCCACAATGCAGCATTTCCCCTCAGAATTCCACCATTGCTGCAATTGTTCCTTAAGCAATTGTGGCTGATACATAAAAATATTGCAATGACGCTCACACTTTAAAGAGATGTATGCAATTGCACTAAAAGTCTGGTTGATTTAATTTCCGGCATCTGGCTTGAATATGATGTGTGTGCCCAATTCCTTTCACACATCAGCAATGCACCTGTGATGGAACCTTGGAGCTATTATTGGAAAGAGGAAATATTCATTGCATTTCTACTTATTTCTACCCTTTGATTTTGAAATCTAATGTTGCACTTTAGTAAAGGTATGGGATGTATTATCCAGAATGCCTTTGGCCTGGGGTTTTCAGGATAAAGGATATTTCCATAATTCTGTAACACATTCTCACTAAGGGGCATGATATTATTTTTCAAGTGTCAAGTGTGTGATAATTTATACCAGAACATTTGTGTGAGTTCATTAACCTGATTATGTTTTGTGGCATTGTTTCTTTTTCTTTGTACGAGATTTTTTTTTCTTCATGATTGGGTTGTTAAAAATAATAAAAAGCCTGTCACCTAAAACCTGCCAAGTTTCCTGTTATCCAAACAAAAATTATTGAATGAGTATAAGTTAAATAACCCACATTTTTTAAAAGTACTAATGCACATCAGCACTTGCTTGTTTGTCAGGGCAAACAGAAATAGTCCATTGTACAGAATGCTGTGCAACTATATATGGATGTGCAGTGTAAACTCTGAAGTTTGTGAGACATAGCAGCCTTGAACTTTATTAATGGGACAGTTTTATATCTAAAACTGTATTTGTTTGTTTGAAACTGTCTACTGAAAGGCATTTTAAAATGAACAGTTTCGGATTTACATTTTTATCACATAAACAGAATTCAGGAAAAGTTACTCATAACCCAGTAGTTATGCTTGAAAGATGTATCACAATAAAATATTAGGCTTGTTTGAGATGTTTTTCTACAGAGCTTAATTTCTTCTGTATTTTATTATTTGCAGTTTGTATTTTCCAGTCAGTAAAACACAGCAAGAGAGAAAAATGACTGATTTCTGAATCAAACTGTGTTTTTGTCATGGGAAAATCAGTTGTATAAAAATGGTCAAGTTCAATAATAACAATTAATATAATTATAATTATGTTACAATGGTATTACTATAATCTGGGGAAACTATGATTTTTGATCATAAGAGGAAAACAAAGAAACAATGGGCTGCAATGAGCAAGGTGCAGCTGATTTTCTTTCCATTTTATATATGCTTGGTCTAATTGAACATGTCAAAAAATTCAGTGGTCGAATGCAGCATTCTTTAAAGGAACAGATTTTATGGCACAATAATTGAAGGGGAAAAGGTGCAATGCTTATTTCACAGACACAAACCATTGAGCCTCTGGTATGGGCTGCAATGATTTGGTATGCTGGCATGTAAGGGACAAAACGTTTGGCAGCCATTTGCAGTCCTCATGTATTACCTTTGCTTGTAATTTTTGAAGTGCAAGGTAGATCTGGAGCCCTTTACTTATCTCCTGCTACCACTGCTCAAGAGAGTCTTGCACTGTAAGTGTCAACAAATGTTCCAGTGTAGATTACACTTCGAACTGCAATTCTTGTGTTTTATTGACTAGAATGACTAGAGGACCACCCATAACTGTTCACTTAAGTGTATTTTTTGTTTCAGTGCTCAAACAAAGAGGGGATTCGAATGTGGCAATCCTGGGTAATTACACAAAATACTTTCTTCTACATTCACATCAGTTCCCAGTGAAAATGTGGGGAAATGCAAGAACAGTTCAAACTTTGTATATTTTATATAAATTAGCTGCTGTGTAACCAAAGGGGCAGCTGTGCAAGATCCATAGGGCAAAATGTACTTTTCAACACATCAAATAGCAGATTAGCTATTTAGAATACAGCTATTACAAAGCAGATTAAATGCTATACAGGAAAAACTACAGGAAAAACTTTATTTTTCAAAACTCTATTTTTTTTTGTTTTTTTTTAACATAGTTATAAGGCACCAAATGAAAAAATAAAGGAACATAAAACAATCCAAAGCCAAATCATATAACATACCACATGAGTCATGGAATGAGTCATGTAGTATTACAAAATTTACATTTTCATTAAGGTCGTGACAGAGTAGCATGTATGGTACGGTGGCATACAGTATACATTGCATGGCATATAAAATCCCAATCCCTTTTTCACGAGATCATATGTGAAGTGTTATGGGATTGGTTCCCAGGAGTGTTAGCCTCAAGTAAAACAATAAATACAAACAGTAAAATGTATACTGTACAACTGAAACTGAAAAGTATCTTGTGAAAATTGTAGTCAAAACAGTAACAGTTGCGAACCCCATAGCGAATTAAAAAATAGTTACATATAATGCCTAGTTCTCCTTTGTAAAGGGTATCTGTGTTAGTAATTGACAGTTAATTTATGGGATGTTTGGGGGACATCGTAGAGAGACAATCTCAGGGATTTAGGGGGGGGTTATTTACTAAAATCCAAATTTATATCATAATAGTAGGCTTTTTGCAGCCTTTAGTGAAATCTCAATTTTTTTTGAGATTTTACAACTTGACCTTTAATAAATAACCCCATTAATGTAAATAGGAATAAAGAAACCACACTGACAGCAAGAGCATATCATTTAGCATTTATTTATATAGATATAAACAGCAAAAACTTTTGATATATCACTACAAATCAAAGTTAAAGTAATGTTAAAGGTTGCATTTACCCAGTCTGACCCAATCCTGGTTTCAGACATGTCCATTTTTAGGGGGACATCCTAAATGTGGTTGAGAAACAAAATTTGCACTCACCAGTCCCAATCTTTGTCTTGTGCCTGGTGCAGAGGTATAACATATTGGTTGCTGTAATCATGTAATCAAGTGTCCCAGTTTACGTGTCAGTGGAAGGAGTTTGGGGAGGGAACAAGTACAATCACAAAGGGGCACATTTATTAAAACTCAAATTAATCTCATTGTTTTATGAAAACAAATGGGGGGGGTCTGAGTCCGGCTGATTTTTTTGGAAGTATTTGTCTAAAACACATCTCCAAGGGTTTGCACAGATAATGAATATCTTACCCTTTTCTGTTTCCCCAACGTGATATATGGTGAGCTGTCAGTGTTATAGTTGGCTTTGATATCCCAAGAGCTCAGAGATAGTGTGCCTCTTCTTCTCCATCTACAGGTCATGTACCCCCACCCAAAATAAAAGATTTCTTACATAAATGAAGACATTAGTTGTCAATAAATAGCTCAATTCTATGTGCAGGATTGACAGATACAAACTTTCCCCTCCAACTGCATGTGGGGAGAAGCGATTTAGACAATTCTTTTATGTGCTGGAACAAAATCATTATTTTCTTACTAAGCAGTAACTTTTGTTATCACTTATTAAGTTTCCGGTTAAGTGATGAATCTGACCAATATATTTTGGTTGAGGAATTGCTGTTATATAACAAACAAGTATTTGGAATTTAATAAACCATATAATGGCTAATTGGTTATACTTTGACTAATATACTTTTTTTTAGCAATCCCAGTACAAAACAAATTGGAATGATGTTTGTTGTTGTTAATTATTTAATATTTAGCTTTGTTCCATTAAGAGTGACTTAACCAGCAATTCGCTCAGCCATGGGCTTGCATTGTACATTAAACGCGCTTATCTGTCTCTGCCAGAGAGCATATTTTCTAATGGACAGTTTTCCACTTTCTTGAGGCAAGTTAACACATAAATCAGTATACAAGACTGTTTGCTGTCAGAGATACCGCAATGCAGCAGAGAAAAAAATACACTATATTTAGCAATATATGCATTATATTTCAGTATGAAGCATCTCTTTAATGCTGAATGGATACAATGATTATAATTTGTTTGTGTATTTGAAAAAAACTATTTTGTTGAACTATATGCAAAGTGTGCAAAAATATGCCCCCCTATACCATATATGAAATACATATTTTTTTTCAAATCATTCCCTTTTAATAGTAATTGATTATAAAGTAAGAGCAAACATTGAGAAATATAGTTCCATATAAGGATATGGAAAATAATTATCAATGATCAAAATCAGAATTAACTGTTTGATGAAGTGTCTGTACAAATGAATAGAGAGCTGTGAGATTTCTCTCTTGTGAATTGTGATGAGCTCTATTTTTAACTTTTGTTTGCCCCAAAGTATCATTTCCAAGAACAACATTTTTCAGGGACTGAAAGTGATACCTGGAACTGTCTCTAGAAACTGAATGATAGCAGTTATAATACGACATTGACCTCCTTTCTTCCTTGTATATAAGGAAAAAACCTTTTATATTGCAGTAACTGAGAATGCATAGACGTTCTAATGGTTGCTCTTCATATCATAAAGTGGTCAAACAATTACAAAATCAGATGCACTCTGTTCACTTATAATGTGACCATATTCCAAGATGCAAATGTTCCCTTGAATACTACTAATAAAAATGCCTTTTTTTTAATAAACACCAAGTTGAAGTGAGATACCATGCTTGACCTTCTTAGACCTCAAATTTAATTTCTGAATGCATTTCTGCTTGAATGGCTTTATCATTTGTATGGCTGTATGCCAACAAAGAGTGAAGAAGCTATTAGGTGCTTTTAATTTCCAATACAAAGCTTATTTGCAAGTATTATAGACAGAAAGTACATGTTACTGTACATCTTGCAGCTGTCAGCAGTCATATGGAATAAACCATTATAATTAATCTGTTCCACACATCAGTTGGCATGCAATAATTTTACTTGTACTATATTAAGCATTATTTTGACTTTCTTTTAAAGAACATGCTAGTTTGTGTTATTATCAGTATTCTCGGTAGTAAAAACATATGGCACACTGTGGTCTATGGTATTTAGACCTACAGGAAGGCAGCAAGACTTGTGTTATTTTAGGGATGTTAAAATAAAAAAGCTTACTTTTTCTTTGTCTGCTAAAAATATGCTTAAATGTTAAATAAATGCAATAGCATTGTTTTGCTACTGATATGGATTTATGCAGCTTAGTTACTGTGATTTATTATTACAGAGAAAAATTAAATAATTTTTTAAAATTAGAATTATTCACTTAAATCGAGCTCTATAGTATATATTGTATATAGTGGCCTTCCCATAGTTTGGATCTTTCTGGATAATAGGTTTTTGAATAGGGGATCCTATACTTGTCTATCAATCTCTACCAAAAAAAGAATAATTATTGCACAAAGCTGAATACATCACATCTCTATGAATGGCTTTCCAAATCAGTAAAAACTATTTTAATATCATTCCACTGTCTATATTTTCCATACAATCTTAAAAAGTTCCCAAAACCATGTATGCATGCCTAATATTGAGACTTACCGCAAAAGGGAGCATTGGGAGTGCTCACCACTATACATTCTAAATTATATAGCATGCTGCAATGATTGGCCAACTTAATTATACTATATTTACATGTTTGAACATCCTCTGTTAATGGCAAACAGGCATTTCTAAGTAGCTTTTCTCACATAATAGCTTAATGCTCTTTAACATATAATGGAATGCATAAATGTGGTGTAGAGGATCAAATTTGTGTCTTTCTCCATGCTAAACATGGTGTCACACAGAATGCAAACTATAATTACTTTGTGTTATGTTCCGATTTGCTAGAAAATACTTCACAAATTCTGTGAAATTGTAATAGAATACAGGCAGAGGATGATCTAGGGACTGATAAAGTCCTTAGTGGGTAGCTTGTGTAAAATGAACTTGACATTTAACTATCACTTACATAATGCATTTCTTTCACACTGGAAGAACTGCTTTTACTAACAATGGCAGATATGCCTTACTGCTAACATAAGATTATGTGCTAAAAGTCCAGTGTAATACCCAGAGAAGAAATTCTAGACTGCCATCTCAAGCCAACCAGTGTTGATCTGAACTTCTCTATACATCCCGTATACCAATTTGACCGTCGCTTATCCTGTGCCCTTGGTGTACAATTTAGAACATGGCATTGCAGACCTTTGCTGTGATTAGTTTTTATTAGCAGTGTCTTACAACATGTTACGGGCTAGAGACCTTTGCAAGTAAACAACACAATCATGGAAAAACAATTAAAGCCATTTGTACAAACCCCACCCAAGGATGAAAAAAATGTTTAAATCCTTATAAAAGTACTCTCAGTAACAGAGTTTGGATTGCTATAATAAGCTTGTAGAGGGAATACATATAATAATCATATATTCTACATTCATCAATCATTGCTAAAAAATATACGTTTCAGTGGAAAATGCATCTTACAAGGGAATACCCTGAGGTACCTTCCTTTTCTGGGCGGCCTTTATATATCTATTGGATGAAGCAGACTGTAATGTGTATAGATACAAAGATAGATAGATAGAAAGATAGATAGATAGATAGATAGATAGATAGATAGATAGATAGATAGATAGATGATAGATAGATAGATAGATAGATAGATAGATAGATAGATAGATAGATAGATAGATAGAGTAGATAGATAGATACAGTAGATACAGTAGATAGATAGATAGATAGATAGATAGATAGATAGATAGATACTGTAGATAGATAGCACAGCATTGCACACTCTGGTCTTTTGAAAAGAAAAAAAACCAATAAATGCTGTTCATCTAAATTCAATATGTTGCACATTTTTGTACCCTGACAGAGCTCTTCAATATAAATGCAGCTATTTGTGCATACTATGGGGCATAATTATCAAAATGTAAGCTTAAATGACAGTAACAAAATAGTCACCCACTATAAGATTTTTAGAAATGTATTTATCAAATGGAGAACTCTAAATTTCACCCATTGATAAATATGATTCTAAAATGTTATCACATTTTGGTAAAACTGCCCCTATATATATAAATAAATATATAAATTAGCAAGAGAATCTGGCTTGTACTCCAGTAGCGGCTCTAGTGGTTTGCAAGGTAAAGTTTAGTAGTATTAGCTAGATTCTTAACACTGCCATTCTCTACTATAATTTGGTGCAAGCAGAAAATATATGGTGTTAAGGATGGTTAAACTCATGGGAACGGTATGCTGTAATGCAGAAAATAACACATATCCAATAATACACAAGACACCATATCTTAGTTGGAGACACAGAAAATAACACATAACCAATAATACACATGACACCATTTCTTAGCTGGAGAATGGCCTCAGCAGAATTTATGAGTAGATTTTTAAACATACCATGTACTTTCCAGATACATAAAAATTAGCCAGCCCAATTCCTTCATTGGGTAGCCTATCCCAATAGTTCCGCCTTTTGATTCTTCTGGCCTGGAAACTACTTATATAACAAACTTAAATTTTTCCTCCAGCTGCGACAATAGTTTTATATATATATATTTTTTTATAAAACTTTATTAACAACATATACTCAAATATACTACACAATTGGGTGGGTGGGTGCAAATCTGGACAGCATGTTGACGATGCTCCTCCTTCACCGATCTTCGTCGACTGACAGGTAAGCTAGCCGCGAACCGGCTTTTATACCCCTTCCTTTAGGTCACGTGATTGCTAACCACCAATCACCTTTCTTTTCTCCTCAGCTGTCGCCCGGGACCTTCAATCAAGCCAGGGACTTCGCTGACTGCAATTTCTACCTCAGGTAAGCATATAAACTTAACCTTTTTTCTTTTATAGCAACCTTCCCATGCCTGCTATAAGTGTTAAACACACTTAAGCTTACATTCTTTTAGTATAGTATTTTTAAGCTAAAAAATGCTTTTCATAGCCACAAGAAAATGTAAATATGCATGCTAGTACTGGAAAAGGCAGAGGATCAAATTGGCATTTTTAAGAAGCATTGACGTACTGAACTATAAACACCTACCAAATGCATAGTACTGTATATATAAGATAGTGAACACCCTACTGTGATTTATAAGGCTAAAGCTGCCAAGGAGATGTTTGATTATATAAAGGTCAGAGAACTGACTCACCAAGGTGACTTCTAATAGCTTTTTCATTTTACTTTAGAATACACAAGTGTAAATATTATTTATGTAATTCTGTATTTCTGTATTTCTCATAGAACCAGATTCTCTCAAATTTTATGACCTATTGTGTACCACCTCCATGGAAGCAGACTGCTGTTGTTGACTCTCATGCAGGGACCCCCACCCTGGACAAACCTTCCCCACCCTTGGAGACCTTCTTCGGTGTTCCTTTGGCTCTCAGGGATTGCAGGACATCTGTGCTTGAGGAGACCTTGCGCTTTTTTATTAGCACAAGAATTCCAAAAATGTTGGGATAATGCCTGGTTTGCCTTTCAAGGGAGGCTTTTTGTATGGGCGAGTTGAAAATATCTCAGTATAGTTGACATAGAATTGTTCTGTAAGGAGGAGGAATCTCAAGAACATTTTTTAATTAATTGTCCTGTGTCTAGAAATCTGTAGCTGCTTCTCGAAACCTAAAAGTTCTTGAAAATCTTAATTTTTCAGACTTATTTTATCGGATTTTAGATAAGAGGAAAGTACACAATGTGAAGAGGAAATCCTTGTACATAATAATTTCTGTGCTATGGTACCATTTCTAGTAGATGAGGTGCAAAATGACTCTAGAACAGATAAGTGACTCTATTGAATGGGTTGTAAATGTTATTTCAAGAGAGATCTTTCTTAATAAAACAAGTGAAATGGGAAAACCAAATGTGAATGAAACTGTCTGAAACTTTTTTGCTTTGATGTTACTGTAATTTACAATGATAGACAATGATATAAAAGTGTGGGAATACAAATTAATGCAAACGTTCAATTCTCTGGAGAAGGGACTAAACCTGGGACTTGGATTTATGGCTAATTATGTGGACTAAGAAAGGACTGCACCAGGTCAGAGATACCAACATGTGTGGATCTGGACTAAGAGATCATATGGAATTCCTTTGATTCTACTCCACACTACAATAATTCAGCCCTAATTTATGCTCAGCCTATTTGACCCACATTATCTTGTACCTTATCTGCTTGTCTTTTGCAAATCCCCTCATAAATGACTTTGACACCTCACACACAGATTGATATTCATTTTTATTGGTCATTTGAGCTGAATGTTGTGTGTGTGTATATATATATATATATATATATATATATATATATATATATATATATATATATATATATATATATATATATATATACCAGAGAACACCACAGCTTCATGGTAATCAGCTTGAGAAAGGAACTAAAATGTTCTGAAAGCTTGCTATGATTATATTAGTTAGCCAAAAAAGGTATCACCTTTATACCACTTTTATTATTTTTAATTTCAAAAGGGTTTCCCTATAACATTTTTACTGGCTAACACGGTACAGCAACTTTACCTGTAATTTACAGTTAGTTTGTTTTCTGTATTGTTTTTATTCTTCAATAAAATCCCCACAGCACCTTCACTTTTTTGCACAAATGCTAGCATTAATACACCTCATACTTCCCTAAAAGTCTTTCTCCCCTTTGTTCACCCTCATTCAGTTTTTCTGCTTTTACTTCTCTAGCCTTTTCCTTATCTATCCTCCCTCTGTCTCTCATCCACTTCCCTCAGGCAGTGCTGTGCATGTAAAGTCTATTGCTGAGAGTTATTGCTATGGGCTTGGTGTGCAAATAGCATCCATATGAGCCATGACATCCAATGCTATGGGTGTGCTGCGAAAGCCGCATCAATAGCACTGCTGAGGGCTATTGCTATGATCACACAATTCAAGCAGTCTCTATAGCAGCTCTGAAATGTACTATTATGGTCAAGCAATTTCAGTAGCAAGGCTGACAATGCCAGTGTGGTTATCAGAGAAGCTCTCTTAGCACTTGTCAGCTCTGCTATGATCCTGATCACACAGCAAACTTAGCTTTGCTATCTCTTTCAACAGGGTGTGTTGTAAAATGCCCATGTTGTATTTAAATGTTTTGTTCTAAGAGCAATAGCATGTGATTCACATTGAAATGGTGTATTGCATTTGGTGAATGTATACACCATTAAACTCTCTTCCATACCCAGAATTATACTATTCCTCCTTCACTTTAAAACAATCACCTATTGTGACTTTGTCGTCATGACCAATTTATATTCCACAAATTGCTGCAGTAATCATAGAGTGTCAATATGACCCAGAAATGGTGCATAAAGTGATGTAGGTGACAGACAGGAATGACATTTCCCACAATACCATAAAGCCTGGCAGAGCCTGACATTTTTGAGACCTTTTTTTTTGAGATTCACTATTTCCCCCTATATTTAAATATTCTTTAGCATTTTAATCAGAGAATATTCAGATGTTATAGCTGGCTGCATACCGTTAATATAAAGTTAAATTGTTATAGGGATAAGTGATAGTAATATGAATGTATTCAACAATATAAGGAACCTTAACAACAATTAAACCATATTGTGTATATATATATATATATATATATATATATATATATATATATATATATATATATATATATATATATATATATATTATAATGCTGTGTTTTTCAGTGTAAAATGTTGATATCCCAATGTTGGTAATTAGTTTTAAAATATTAGAACACTGGTTTTCTTGAAACTTTAACACACGTGCATGTCAATGTAAATATATACTTAAAGGAAAACTATACCCTCAAAATGAATATTTAGCAACAATGTTTTTATCATATCAAGTGGAATATTAAAGAATCTTACCAAACTGGTATATATATATATTTAAATAAATATTGCCCTTTTACATCTCTTGCCTTGAGCCACCATTTTGTGATGATCTGTGTGCTGCCTCAGAGATCACCTGACCAGAAATACTACAGCTCTTGTGACCTAACATGTATGGTTTGTTTGGTTCGTTTCTGTGCACCTAGGATCCCAATGGGTGGCCCTTATTTTTTAAAATGGCAATATTCTATTTACGATTACACAAATGGCACATACTACTAAATATAGTATATTATTATGAAAATGGTTTATTTACATGAAGCAGGGTTTCACATATGAGCTGTTTTATGCAATATCTTTTTATTAACACCTACATTGTTTGGGGGTATAGTTTTCCTCTAACAAGACATCTACAGCAGTGAGTTAATATAACTATATTTGTATATATTCCCTAAATATTAATTCTCAGTTCTAAAGTTAAAAGAGCATTAAACTATATTGTGAAGATTCACTCAAGGTCTGTGTTTTATTCCCAGCAGGGCACATTTTAATATCATACATCAAATTTGAAATGAACAAGTGAAGTTCAGTTCTCTGAAACAAAGACAGACTGATCCACTGGCAGTATGAACATCTTGGAAACGTGTTCTTTCCAATGGTCTCAGCCTCTATTAGTACAACTCCAAACTAGTAAAATATTTCAGTTTCACTTAGATTCTAAAGGTGTTTTTTTCTCTGCTCTCCAAGCAGGTTTTTTTCTCTGCTCTCCCAAACTGCACAAGTTCATCTCTCACTTGCTACTTCCTGGACAGAGGGTCCCACCCTTTTTCATAGGTGTTGACTAACCAGACCCAAGCACCTATACTAACAAGCCTAAGGGCAGGACTACATGGCCGATTCAGCAGCGATCCGTCACGTTGGATGCGACGGAAACAAGGGAAGTAATGGCAGTGTTGGATCGTGTCACATTGTTGATGTGATGCGACACGACTGTCGACAATTGAATTACTTACCTTATTTCCGTTGCATCCGACGTGACGCCTGCGATTTTGCGCAGAGCGTCAGATCGCAGTTGAATCGGCCATGTAGTCCTGCCCTAGACTCCACTGAATGCAACAGACCAGGTGTGTATTTTATCAGATAAACGATAGCTGAATGATAGCTGACAGCAAAGAAACTGTAAAAAAGATGAGGACCTGTGCTTTAGATACTTTATATGTACAGGATAGATATATATATATATATGACATGACAGTTAAAATGAATATTTTTTTATTTCTGGTGTCACTGTCCGATAATCTTAATGAGGAAAGAAGAAAATGGATTATAAAGTTGGTGGCTTAGTGAAGCAGAATTGGGTACAGTTTGAACACAGAAATGTCCCTTTTATTCCAGTCACAAATGTTACACAGGTTATAAGGGTTTGTTGGCTAGAGGATAAAAGGTTATAAAAGGTGATACATTGTTAAATGCTTACATTTAAATCAGACATATTAAAAGGCTTTTTTAACTAAAACTGTCAAAGAAAAGGGGCAACACTTATTTAGATTTGTATTTCAGCCACTTTTTTCTAGCAGCATAAAAACCGCTCATGATAATTTCTTACTTCCAGCTTGTAGAGGTTTGAATAAGAAAAGAATGAGGCATGATCAGGGCTCCATTTAGTGAATAAAATACCCCCTATTGTAAAATATAAGGATAGTATAAGTTACTGAAGATTTTCATGACCATATAAAAGCATAATAAATTATGTAGACAGATAGTCCACAGAAAATGTAGTATGCCATCTCCCCTATTGTCACAAAGCTATATTGGGTGTCTAGAAGTAAATGGTATGCAGAAGTCTGATTCTGTTGATTTATGTTGTAGAGCAGTAGCTACAGTCTACTTGCTGTGATTGTTAACCTTTGTGTAAGTTTTAAAAGGTACTGAGAGTAACAGTCCCCTGCATTGTTTATGTATGTGTGTCTGTAAAGGTTCTCATTCGTCCAAGTTATGGTATATCTATAGTAATACATCAAATTAACTGGACTTGTTATGTTCTCTTTATGATTCATGTGGGTATCATATTATCATCTTAAAAGTTCTTGTGATAACATGGGCTTGGTTTAAAGTAGGTGTGGTTTTAAGGAGTAAACGGAATGCATTTTAGGACATCCTGCAGCGAACTACCTGTCCTTCATGCAATGTCCTATGCCTTCGGAATGGCGCGTCGGTTGCTTTTACCATCACTCATCGTCCAAATCTGCAGTCACACCTTCATCCTCTACCCTCCCTTCTCAGCCATCAGTCATACGAACTTTGCCCTCAGCCTTCTGCCCTCAACCTTCCTCCCTCATTCTTCCGCCCTCAGCCCTCCATCCTCCTCCCTCAGTCCTCTGACTTCCACCATCAGTCCTCTTCCTTCCGTCCTCGCTCACCACTTTAGAAACTTATGGATAAGACTGTCAGCTGAAAAGAGAAATCCGAGGGGGAGTGCTAAGGAAAGAGGGTGGAGGGCTGAGCAGGGAGGGCAGAAGGAAGATGACTAAAAGGAAGAGGACTGATGGCGGAGGATAGAGGATTGAGGGCGGAAGGCTGAGGGCAGAGTTCGTATGACTGACGGCTGAGAAGGGAGGGTAGAGGATGGAGGTGTGATTGCAGATTTGGACGATGAATGACGGTAAAAGCAACCAATGCACAATTTCGAAGGCATAGGACATCACATGAAGGACATGTATTTCGCTGCAGGATGTCCTAAAATGGAGTGGTCAACACTGGCTTCCATTATCAGCTTCCATTATCAGCCCAGCACTTTTGTAGAGCGTTCCAGACTTTTTGGGTTCAAACCTACTTTTACTTTTTTGTTCCGGAATTCTACAAAAAAACAAAACATCAAGCTAGCTCTCAACATTTTATGAAGATAACTCTAAATGTTATGCTGATTGAAATACAGTTCCCCTTCTCATTTGAGAGGATTTAGGGTACAAGTTCCACAATCTGGAATCATTTCCATAAGGTGACACACTGTCTTGTCTTCATAGTTTACAAGCCAAAAGGACTGGCTAAAAGACGTACAGTTCCAAATGCTAACATTTTAAAATAAACTATCAGTATTTATACAGATTGTTTAGATAATACCTTTGAGTGCTGTAGCATTTTTTAGAATTTTTTTTACTTTAAATATCTGTAGTTTGGTTTTGCAGGTAATTCTGTGACAGGCAATAAATATATATTATCTAAGGCTCAGCTTTAGTTTGGTTCAGACAGCAGATGAAAGATTGCTGAGCTCAGCAGAGCTACAATAAGAGCCAGAAATTCTGTATAAAATAAATTGTTGTTTGCATGCACTGTACAGGATAGAAATGGCTGGTACATGAATACAAATGGATCACTTTTGTTTATGTATGTCAATGGTCATTTCGGTACAAACTTTACATCTCCTTTAAGGAAATTCTCAAGCTGTGCAAAAGTATTAATGAGTGTCTTATTTTTGGTGTTAAAGCACACAGGTCTCCTGTGTCACAGATATTTGCTTCAAAACAAATAAACCAGAGTGGTGTGATACCCAACGGACAACAGTTATCCCCTGTAAGAATACATTTATTAGAACTGTCTTAAAAGTGCAAAAATACAATTCTTTTTATACAAACCTTTATGTTATTTTCTAAAACAACATATCTATTTTCTACTTTTTAAAAAGTTTTTAGTAAAAACTTGTAATTTAAAAACATGGGCCATCTATTTGTTTATTGTAATACATATATTTCAAATGAAAGCTTTACTTTTTTTTATTAAAAAGTTTCTGTTACATTAATTCTATTAAATGGTTCACTATAATAGAGAACAGAAGAGAGTTCACTTCACACTAATGCCAAGAGATTGAGTTGCATATACAGTAACTTCTCCTCTCAATTATGTATACAGTTTTAAATAAATTTAGTTATTCTACTTTGGATTATTAAAAGCTTTACATGCGTCAAACTAAAATTATAAGAAACTACTATTAAAACCTTACTTTAGCACTAGGAATATGGAGTTAGAAACGCTTGTGGAAAAATAAAAGGATATCGATGAGGTCATTGGCTCCGAAACCCAGTGTGAGTACATTATCTCATATGGGGTTACCTTCAAGATGAATTCAATATAATATACTATAATATAATATACTATACTACACTTCTCTTGAGTAGCTCTCCTCTATCCCTGACACAAAGTCGCATACAATTGTCTCAGGGAGGCAGATTGCACAATATAATACTAATCAAAGAGTAAAGGGCTGATCAATTAAGCTGCAATTTTTTCTGGTCTGACTTTGTGTCAAAAAATGCAAACAAAAAGCATGACTTTCTGGGATTTATTATGCAACAAAACAGCAACAATTCCGAAACCAAAAATAGCAAAAACTGTTAAAAACTGTTAAAATCATGTAGAAGTCAATGACAGATGTCCCTTTTACAACTGGTAGATCTTTCTTTGCTTCGTGGTTATTGAGGTTATTGGGTGTTTTTGACTCTGGCTTTTGTGCAACAATATGAAAAAGTCATAGTTATTGTGCGACAAGTAGTGATGGGCGAATTTATTCGCCAGGCGCGAATTCGCGGCGAATTTGCGCGATTCGCCGGCAGCGAATAAATTCGCCGGCAGCGAATAAATTCGCGAAATGCCCGCGAAAGTTCGCGGCAAAAAAACGGGCGCCGGCGTCAAAAACTGGCGCCGGCATCAAAAACGAGACGCCGGCGCGATTTCGCGAATTTTTCGCCGTTTCGCGAATTTCGCAATTTTTCGGCAAAGCGAAATGGCGCAAATTCGCCCATCACTAGCGACAAGTCGAAAAAGTTGTGGTGATCTTTTGATACATGACTGACATTTGTGAAAATGAGTTTCTTTGTGGTTTCAGAATGCTCTAATACTACTAAAATTCATCCTTTAATAAATGGGCCTTGAAGGCTGCATCTTTCATACATTACTTTTAGCTCAGATAAGTGAACTGATAATAAACTGTATCAAAGGAATCCATTAATCAAGCACACACCTAAAATATGTCTTGCTACATCAAATCAACTCTGGTGTAGACTGTGGTTAATATGTGTCTGATCAATGCACATTTCAACTTTTCAAAGGGGTGATTCACCTTCAACCAACTTGTTGTTTTCAGATAGATCACCAGAAATAATGACTTTCTATTTTCTATGTGTGACCATTTTTCTAATATTGAAGTGTAAAGTGTAATTTTTCACCTTCTGAAGCAGCCCTGGGGGGGTGGTCGCCGACCCTGTAAACTGTTCTAAATGGATACATTTAGTTGATACATTTCTTATTTTTGTCCCTGCTGAGCAGAATCTCTCGGTTTCATTACAGGCAGCTGTTAGAACTGATACAATAGTTGCTAATACTCCAGAGATGCTGCTGAGAAATGTATCAACTAAATGTTGCAAAATTGTAACAGTTTAGAGTGCACCTGAATTACTGAGCTGCCAGACTCAAACACCAGAGACACGAACATTCAACTTTTGAAAAAACAATAAAAATAAATAATGGAAAGTAATTGAAAAAAGTCTTTATTTCTGGGGAACAATCTAAAAACAACTGAATTGAAAAAAGTGTTTTGAATGTGAACAACCCCTTTAATGTAATCCTATGGTGGTACACTCTCTTATAAAATATTAATTATTTTCAATACAGGGCCTGAATCCCCTTTGCTACATGAAAGGATAGATACTAGGATTTTGACACAGTACCTTTACCTAGTGGGATACGGGGATGGCAACTACGAGTGCCCCCACTAGGAATAATAATAAAACCCACAAGTTCAGCAAACATATAGGGCAAATTTACTAAATGGCGAAGTGACTAACGATGGCGTTACTTCGCTAGCAAAGGAGATAGACTCTAGCGGTACTTTACTCCCTAACTCCAGGCGAATTTGCACTCTGGCGAATGGACGTAACTATGTAAATTCACTAAGATGCGGATTTTACTGAACGTTACCTCTTGCACCAGACTTGCCTTCACCACCTCAGACCAGGCGAAACACAATAGAGTAGATAAATAGTTGAAAAATCCCAAGAAACGCTCGCATCTTTTCTTTTTTCAGGGTGATAGGCTGCAAAAGAGCATAATTTTTTGGGGGTAACCGCCTTCCCCCCTCCATTTCCTAACATATGGCACATAAACTATACACTGGGCTCATGTGTAGGGCAATATAACAACTCTATTTTCTTTTATTAAGGTTTCCCGGGCTTGTGTAATGAAATGTATTCGGTGCAACATATATGTCCATTGAACTTTAACTTCCCACTGTATGCAATTTAGGCAACGCTAGCGCAACTTCGATTTGCTTGGCGCAGTAATGGTAGTGCAACTTTGCCAGTGTTTGGCGTCCTGGATGCAACTTTGGATTTTAGTGTATTAACGTTGTCCTGGCGAATCTACGCCTGTCGAAGTGTTGCTCTGTGAGCAAAGCCGTCGCTGGTGAATTTTCGGAGGTTAGTAAATTTGCCCCATAGAACTTTATATAGGATTAAAGAAAAGTAGAGCAGGGGGCACCTTTACCTAGGGTCGAATATCGAGGGTTAATTAACCCTCGATATTCGACCATCGAAGTAGAATCCTTTGACTTCGAATATTGAAGCCGAAGGATTTACCACTATTCCAACGATCGAACGATCGAAGGAATAATCATTCGATGGAATGATTAAATCCTTCGAATCGAACGATTCGAAGGATTTTAATCCATCGATCGAAGGATATTCCTTCGATCATAAAATTGTTAGGAAGCCTATGGGGACCTTCCCTACAGGCTAACATTGGCCTCGGTAGGTTTAAGGTGGCGAACTAGGGGGGTCGAGGAATTTTTTAAAGAGACAGTACTTCGACTATCGAATAGTCGAATGATTTTTAGTTCGAAACGTTCGATTCGAAGTCGAAGGTCGTAGTCGAAGGTCGAAGTAGCCCATTCGATGGTCGAAGTAGCCAAAAAAAAATTCGAAATTCGAACTATTTTTCCTCTATTCCTTCACTCGAGCTAAGTAAATGGGCCCCTAAGTGTCTAACCAGTACACAGTCCTACACTCCACTCTGGGTGGACAAACACAGTCACAGTCCCAAGAGCTCTTTATATAACCCTAGGTAGCACTAGCTGCCCCAACTACCGCTCCCTTGGATAAAGGCAGTAGCTCCCACATAATAGGCTATCAAGCAAAACCTGTCCTTATACAGGGGACACACTGGGGCCTTTTACTATCCTCCCTCAGGCAATATCCTTTCCTTTCAGTCGAGCTCCACAATACTTGGGGACCAGTAACCAAGCCCACCATGGGCCAGTCCACCTAGGGCTCTCTCTTCACTGCCTGGGACCTAAAGCTCCAAGAGTCCAAGCAGCACTCCCTCCTGCAGTTAAAAAGGAAAGAGACTTAGCACATGGCAGCTCAGCTTTTAATGAAACAGAGAAACCTTCTGGCCAAATCTGCCAGGGCACACTGCACAGGAACAAATGACTCAACACCCTCCCTTCCTTAGCTGGCCATACCAGGGGATTTCCAACCATTTGGGGTTTTCAGACCATAGGGGAACTTAACCCTATGGACCCCTAAATGAATGATGTCTGAAAACATGAGAACAGAAAAAAGTATAAAACAAAGTTGCTGATAAAATAGGAGATTGGGGGAGTTGGGGTACATTTCCTAGCATATTGGCTTTCAACAAAGAGCTCTTTTCATCTGTGAAATCGTGTGTAAGAGAGAGAATGATTCTTAAATTGGAATTTTACATTTAAATAATCCTTTTGCATTTTACAAAAGAACCTAATCTAAGTAACATTTCAAAACATTTTTTTCTTGAATTATTAGTATGCCTTGTTTGCATATTTATGGTCTGCATGTAGAAATGTTACCTGTTTTTGAAAAAAACAATGGCTAAAGAATGTGAGGCTTTCATTTAATTGTTATTTTACCTTTAATTGTTCATATTTCTATTCAAATTTTCTACTCCTAATTTCCCATATGAATACTGAACTGCTGACTGGTTGCTACCTATAGAGAGCTTTTAGAAATATAACTCATGACAGCAGCACCGCTAGACATTATAATCATCAGCAAAGAATTAAAATAAAGACCAGTAGGCAGTTGCCTTAAAATAATGCTCTAAGGTGAAATATATCTTTATCTGAGGTAGCCAGATGTATTTAACAGTACCTACACATCCATTAAAATAAAAATATAATTTTAATGAATGCTAAAGCCTTATTAACCAGTTTCCTCCATAGTCAGGTAATCAGGACCTTCTAGGTAATTTTTTTTTCAAATTTATTAAGTGGAACCTTTAGGACCAGACAGATTAACATTTTTGAAACAATAAAGATTAGCCAAATCCCCTTTAACATCAACAGAAAATATGTGCTGGTGAAAAACCACAGATCAGCATTGACCTGCCAGTTCCATTTGTTTATAGGTCAGCACTTTCAGCCTATATAACCTCTGCTATGTACAGAAAGATATATACAGAAAAATATACAGTAGTCACAGTCAAGATAAACATGAAACAAAATATCTGCCCTACAGTTGTAAACAGACTATAGGAATCACTGGGATTATTTCTTTTACTTGTTCATTTATCATTTTATGATTTATCTCTACAATTTATTGCCTTGCAATTTGTCTTATACTGAAAAATATAATTTTTTTTACTGTCTCCCGAGAATTCATGATGGTTTAGAACAACATAAAACCTAAATGTGTGGAATAAAATGATGCTGTCATATAAAGAGTATTTATAAGTTCGCTCATCGTAAAAATGTTTTTCAAAAAGAATTTTATTACATAGTTACATTAATCCTTATTGCTGCAATAGCAAGACAATTTTCTATACATTTGCATACCCAAATTTTTTTAAAACAAATGTTTTTATATTATATATATTCCCTCTGTCTAATGCGTGGTTTGTTTTTATTTGTGGTTTTTAATGGTATTTTTTCCATAATGTTTGTTTTTCTTTATTTTAAATGGATTCTATCATTGGCGAAATAACCTGATGAACAACAGCTTGGTTATTGGTATCATATTAGATACTTAATCATTAAAGTACATCAACAGAACTATAGAGTTATAAGGGTGCCTACTATTTTTTGGTTTAATATTGCCATTACGTTGAGTAACCCGAGATTCAGTGTTCCCTCCATGTTGTGCACTTGCACACAATAAATTGTTTGCATTTTATAATTCACCCCACATTGTGCACAAAGTTTATTTTTATGAGCATGACCTACTTGAAATTGGAGGGATCACTGTCCAGAGAACTAACTAAATATTTGTATTTTTTCATATTTTTATGAACAGGGCAGTGTGATAACAATGTTCTTTATTGTAAATGAATGGCTTCACATTTGTACTGTAGCCCTAATTTTTGCTAATGTGCATGATTTTGCATTACATATTTTAATTTAAAAACCAACACTAATTTTGCAGAGGGCTTGTAGCTTTTAACATAATACAGGCATAGGGTCTATTATCTGGAATGTAGGGGACTTTGGGTTTTCCTGATAAGGGATCTTACTGTAATGTGGATCTCCATACCTGAAGTTGTCTAAAATACATTTAAACATTAAGATGCAGATTTATTACAAGTCGAATTGTAAATTCGAATTCAATTTTCTTTTGGTGTTAAAATTCACACATTCAAATTTGAATCCCCCAATTCAAATGTAAAATCAAATGTGAGATTTATCACACCCCAATAATGGAAACAGTTCTAATGAACATTTGCCACCTAAAACCTGCCACTTCATTTACAAGTCAATGGCAGAGGTCCGTTTACCCATTTGAAGATGTTAATAGACTTCCTGACATTCAAGTTTTCTTTGGAGGAAAATTCGATTCAAATTTCGCTAGTGTTCAAATCGAATATGTATCGAATTTTCAGGTCGTTCCCATTCGATCGAATTTTAGATGATCAATTTTTTTTTTATAAATAACCTCCCAGTCAATTGTGAGTACATTCAAATTTTTTAGAGTAAAAAAAGTTCACATAAAATTTGAAACTTTGCCTTAATAAATAACTCCCCTAATTAACTCAATAGACATGTTTTGCTATCCATATGGATTCATGCAACTTGGAGGCTTGGATTTAGTAGTTTTAGAAGTTTATGAAACCACAACTAATCTAACTGTCTCTAAATCCACGAATGTCATGACATTTAATAAAAGATCTGAATTAAAAACGTGCAAATGGAAAATAATGCTGAATGATCCGAAAAAAATACAAATACCTCTAAAAACCTCAAAAAATTTAGTTTTTTAGACAATCCCTAGCGAAAAAAAAAATCTGTAAACCTCTAAAAGTCTGAATTGACTTAAAACGACCCAATAGGATCAGCGCAGCTCCCATTGACTTCTATAGGACCTGAACAACTTTTACCTGGCGAAGATTTGTATTAATCTTTAGAGATTTTAGAAAAATAATAATTCTATTGTTAGTAAATCAGTCCCATATTTAGGATTAAGTAAAAGGTACTGATTTATTTTTACAGAGAAAAGGAAATAATTTTTTTTAAAATTACAATTATTTTCTTAAAATGGAGTTTGTGGAAGACAGCCTTTCCATAATTCAGAGCTTAGTGACTAAGTGTTTTCTGTATAAGGGATCCCATTCTTGTAGTAGTAGTATTTATCCCTTTTGATGTATAAAAAGTGGAACCTACAGTGCCCACATAAAGAAAACTATTGTGTGCAGATTCTGGTTCCTGATGACTTCTGGATCTGTGATTCACCTTTACATGCCAACATAAGTTCAAAGACCAAGCTGCAGCAGGGAAAGGGTTAAAATGTGTATATTCGTAATTTTTTATCTCATATTAGGATTGTTGAGCCTACACTTGTTCTGTATCTATTTGATATCAAATGGAAAAAAAATAGGTTGGGGGCACATTTACTATTGGTCAAATATTGAGGGCTAATTAACCCTCGATATTCGACCCTCAAAGTTAAATCCTTCGACTTCGAATATCGAATCGAAGGATTTAGCGATATTCGTTCGTTCGAAGGATTTTAATCCATTGATCGAACGAAATTCCTTCGATCAGAAATTGGCTAGAAAGCCTATGGGGACCTTCCCCATAGGCTAACATTGATGCTCTGTAGGTTTTAGGTGGCGACGTAGGAGGTTGAAGTTTTTTTTAAAGAGACAGTACTTCGACTATCGAACGGTCGAATAGTCGAATGATTTTTCGTTCGAAGTCGAAGTCAAAGGTCGAAGTAGCCAATTCGATGGTCGAAGTAGCCAATTTGAAATTCGAAGTTTTTTTTATTCTAATCCTTCACTCGAATTTAGTAAATGTGCCCCTTAGTGACTTTTTGTGATATCCCTTATATTAGCTTATATAAATGTGTTCCTGACTTTCCAGATCACGCTGTGAGAAAAGTAGTGCTGAGAGAGAAAGTGGGCTGACTTTAAGGGAGGGGGTAGGTGGAGAGAGACCGAGCTGTGTGAGAAGGGGGGAGGTGGTGTGAACGGTGGATGGGAATTGATTGAGAAAAGGGCCTAGTGTGGATGTAACCTGGGGGCCCCACATGCCTTTAATCCGCCACTGGCTGTCAGTAAAGTCTTACACTCCAGATGGGGTCTGATATAGGGTTGAATTCTATCATGAACACACTGGAATGTAAGTGAATACATTGTTCTCCTGATTAGGTCATGTATTATGGTTACATGCTGTGGTCCATTTAATGGGAGATATCAGAATATAGAAAGCAGTGTGGCAATGTTCCCTCTAAGGTGTGCACACAAATTTTGAGGCCAGTGCATGCAACAAATTGTGGTGCGCACAAAGACTTTTGTATGAAAATTCAAAATGTTGTATTAATACTGAATTGAACACAGTAAAAACTGCATACATGTTATGTTTTGGGTAGCCGAGGATGGGTAGAGTATAACAGTGCATGCAGGCATTACACAACAGTAAGCTTTCACTTTCAAGCTGTACAGAAAGTCCTGTGTATGCACAGTACAAGTCCTGTGCACAGTGACACCCGCAGGCCATTTGTATAAACACCACAATACACAAGTTTAAAATGTGCACGCAAAAGATTTTTTTGAGCACATAGCCGAGAAGAAATTAAAGGGAACATTGCCTGGTGGGAATGGCAAACAATTATGTAGTATACTCTCTATCTTTTTCCAGTTACTGCTCACTTTTACTATCAGGCCTGCCGAAACGCAAATGAAAAAAATCAAAGCCATCACAGGGAAAATGATCTAGACAAATCAATTTCCAAACAGATGTGATGTATTATAGCAAATCAATTCAGCTTTATTTAATCCTCAATGTGTCAAAGCAAACACAGTAGGTAACCATTCAATAAAGTTGCTAGTGGAAGGAAATAGCAAGAAGAGCAATTGCATGGTCTCCCTCGTGACTGGTTAAATAAACCAGGGTACATTTTTGCTCTTATTGTTTCGCATTTACAGCACGCGTACTACCTCTCGAAAAAAAAAAAAAAGATTTTAGAAATGGTAATTAGATGCTAATCATGATAAAATAATTGACTATTGATTGTCTGATACTGCTTAGGAAATGCTATCTCTCTCTCTCTCTCTCTCTCTCTCTCTCTCTCTCTCCCTCTCTCTCTCTCATCTATCATCTGTCTGTCTATCTATTAATCTATATATCCAACCTGGTTTCATCAGTGGATTGTTAATTACTTTGGAGATTGAATTTATATTTTGCATCCTATAGTATTTTATGTAATTATGTTTTACTGAGAGATTGGTAAAACTGGACGGAATGCATTTCAAGGAGGAGGAAATGTATAATCACTGGGGAGGAAACCAAATGTTAGGTGATTATAATCGCTTACCTGAGGCCCCCGAGGCTGGTGCTCCTTTTTGCTTAAAAGTAAACCTGCCTGCAGGAACTTCCATAGAAGCACCATGTCACATTCTTCCATTTCTTCTTTCTTCTCTGCAGGCTGACTGCATATGCACAGTAGGGTGAAAAGCCATCATTTTTACTTCTAAGTATGACCGCAAAGAAGAAAGAAAAGAAAGAAGATTGTGACGTGGAGTTTCTACAGAAGTACCCTGGACTGTTGTGCTTACAAGGTTCTTATCCTATGAAAAGTACCACTTCAGTGAGAATTGAATATTGAAAATATTTAATAAATATTCATGTATGATATAAAGAATATGCATATTTAGAAATACGTGGCTTGCATTCTGCTAGTGCAGCAAGAAATGAAAATTCACTGCTGCACACCACTTACTTGCATGTAGGGTTCATTCAATTCCCAGACTGCCTCCAAGTCCAATAGTATCCAAGCTATACAAAGGGAAGAAGCACACCAATTCATACGGGCTTAAGCCTTCATCTTGTTTATTGCAGACATTGTGTCACAAGCTTTCGGGGACCAACCCCTTCCTCGGGTGCAAATACACAACAGTGAACACAAAACAGGAATACCTTACAGCCCATGTGGTACAAACATGTGAACCATTAACCCCATCTTAGCCGCTTAATTAATCACATTCCAAAAACGGCTTAATATTAGTCAATTGTATTACAACCCAATGCATACTGCTCCTTGTGTATTTTTATCTGGAAAATTTAACAGTGATAAAAATGTAATTGTTAAAAACAATCTATACAAAGTATCCATCAATAAATAAATGCAGAAGTTATAAAAAAACATTTTAAACTGAAACTTTTGTTCAGTCCTTGAGGGGAAATGGAATCCATTGTTTTAATCCACACTGCCTCTTTTTTAAACAATTGTTGATTTAAGTTACCACCTCTCTGAGTTAATCTGTTCAAGTATTGCCCATCTTACTTGCGATACTGCATGTTTAGCATAGTAAAAATATGTAGCTACCAATAACTAAGTAATATACTTTTTTGTTACTGTTTCCTTCCTTCCTTTTTCTTTCTCAGGGGAATAATTCCATATATTACTCTTATGTTCGTTCAATTGGACCTTTATGCTCCTAGATATCTGCCCTACATATGGTAATCCGCATGGACATTTGATAAGATTAAAAACACCAGAGCTATTACATGTGAAATGTCCCTTAATTGCGATTGGTGTACAATGCTGTCACCTAGAATAATTCCTGTGCAATGCAAACACTACCTGCAACCAAAGGTACCCATTCTCAACGGTTTTAGCAAACCAGCTTTTTTATACTTGCATGAAAATTTCTTTAAGACCCTTTGTCCTATTGATTTCCCTCGCCTACACGAGAATAACGGGGGTATCCTTAAAGATTTTACCTAATTCCTGGTCTAGTTGTAATATTTTACAATGCTTTAAAATAATTATTTTTACCTGAGGTGTTACAGTACCAGAAGTTGAAACAAATACCGTTTTCTCACATTTAGTTTTAATGACCTTCTCCTTCCTTGTTAGCAGCTCATTATGTTTAACCTTTTTTTACATCACTCTTTAGTTGATTTAATTCTCGCTGATTATATCCCTGCTGCACAATTTTTTGACCATTTTTTCGCCTTCAATTTCATACAAGTCATCTTCCGTTATGTTCCGCCTTACTCTCTTTAATTGACTATGTGGGAGACCTTTGAACACACTGGCTGGATGGCAGCTGCTAGGAAGCAAAGTAGTATTACAATCCATTGGCTCATAATGCATAGTAGTAGTTATAGTGTTATTTTCAATCATAGCCTTTACATCTAAAAACGCAAACTCACATTCAGAATATTCAAAAGTGAACTTAATGGTCTCATGAGTTTTGTTCAGCTCCTGTACCATCAGTTCGAACTGTTCACCTGTGCCCTCCCAAAGAAGGAATCCACATAGCACCATCCACATAGCACCAATAATGCAGAATCCATTGGTTCCAGGCATGGTTGTGTAAAATGTACTTGTTTTCAAATTCAAACATGAACTTATTTGCATTTATAGGCATCATGTTAGCACCCATTGCCCAGCCCATTGACTGTACAAAATACTGTCCGCAGAACACAAAATAATTTTTGGTTACTACAAATTCAAGGGCTTTACAAGTAAAATTAATCTCATGTGCTTTCAACCACAATTTTGTGAGATGGATTTGTATGCATTCTATTCCTTCTGAATGTGGAATTGTAGAATACAAGTCACATACATCCAGGGAACATAATAGAACCTTCCTATCTGGTAATTTTACCTCTAACAGCTTATTTAAAAATGCAGTTGTGTCTTGTAAGCAAGTGGTCAAAAGGCTAAAAATTGGTTGACACACCACATCTACATTAATTGCAAATGGTTGAATTATAGACCCCCGTCTGGAGACTATAGGTCTTTCAGGTGGTTTTTGTAGGTCCTTATGTATTTTCAGCAAAAAAATTTGTTGTGAAGTAATACCGTCCATGAGTGCCCCTTCCAAAAAGTAGTTATTTCTTTCTTGAAGGATTCTGTAGGGATAAAAGTAAGCTTCCTATAACGTAACTAATTTTCCAACTTGCGTGATGCTTGATTAATGTATTTCTGTCGGTCCAAGACCACAACAGCGGCACCTTTATCTGCTGACTGGACAACAAAATCGTTATAGGAATTCAATTTCCTTGATGTTCCCGTTCCGCTGGCAACATATTAGCTTTACCTCTACCAATTTTCAAGTCTCTTAGTTTGGTCAGATCCTGTTTAACCATACATTCAAACATTTCAATACATGTGTTGTTAATATTTGGTATAAAAGATGATTTCACACCTAAATTTTTATCACTTCAACTTCTATGTTTGATTTTATGTTAAAATCACCAGCCCCATCTTTTCTCTTACATGTATCAAAATGGGCACACAATTTTAGAGTCCTTACAAACTCAAATATGTCCACTTCTAGATCAAATACATTTTTACTTTTAGATGGAATGAACCCAGTCCTTTACTTAAAACCCCCTCTTTCAGTCTCAGTAAGGCATCTTTGGGATAAGTTTACAACTGTTTTTACGTTTGGTTGGCTTTCCATTGGGAGCTCCGGACTCTCTGATGGACGACTCTTTCGCTGCCTTTTGCCCCTACGGATTCTGCTAGTGAAGACACACGTACTACACCAATGTTTTTCTATATTCTTACATAACACTTTAATGATAAACAACTCAGTATGCAGACTTATCTCTGCACAATGAGGCTCTCATTCTTCAGAGTTTACAAGAGCAGATTTAGTGTGATAATATTTCACTACAATAAAATTCATCCACTTTCTATTTGTCTATGGGATTTTTAGAAGCATATTTAGCTACTACAAATCCCATAGGAATTAATAAAAATGAGTGAATTGTTCTGTGGTGGAAAAGGAATTGGAAGGAACTGATGGCTATTCATCTGGCTCTACTGAAATGCAAGCATTTGTTGAGAGGTAAACCTGTTCTGGTAAGTTCAGACAACATTGACAGCCATTAGATATCTGATCAAACAGGGATGCACAAGGAGCAATTACTCCTGCAGATATCACAGATGATTTTTCACTAGGCAGAAAATCATGTGCCAGATGCATTACAAATTTTCTATGGGTTTTAAGTTACAGTATTTGTTTATGTATTGCTTTTGAAAGCAATGTTTGTTGTTCCTTTCTATTGACTGCCCTGGTGGCTCAGATTGTTGATATAATGCAAGACAAGACAATTGATTAACAGACATGTCTTTAACTAAGACTTTTGCAACATTGTTTAAATAGTAGCAACAAGGAGTTAAGCAAATGCTGCTTTTAATAGCAGTTGTTTTTACAACTTGAAGAGCAATGGACATTTTAAAAAAAAATGTATATTTGAAAGTTACTTAGAATTACTTTCCTTTATTAGAAAAATTCTTATTTTGGGGTTGACTTTAGGGCCAAGTTTCTGTGCCGTCAGCCCTTTGTGATGTTAGTTGGGCCTTTAAACTAGTGATGGGCGAATTTGCGCCGTTTTTCTTCGCCGAAAAATTCATGAATTTCCCATGAAATGGAGAAAAATTAGCGAAACAGCCAGTTTTTTTTTATGCCGGCGTCCGTATTTTTGGTGGAAATGTGCCAGCGTCCAAAAAACGGACGGCCGCGTCCATTTTTTTGTTGCCGTTGAATTTTTAGCGCCCGTTTTGCGAATTTATTCGCTGGCGGTGAATCGCGCAAATTCGCCCCGAATTCACACCTGGCAAATAAATTCGCCCATCACTACTCTAAACCTCTGAATAGTAGGTTTTTTGAAGCACTTAAAAGATTTCAACCTAAGACCAAAAGTCTTGTAATGCCATGGGATCTGTGTTTGATGCAACAAGCTCTGTCTAAAGAACCTTTTGAGTCTATGGATAAAGCATTACATAAAGGGATTCTGTCATGGGAAAGCATTTATATTTACAAAATGTATCTGTTAATAGCACTCCTCCAGCAGAATCCTGCATTGAAATCTGTTTTTCAGAAGAGCAAACTGATTTTTTTATATTTAATTTTGAAATCTGACATGGGGCTAGACATGTTCTTAGTCTCCTTGGTGCCCTCAGCCATGTGACTTGTGCTGTAATTAATTCCAGTCAATCTTTACTGCTGCACTGCAGGTTGGAGTGATATCACCCTCTTCCCCCCCAGCAGCCCATCAGCAGAACAATGGAAAGGTAACCAGATGACAACTACCTGACACCTGCATTTCTAAATTGCTCACACCTAGTGGTAAATATGAGAACAACACTGAATAGTAAAAATTCCACCCCAAGTTGCGAATCCTTAAGTTACATTGAGTAGGAGAAACAATAGCTCATCTGAAAGCAGTTCTATTTTGAAGTGCTTGCTCTCTCTGAAAGCACACAATGATTTGAGATGACTGCCTACCCACCAATATTAGAACAACAAAAAATACATTTATTGGTTCAATATATTAATTTTAATTGGTAGATTAAATTACTTGCAATTTACACAGTGTCATTTGTTAACAAAATCTATACCATAAAAATCATGACAGAATCTGAGATGCATTCTTTACTAGCTTTGGCTATTCATGTTACCTTCAAGGAAGACAGAATTATATTGAGAACTGCAGAGGAATTTTTACATAAAGCAGTCTTTGACTTTCATATGAATAAAGATATTGGCCTCCATCTCCCAATCTCCCATATCAAAGGAGAAGGGCAGATGGCACACTCTATGTGTGGTTCTGTGACTTAAAATATATTTTCTGCAAATGAAAAAAATCAAGAATGATCAGTCTATTTTGGGGATCCCTGGAGGTAGCAAGGTAGGTAAACAAGCCTCCAGGGTCAGACTGGGCAAGTGGGACCCTGAGAAAAAACTTGGTGGGTCCTGCTGGTGCTCCCCCAGGCCACTGATCTTCCTTTGGGGAGATCCACACCCTGTGCTTTTTCTTGCCTGCGACTTCCTGCCGCAAAGACACAGTATACACTACAGTATATCTGCACACGCATGGCACTGGAGGGGACCCCAAAACAGCAGCCCCAGTGGGCCCCAGGTCCCCCAGTCCGACCCTGCTTGGGCAGTACAGGGGGCTCTGCACCCACCAGTCTGACCCTGGAAGCCTCTTTGGTAGCCAGATGGATCAGAGAGTGTATCTCTATGGTTATTGTAAATGCAGTGCTATGTCTACCCTAATAATTTAAAAGCCCATTTTACAAGGGCTATCTCTTAGGCATTTGAGGCTTAGGGGTCAATATTTGCAAAGCAGCTGTTTGGTTGTAATGAACATGTTCATCAAGTTTTAGAAGCAGGATGTGATTTCAGCTGATCAAGCTCTTCGTTAATAAATAATTCTGCATTATTCCCACCTAAAAACACCCAAGTGTATTTATTACTGCTTGGTCAGCTCCCATTGGTGCCTACTGTGATGTGAAGGACCAGGAATAGGGAAGCACATGGAGATTTCAAGTTCCCTTAAGCAAGATGAACTATAGGTGCAGCCAAGTTCCTTTACCATGTTATTCCATTATGTCTTCAACTGGTTGTCGTGTTAACAACAGGGGAAAAAACATCAAATTTCTCCACCAGGTGACACATTTTCTATTGTGTTTTTTTTCTTGTCTATGCAACAGTTCGACTAAATTTGTGAAACCTTGTGAAAAGTCTATGGGTATTTTTTTCTCGCGCAACAAATGTATTGGAGTCATTGGGCATTTTTTTCTTATGTCTTTTTCATCCACATTTTTTTTGGTGAAACAAAACAGAGGTGTGCAAAAAATCTCATCACTCAAGAATAAGTACATTTTGCATGCAAATTTATTTCATGTGAAACAAATTGGCTCATTCCCACCTATAATAGAAACTGAATGCACATCTAAAAGAGAGAGTAAAAGGTATGCACAAAAGCTCAGCATGGCACGATATGACATTTACTGGGATGGAACACCTTCTAATCTTCAACCCATTTTTTAACTATTATTTAACAAGGCAAGCCAAGTGAGAGTTTATTGGTCATTTAGTAATTTAATTAAATATTCCTTGAATTTTTTAAAATACAAACACTGAACTTTTATAGTTACAGATTTTTTTTCATATAAGATTTCTACAGCTAAACAGTGCATGCATTTGCCTGTACTGGGATCAGAGACTTAGGGGTAGATTTATTGAGGTTCGAATGGTAAATTCAAATTCAAAAATCACAAATTCGAGTTGGGAAAAATCCAAACTCGAGTTAGAATTCGAGATTTATCATACCTTGACCCTACAAGTAACTCAAATTTGATAGGTCGCCACCTTAAACCTGCTGAGTTTATGTAGAAGTCAATGGCAGAGGTCCGTTGACCCATTTGAAGATGTTAATAGCCTTCCTGACATTCAAGTTTTTTCTGAGAAAAAACTCTAATCGCTTTCGTTCAAATTTGATTTGAGTGTTTGGGTCAGTAATATTCGTTTGAATTTTAGACGTTTGAGTTTTTTCTTAAATAAGATACCATTTGAGTTTTGAGGTCAATCGAGGTCCTTTCATTCCTTTTCACTCAACCTTTCATGAATAGCCCCTTTAAAGTACATTATTTATTTATTTATTTTGAAACACCAGACAATTTAAAATTGTATAGGTTTTTCATTTCGATTTATGGGTGGGGGCAGTGTACGGTGGCTGACAAGGGGCAAAGGGATGGAGGACTTTTATTTTCCAAAGCTTCTTAAGCAATAGTGTTCATTGTTTTTGTGAATAACCATTTAAATGCTATAAACATTAGCATTTCCTTGGAATAGTTGGTGCTCTCACCTTAAGAGTTTCCTGGGGGTTAGCTTTTAGCTTACACACTGTAGGGAAACTATACATGGTCTACCTACCACAATTATATTCTTGCCATCCCCTTCCCCCAAACACAGACACATCTGTGAGACACCTTGGGAGGTAGCCCTATTATTTAGAGACCAGTGGTAGAAATGCTGATGCTGCAGGGGATGTGTGAAGAGCCATCTACTGTTTTTGTATACTAAACTGCAGGCAGCGAAAGGTGTTATTTCACATTACAGCTTGTTTTAGTGGAAAAAACATTAATTTAAAAGATCCAAGCAGAAGTCAACTTTCCTCAAGCCATGGTCCCAGTTTCCACAATAACTTGCATGATTGCTAAGTGGCTGGTTTGTGTTACATTGCTTTCAAGAATTTGTTGGTCAGATATCAGTTGGGAAGGACTGTCTGAGGGCCTGTAAACAGGCCTTGACTGGCTGCATCTGTATCTTTCACAAATGAAGGGAAACCCTATGGATTCTTAGATAAGCATCATCCCCATTAGATTTGTGTAACCTGGAGGACAAATAATATCAAGGACTGCAGTGTACCATGGACACTCTGTGAAAGTCTGTGGGACACTCTGTGAAAGTCCTGCCAGTTGGTGTTTCTAACTTTGCATATAATGACACCAACATCTTGTGCTATTTACTGATTACAATTACTAGAAAATAATATCCCTGACCTATAAGTTATCTTGCCTGATAAATAAAATTTGTATATGACAAAATTGTGATCATAGATTTCTTCCAAGATTACATGGCTTTAGAAAAATCTTTTTAGAATGAAACGATTCCTTTGCATAATGTATCTGTATTGTGAACATAAGAACATTAGAGTTAACAAATGTGTTTCATGATTAAAATTGCAATGCCACAGGCCAAGTGTTTCTGTATGGGTCAGGAAACTCCAAGGGGACTTTTGATATCCTATCATTTTAAATTAGAGACTGTATTATTTTTATGGTGCCCATATTGTTAAAAAAACAGTGGAGATATTTCCACAACTTTCCATATGTGCAAATTTAAAGCCATTCTCCCATTTTAATGCAGTAGAGGCTACTAACACTCTTTTACTCTAAAGCATTTCCCACCTTTGATATTCATACTGAAGTGGGTTTAACACTGGTATACAGTTCAGTCTTGTTTAAAATAAAAACATACAAACTAGAAGTTACTAAAATAATTTATAAATGTCTTCTTTTAGGCAAAGTCTGCTATATATTCTTACTGTATAACTAATTTATATTACAAAATTGAAAATTAAATGCACATAAAGCATGATTAAAAGGTCCCGGGTGAAGCATGTGGGAAACCAAGAAAATGAGACATTTTCTGATGAGGACTGTTAATTAAAAAATCACTAGCTCTGCATTCAAATATAGGAGAATGTTCAAATAGTCATGTCATAAAGCGTGGCTTGGGAGGAGGGCATTTGCTCATTAAAAAGCAATCAATTAAGCAGCTGTGTGTGATATTTTGTTCTTTAAATTCAGCAACATCAGATGTACAGTTATATTTTTTCCTTTAAAACTGTGGTCAGCAAGGAAGCTTAGAGTTTAGGGATGGTTATATAATTCATGAATGTATCTGAATGATACCATAATTTATAGTTAATTGCATGTCACAGGTTGCATGAATGACTAAAATATGATCTGTCATAGAGGTTCTTTGATCTTGATAAGATTTATCATTCAGTTGTTGTTGTTGTTTCCAGGCAATATTCCAAAGCGATTGTAGCTTGTTGTTCACAGCATCTGTACGCAAAATGATAAAAAAGTGCAACAGCAATGGAAAGTGACACCATATGGAAATTGCTGGTATGGAGCCTATTAAACTTTTTAAAAAACACCATATGTGTATATAAATATAATTATTTGTATAGCAAGTGTAGGGGACAAGAGGAATCCTCCCCCTGTTTTTCTGCCTGTGGCATCATCCAGCCCAGTTACAGGCTGGAGAGTGATCAGATTGGCTGGGCACCCCAGTGCATCCTTGGTAGAGAGGGTGTGCCTGACTTTGGAGCCAAATATACGGGGTCTCCCAGAGAGCTTAACAGAGCCAGCACGAGTAGCTGTAAGACTCTCAAGTACAGAGAAGCTGTTAAATCTGTGGAATCTGTGGAGTTACAGATTGAGCCCAGCCTGTTCCCTTGTGAACTTGGTCCAGTCTGCTCCGTTTTCACCTTTTTGTTCAAAGAAGTTCCAGTGCAAGTGCAGTTAATGGCCACCATCCATTCATAGACTATAGAAGACTTGAAGCACAGCACCGGTTTATGTTTAAAAATAAAAAGCCTTTATTAAGCACATTTGGTAATGATCTGGATACAGCTTGTTCCCTGCCAAGCTGCTAGAGACTCAGAGGGAGAAAGGTGCAACTGGTGCGATTTAACCTGCTGCAGAGCTGCCTGTAATCTCCAGTGTGATTGCCTATGAGAGCACCCCTGGTGAGTGAGCCACCCAAGGGAGGATACTGGCACGGATACAAGTGTGGGACCCCAAAGTGAAGACAAGTCTTGTGTATTTTCTTGCTACGTGGGAGCTGCTGCTAAATTCCAAATGGAGAAGTACTTTTGGGAAATGGTAGCGCTACCTGGGTAATAAGAACTCTGGGGAAGGGACATTTCATTTGAACTATATGTGTCTTGTGTGCTAGTTATTGCTTATTATTTTTTGTTTGTGCTGATTAATCTATTTTTAACTCTACGTAATTAAGATTGCACCAACAAAATTGTAAAAAAGAGAGTTCAGGACAATTATGACACCAGGCATGTTCTATACATGGACAATCCAAGCTGCTGAAAGCAAAACAAAAGCAAGTTAAAACAGTATGTTTTCTGTTTACTGACTGCAATGTGTTTCCAAACACTGGCGTGGGATGGACAAGCCTAGGGGTGAGTTGTGTTGAGGCAGAGCACTAATCTATCCAGGTGGTGTTTGATTTACCTGAAAATACACTGTTTGTTTGTGTATCTTATTTATAATAATTCTTTATTGCTTTAGAATGGTCTAAAATAGAAATGTAACAAAAGTCATACATGGGGGAAAAATGCATGAAAAAGAATAGAAATTTGCATTTGCAATGTCATATGTGATTAAGGCATGCTTGAAGGTGGCAAAGTCAATTAGCACTGGCCTAGCCACACACCAGTAATGAATCCAATAAATGAAAAGAGTGCCAATACCTGATGATGCAGCAAACAGGGTGATCCCTAATTTATTCCATGTTGCTATGGACACTACAAGTGATTAAACGTTTTTTGCTGCATGACCCTTCACTAAGGAAGGGCCATACCATCCTGAAACGTTTGATCATTTGTTAAGTGTCCATAGCAACATGGAATAAATTTGGGATCACCATGTTTGCTGCATCATCAGGTATTGACTCTCTTTTCACTTACTAAAGGTGGCAAACCCTTTTGAAGCAAAAATAACAGCTGTAAGAATTTATACTACAAACACTGCACACTGCTGCAAACTATAAAATTTGCAATCTTTCTTACACTGGTGGAACAGTTACCGGGTTTGCAAAAGGCTGTAGATTCACTCAAAGGAAAAATTCGTAGTGCAAAGTTCTACATTTTTGCTTTGCAAATAATTAGAATTTTATTACCACTGTTTTGCTTCATTTTCTGCTATGAGACCAAGAGTTACAGTATTAGGCTGCCTCATCCATTTACTTTAGAGCCACAGGAATAAGCAGTACAGCTACAAATAATATTGAAGATATTTTCTTCGAAAATGTTCTTCTGTAGGCATAAATCCCACTCCAGAGGATTTTGCGCTGAGTCTATGAAATAGTAGTGAACCCATCAACTCCCACTGTATCATCAACTATATGACAAATTACCTAATTAGAATTCTGTGGTCAAGTAGATTGGCAACTCAGAGATGTGGAATTCAGTTAACTAATAGGAAAGGGGGATATGTATTTCCCTTAAGTTAAATAATTAAGTTAATTATAAGCAGTGATGCTGTTAATGTAACGTTAAACCTGTCTTGCAGACATGTCATTTCCTTAATGATTATGGACTGGCCGTTAAAGTGCCATCAGCTAAGATAACGTAATTTGAAATGCTTAAAAACTGTTAAGTGAATCTAATTTTGATACAGACAAAATGAAAAAGTTGTTCATCATATACTGAAGTGCTTGAAGTTACTGATAATTAATGTTAAATGACATGACAACTTAAAATAACATATGGAACTGGAAATATAGGACATTTAAATACAATTATTCCTATTCATGGTGCATAACTTTGGCTAAACATATCCAAAAATATGGCACCTTTAGAAAATTATTTACAACTATCTAGATTTACTATCTTCTACAAATATCTACATATACTATCTGTCTATAATATACTACTCTTCCTTAGATTATCATTTGAGCCAACTACATCTTCCATTAAATACCAGTAAAACAGATGCTCAAACCAAAATTACTATATATAGGGCAACAACTTTCAGCCCTTCATTTTGGATGAAATTGCGGTGCAAAATGATTTCAATGGAAATATTGATGTAATTATTTAAATGCATTGCTGTAAAATAGTTGAGTGAACCTTATAATTCATGAAGCTTAAACAGGGCACAAATGAGAAAGGTTTTTTCTTTCAACATAATGCAAATGTATTTTATATATATATATAAAATAATTTTTATACGTGCCTAATTTATCCAAATTAATTAGGTCAATGGGCATCTGAATTATTTTGACGCTCGTCAAATTTTATGTGCGTGACTATTCTGATGCGCGCCCACATTTTTTTGACGCAGATTTTTCGCTGCAACTTCATGCCTGGCAAATTTATTCGCCAATCACTATTTGCTATGTCTGGCAGATACATTTTAGCCAATCCCACACTACCCAATAATATTAATAATATTTATAATACAGTATAAATAATTTAGTCAATTTTTAATTAAAAAGGACAGCTGAAAATGAAATTCAATAATTTAATTATCATGCATTTATGGATTAGACCTTTCCAAGAAAACATTACAGCTCTTACTTGTTTGATGTGTAAATCTGTAAAAGCAACAAGAATGTTAAGACGGCCACAGCTGATAATGTTAAATGTAAATGATGGTCGTTTCCATGCCAACTTTTTGTTAGGGCCGATGGCAGTAACATCTTTGTGTGCTTTGTATCATCTTGCTCTTGTAAATAAAAAGGTTGTGCTCTTGCATTATAACCACAAACATAAACTCAGAACAATGGCAACATATAGGGATGAATTATGAATAATAATGAAATAAATAGAAAATTCAATAGTGAAGTAAAAAGTCTTACACGTTACGTTTTCTAAAGCTGACAAATTTGTTTGTGTATATGCATTTGTTTCTGCATGCTTGATTGTAATTAAAAACAAGGTAGTTTATAACAGGCCTCTAGAGTACAAGACATGTGCCACAGACATAACAATGAATAAAATAAGCCTTGCATCGTGGAGTACTTTTGTACTCGGAAGATGGAAGATTCTCTATGTAAAAAATATTTCACAATGTACTAATTGTGTGCATAACATCATATAAAACTACATGACCTCGACAGGTTTTAGATGGTATATTTTCACATTCAAGCTATTTCCAGGGTTGGGGTATAATAAATCTCGAAAAAAAAAATTTTAAGCGGAAACAAATAATTTTTGACCAAAAAATAGCCTCGAAAACTTTTCGTAGAAAGCACAACTCGCTCCTTAATAAATCTGCCCCTAAGTATCACAGAGATTGTTATCTCACACATAACAAAAGGAAATTGATTATTTGCATTTTTTCAAGTTGCTTTTCAAATGCCTAAAAAACACAAATTCTTATTATAAATTGGTGGATGTAAATGTGGAAGGGCTCAATTCTCCAAATCAAAAATGTCATTTATATAGTATATATTCATTGATTTAGTAGCAGTAGGTCCATGAAACTGAATTTCCAAGGATCAGAACAAGCAATGTTGAGCATTGTTATAGAGTTGCAATGAGAATACTATTAATACTGTGATATAAGACATCAGTATTTATGTAATTTCCAAGTTAAACTTTAGTTTACCATCAACATCTCGGAAGATCCGCTTTTTTAGATTTACTTGTATCAAACTGCAAAATCTCTAACCATTTATTTTTTTTACACATCCTCACTGAAGCAATACTGCAATGTGTAGAGCCCCAAATATAATGGGACCCTGTAAAAGGACAGGAAACTGGAATGAGTGATTATAAAATTGGTTTGGGGGGTTAAATAATTCATAGATGTTATGTGAAATTGTCTGTAGAAAATAGGAAACCTTTCACCTATACTTTGTTAACCCCTGACTTACTTACATGTGTTTTCTAAATTTGTGTAGTTTTTTTACAGTTGCTGAACAGACAGTATTTAACCTACAAAAGGATAGTTTTTAAGTTATCCAACTCATGAGGCAAAAGGCTAATGGATATGATGTTCTACAAATGACTATATTGCACTGAGAAGCTGATTTTTAACATGGGTACTAGATGCAATTACCCATAGCAATCAGATCTGTGCCTTCATTTTATAACTTGTAATAGTCCATCCATAACTAATTGCTACTTGGCTGCTATTGGTAACGGTGTTTAGTGAATTGGCCCTTGAATTTGATTATTAGACTATGGGTTGATCATTCACATTACCATTTTGGAGGCACCAACTGAACTGAACGTATACTGAATACTTGAGTTTTACAGTTGGACATCATTTATTTAATATATTTTTTAGACTGTTGCTAAACAAAGAAAGAAAACAAAGAGGCATGGCCAGCACAGTGGAAGTGGATCAGTGGTTAGCAATTTTTCCTTGCAGCCATGAGTTTGTTATTCAACCTAGGTAAATAGTTGAATCCCCTTGTGTCTGCATTGGGTTTTTTCAAGTGATCTGCCCACATGCACACCTGTAAACATTTGCTTCTGACATTTAGTTGCATGGTGACCTGTGCACAGAGTGTTCTATGTGGTGCAATCATGCTACTGCAAGCTGTGCTCATGCGAGGAAACAGATTGGCTACAAAATAAATGAAATCTTTATTGAGAATAGAAAGTTCTACACAGGGAAGCAACTGCTACTGTAATTTTACCACTGGATCAGTTGTTAGCATGAGTTCCTTGCAGCCCTGAGTTTGTTCCTAAACCTGGGCAAGTGGTTGTATCCCCTTGTGTCTGCAGTGTCGGACTGGGGTCTGAGAAGCCCACCGGGACTATCACTTCAGGGCCCCCCCGCCACCCCAGTCATGGAACCTGGAACCGACATACACTTGGCAGCCCACCCTCCCTCCCCTGTGTGCCACATCTCTTGCTCACCTTTACTTGGCCATTATTAGGGGCAGGGGAGGAGAGCACTAGTTCTTGATCAGAGCAGGACTGGGTTGCTTTTTTTCCTGGTATTTCGCTGGCCCAATCCAACCCTGTGTGTCTGCAAATGGTTTTTTCAAGTGATCTGCCCAAATGCACACCTGTATGCATGGTGACCAGTGCACAGAGCATTATACATGATGCAATCACGCTACTGCAAGGCCTGCACATGTGGGGAAAGACACTGGGGCTCAACACTGGGCAAATTTGCCCATGGGCAGTAACAAATAGCAGCAAATCAGTGACTGACTTTCTTCAGGCATGAATGCAACAATTTGATTGGTTGCCATGGGTTTCTGCCAATGGGCAAATTTGCCCAATGTTGATAAATGATCCCCAACTATCTCCATAATAACTTGAAACTTTATTGAGTATAGAAAAAGCACAGGAAAGCAACTGCTACTTTTGTTTGTTCATTGCCTACTTAAATAAAGAAGCATACCATGTCCTCTAAACCCCCCCCCCATGTAAACCCTCATTATTAGACACAGCTGGTAGATATTTCTAAAGATTTAGAGTGAATTTTAAAGTCAATAGCAGTAATGGACATACTCTTGATAGTTCTGTAAAATTGTCAGTGCTTTATTCATTTGTCTCTCTAAGGGACATTATTTCAGGCATTATGTAGTGTAGGTACTTACACTAATAGACCTTGACAACTAACTTAAAGTACATGTGGATTTTTGAATATATTTACAAGTGAGACCCTTGAGGGCAAGCAGTAAATAGAATGTATCACACGGCTTTGGTATTCGGTAAGAAACATGCACAGTGCTTATAGCTGAGTCAGTCATTATGGTATTTTCATTGCAAAAAACGTTATGCACAGGAAACTGCTGCATTTACCCAGGGGATTAGCATTAATTTAATTCATTAAATGTCAGTATGATGAGAATTTTACAAGATATTTATATATATACAAGTATGGGATCCGTTATCCAGAAACCTGCTATCCAAAAAATTCTGAATTATAAACTCCATTTTAATCAAATAATGTATATTTTTTTAAAAAATTTAATCAAATAATGTATATTTTTAATTTTTCTTATTTTTCTCTGTAATGAGAAAACAATACCATGTATTGGATTCTAACTGAGATATAATGGTTCCTTATCAGATACAAAACATGTAGATGTGATGCACCACTCTAGTTTGGCTAAATAGAAGACACCAAAGGGCCATGTGGCTATTCATTTTGCACTTTATGTCTTGAGAGACTGGTAAGTGCAGAGATCATTATAAAATGTGTAAGAAAATTTCAAATCATTATAAAGTAACTTAATGATGTATCATGCATACTTGGGAGATTCAGCTATTATGAATGTGGTTCATATAAACAAATGACTGCAATATAGACTTGTTCTGCAAAATGTTTTTGTTTATTTTGATTTAAGCCAAATCACATATTTGAGTTGTCACACAAAACAATCAGTTTTCAAAATACAGAAAGTATTGCCATTTTAAATTTTTATCTAATATCTATATGGTTACTTAATTTCTATTGCATAAGCAGTGTATTACAGTGAACTAACTGACAAACATTCTAAAGATTTTTGTTTACAAAAACTGCAATTCTGATTAAAATGAATATGTTTAAGAAAAGATTTTAGATACATTTACATGGTGTATTCTAATGTTTTTTATATATATATATATATATAACATTAGAATACACCATGTAAATGTATCTAAAATCTTTTCTTAAACATAGAGAAGCAGGGGATCTCAGGCTTAATGAGTTTGTAATTCTAATAATGAAATGAAACCATTAGCAACAGATAAATATGAAAAAGAATTGTAGTAACATAGCAGAAAAGGCCTGCTAAAAATGATAAAACTTTAATTGAAAGATACTAAATACTATTCTTTATGGGTTTTTTTGCTACACAAAAAATGGGGAGAAAAAATGCTCTAGTTTCATTCTAAAGCAGAGAAAATAATTGACAAGAGGTGTAGCCCTTTGGTGTGCCTTAAACATTCTCTGTTGATGACCATGTATGTTCAGGTGTCTTCACCAGTTCATTAGCTCTTACTATAGATAAGTGAATCGCTTGTGATTTATGGACCCATAGGTGGAAATAGACTTTTGTTAACCATACCTTCCATTAACATGAGCCAACCCCAATAGAAGGAGATTTTACTTTCAGGTCCTTTGGTGCCAGATCCCTCGAGAACCTTCTCCTATCAGCAAGAACTACACCTAAGTGTTCTCTACATCTAGGTGTTTTACCAGTTTTCTTTAGGCCTGTCTTTGTATGTACTTATTTCACAGTTTCAAGCTATCTATGCCACACATCAACTATAGCATCTGTTATTCCCTTTTGTCTTTCTTCATCAGGTTAATTATGGAAATGTAAAATAGTCTTCCTGTTTCCTGGCAACTGTAGTTTCATTTGAAGCAACGTAGGGGGTTCTTCACAGTCAGGACAGTGAGGTTGTGGAATGCACTGCCGAGTGATGTTGTGATGGCTGATTCAGTTAATGCCTTTAAGAATGGCTTGGATGATTTTTTGGACAGACATAATATCAAAGACTATTGTGATACTAAGCTCTATAGTTAGTATAGGTATGGGTATATAGAATTTAATTAAAAGTAGGGAGGGGTGTGTGTATGGATGCTGGGTTTTCATTTGGAGGGGTTGAACTTGATGGACTTTGTCTTTTTTCAACCCAATTTAACTATGTAACTAACTATGTAGTGTCTGGGTGTAGTCTCTGGAATTCCTCTAATTTTGCAATGTTTCCAATCTGCTCCACACTTTGCACCTTAAGTAAAGACCTGCACTTCCCCCATGAATTACCTGCATTTAGCAGTGATATATTTATGAAGGGTGGGCAGGGGGAGGCACATAAGCTTCCCCTCTACCACCCCTATGCGTTATTCAGAACCAAAAATTACGCAGCCCTAGCTTGAGGTGCAGACTGCAAAATAAGCAAAAGACATTCTCCACACTGCCCTTGCATTTTGTCAAAGAATGCATTAAATCCTCACTTGGGTATACCGATATCCCAACATCCGGCAACAAATTAAAGAATGAGGAGAGCACTTCTCAATAGCAAAAAAACGCTGTTGGTGTGTTTATTTAGGGCCCTAAATAAACACAACCACAGCGTTTTCTTACTATTGAGAAGTGCTGTCCTCATTTTTAAATTTCTTGCTTGAGGTGCAGACTGTAACAATACCCTGGACCCAAGTTTTGTACTCTCAGGTGCATGATTTTCATGCACAAATTAATTTTTCTTCAGAGAAGACAACACTCTTTAAGGTTGTAGAAGGACAAACTATTATGTATGAAAACATGAAGAAAGGAATCTATGCACACTCCAAATTATACACAATATCCTATAAATATATAAATAATCACACCCACAAAAATATGCAATTATCAAAGTAAGCACAAACAATGCAAGTAAATTATTGATATTACTTGGCTGTACCTCCTCCTAACTGGGTAACTGATTATGATAGCAGTGCAGTTATGAACTGTTTTTAGTATCTGGTTTATCTATTACGCTTCTTAATTTAATTTAAAGACATATTGGGTGAAAGGATTTGGTTTTGATGCATGGAAGATAACATAGGCTGGACTGTAGAGTTAATGAAATAACTCTTTGATAAAGTGGTGCATATTTGTATTTATTGACATCTGTTAAAACATATATTTCTATTGATATAATGATTTTGATGTGCTCAAAAATAGCCAAAGACCAATCTATACTGAAAGATATTCCAGGATATCACAATTAGTTACTGTTGCTGGTTTAGCCTTTTGTAAGTCCTCTTTCTATTATTAAAATGAGAAAACTCAAGATAGCCTGAATTGCTCTTGGCATAATGGTGGTTATATCTGTATCAACGCCTACATTTGTACTGTTCAATTCCCCTTGGGGTGTGCGGTCGTCTTTATTCATTTATGATGGGATGTAGTTTTGATAAGATTTCAGTGTGTTTTCAGTTTACATTATAAAGTACTGCACTGTCAGAGAAAAGCAAGAACTATATATGACATTTAATTATAGTTTAATTAAAACCTCATATTAGTTGCTTCTCATGTTTACTGTATAAATAATGAATCTGGCCTAAATGCTTTGTCATTACAATCACTCATAATTCATAAAGTGAATTTGCATTATTGTTAAAACAATGTAAACAATCCCAATCATATAATTTGTCAATGCACTAATCATGTTTAGCTTAAAACACAAAGGAGTATATTTATCAACGAGTGAAGTTAATAGTGAAGTTCCGCCACTAGAGTGAAATTCCGCCACTCTCCATTAATTTCTATGGGATTTTTATAGGCGTATTTATCAAAGGGTGAACTTTCACTTTCACCCATTGATAAATACGCCTTTCAAAATCCCATAGAAATGAATTGAGAGCTGCGGAATTTCACTCTAGTGGCGGAACTTCACTCTTTGATAAATTTACCCCCAAGTTCATTACAAACAAAAGTTCAAGCAGTGTATATATATTCTAAAAATCTCCATGCAGATAAGAAAAATAAAATGAGAAGATAATTTCATGAGAAATGGTTGGGGTTGCTCTTGGATGGAAATGTAATAGGATAATATCTGTAAGGCCTACATGCTCAGAAATTAGATTATGCTGTACGACAAGTGAGAAGGATGAAACTTGGAAACCTCAAAAGTAAGTCAATGGGGGGTCATTTATCAACACCGGGCAAATTTGCCCATGGGCAGTAACCCATGGCAACCAATCATATTGCTGCATTCATTGTTCAACTTGCAGCTGGCTTTAAAAAGCTATTCACTTATTGGTTGTTATGGGTAACTGCCCATGGGCAAATTTGCCCAGTGTTGATAAATTAGCTGTAGGTTGACACATTAAGCTAGTGTATGATGCATTTGAAATATAAGATACTAGTTTAGTTGTATTGTCATGTATTGTTTCAAAGATTTCATGTTGTTGGCACTGCTGTCTTTCCACAGGTTTACTGTGGTTTGCACCTTAACTTTTCATCATAAGAAATGCTGAGACTCTGCAGGTGTTATGGAAACATTACTACTACAAGAGACATATGCATCACAGGACTTCAGTGTGAACAATAACAGTAGTCAGAACAAACCATAATTCTTTCATAAGAGACACATTGCTTTATGGCAATTATGAAGCAGGCTATTCAAATACTCTATCTATCTATCTATCTATCTATCTATCTATCTATCTATCAATCTATCTATCATCATCATCTATCTTTCTATCATAACTAAAATGTGTTTCATATTTAAAATAATAATGAAACTAAATTAATCCATTACAGATCATTGCAACTTATATACAGTCACTCAAATAGTAGTTTGCGTTTTTACATGTACATGGATGGTGATTTCCAGTGCCCTTATAACATTTAATTTAAGTCCTGAGAGTATGAGTATATATACAGTATATAAAGATATATATATATATATATATATATATATATATATATATATATATATATATATATATATATATATATATATATATATATATATATGGGAGAGCAGGTACACTATAAAATGGCATGCCTCCACCCAGGGTCAAAACAGGCTGAACTGTAATATCCCTCCCTGGGAACTTCTCTTATCTGCAATACGCATACACAGTGGAACGGCTGATGGATTTATTTGGCAGTACACTATACCTTTAAATTACAGAGATACAGGTAGCCTGCCAGCCAGGAGCAACTTCACTGAATTAATGCAGCTAGTGATCTTTGAAATGCTGAGGGGAATCCCCACTTATGTGGCAGTTGCTTCAAAGTCCCAAGAAGGACTCCCTTTGGTTTTCCATGCCCTGAGAAGAGCATGCTTTGCTCTGACAAGGACCCCCTTTCCTTCTGCACCCTAAAGAGAGTATGCTTTTCAGCCACTTGGGTTTCCTAACAACTTTCCCACACAGAAACTCTGGGAGCATGCACACTATGCTTGTACTCTGCTGCTTCTCTCTCCCAGCAGCACTTTCTCTCTCTCCCTCTTCCTTTCTGTCAGCTCACAGACTCCTTGCACAGAAACAAAACAGATTAGAGACAAGTGTAAATAGCTCCCCTACATATATATATATATATATATATATATATATAGTAGGTAGGATATCGGCACACATTCTGCCTAGGTGCAAACCTCTAAATTAATGAAGTAGTTTCTCTGAAGAAGCCGCACTCACAGGCCTTAGAGTGAAAACAAATAAATTTTTTAATGTGGATGCCCTCAAGGCACGATTAACGTTTTGGCTAACTCCTCAGCTTTGATAAATATATATATATATGTATATAGTTTCAAGAAGAATCAGCAACACTGGGTTATTTATATTAGTTAAAAAAGTGTATTTGGTAAGGCATGCATAACCAATGTAACGTTTTGGTCCCAGCTACCATTAGGCAGGGGTGCAATGAGGGTGTGACCACAAAATACATATAGTCAACTACAAGAGTCCTCTGCACTCAACCCATTATCAATATATTGAAGACAGCGACATTTTGTGCATACTGCTACTAAAAAATGCCTCACCCTTTAAACAACACAGGGATTGTTTGTCCATATATTGCAATATATTTAAGCTGGCCAACTACGTCAAAGTCATCCCATATCTGGCCAGTCCTACGCTTCATTTTCATCTGATTCATTAAGAAATCAATTGCTTAATTATACATTTTACAAAGGGACTAAGTTTTACCTGCAACTAACTAGCTGCTTTCAAAGTAAAACTCCCAAACTTGGCTGCCCTTTTATTAGACACCAGTGGGATCACCTGACTATAGCTGGGAAGGGTGGGAGCTACAACATGGAGCTGGTCACTGCTCCTGTAGAACTATAACAAACAAGGGAAAGTTGTGCTCACCACTATTTTTTAAAACCATTAGGCGGGGGTGCAATGAGGGTGTGACCACAAAATACATATAGACAAATACAAGAGTCCTCTGCACTCAACCCATTATCAATATATTTAAGACAGAGACATTTTGTATATATATATATATACACAATATATTTTTTCGATTATTAGCAGAAATTCTATTTAAAAAGATGGTACAAGTATGGGATCCGTAAACCCGTTATCGTGAGAGCTCCAAATTACAGAAAAGTCAAATTCCATAGACTCCATTTTATCCAAATAATAACATTTTTATACATAATTTATACATAATAATTTTCTTTTTCTCTGAAATAATAAAACAGCATCTTGTACTTGATCCAAACTAAGATACCGTATATACTCAAGTATAAGCCGACCCGAGTATAAGCCGAGGTACCTAATTTTACCTACGAAAACTGGGAAAACGTATTGACTCTAGTATAAGCCTAGGCACAACTATAGCCCTGTCTCCCAGCAGCGCACATTCTGCCAAAGCGACCCCCCCAGCGATCAACCGGACTTCTTTGCAAAGTTGATGGTGACAGAGAATTGCCAAACAGTCACTGTTATTCTTCCATATAACCAACAGATGGCGCTGTGTGATATTGCAGTCACTGTTATTCTTTCATATAACCAACAGAGGGCGCTGTGTGATATTGCAGTCACTGTTAATCTTTCATATAACCAACAGAGGGCGCACTGTTATTCTTTCATACAACCAACAGATGGCGCTGTGTGATATTGCAGTCACTGTTATTCTTCCATATAACCAACAGAGGGTGCTGTGTGATATTGCAGTCACTGTTATTCTTTCATATAACCAACAGATGGCGCTGTGTGATATTGCAGTCACTGTTATTCTTTCATATAACCAACAGAGGGCGCAATGTTATTCTTTCATATAACCAACAGAGGGCATTGTGGGATATTGCAGTCTCTCCCCAAGTGAACTGTTGTTATAGGAATGATTAAAAGTGACTGCAATCTCAGCTACTCGGGTCGGGTACCGCTGACCCGAGTATAAGCTGAGGTAGACTTTTTCAGCAAATTTTGGATGCTGAAAAACTCGGTTTATACTCGGGTATATACGGTAATTCATTAATTAATCCTTTTTGGAAGCAAAACCAGCCTATTGGGTGTTTTTAATGTTTACATGATTTTCTAGCAGACTAAGGGGCACATTTCCTTAGCTCGAGTAAAGGATTAGAATAAAAAATACTTTGAATTTCGAAGTATTTTTTTTGGCTACTTCGACCATCAAATTGGCTACTTCGCCTACGACTTCGAATCGAACGATTTGAACTAAAAATCGTTCGACTATTCGACCTTTAAAAAAAACTTTGACCACCTACTTCGCCGGGCTCTCCAGGCAATTTGGGATCGAAGGAAAAACGTTTGATCGATGGATTAAAATCCTCTGAATCGTTTGATTCGAAGGATTTAATTGTTCGATCAAACGATTATTCCTTCAATCATTCGGTCGAACGAATTGCGCTAAATCCTTTGACTTCGATATTCGAAGTCGAAGGATTTAACTTTGAGGGTCGAATATCGAGGGTTAATTAACCCTCGATATTCAACCAATAGTAAATATGCCCCTAAAGGTAAAAAGATCCATATTACGGAAAGGTCCCTTACCTGGAAAACCCCAGGTCTCAAGCATTCTGGATAACAGGTCCCATACCTGTACAATGGTTGCTGCTGTATTGTCCACTTGAATATAGTTAGAAATTGGGTGCTGAAGTTTTTAGTGATAGGTTCTATTTGGACTAACAATTCATATTTACTGTCGGACTTGCTTAACAGAAAATAACCTCTTCACCAAGTCTAAGCAGCACTATTAAGAGCAACATTTCTTGAAACCGATCTTTCATTATTATTGCATACTTTCTGGACAATAGCTTTGCTATTTACAATGCAAGCGACTCTCAATTTTGTTTTTCAAAGCTGCATGGGAAATTAAGCTATCGTGCTATTAAATTTTGTAGAATCAGGAAAAAAAAAATTAGGTGAGGATTATTTTGAACATAGAACAATACCCTCATAATCCAACCACTTGAAAAGCTGAGTGATAGCTTTCTATTTGCACCATTTCATTCATTAAACAATTAAATCATTCACTTAGAGGTGTAATGACTTTGTACAGTGTGTTAATGGGAAAATAAATGCCTTTAACATTTCAGTAAGCACAAAAAAAAACAGGAAAGAAGAAACTGCTTCTAAGCTGCCTCCAGCTGTTTTGCTTGTAGACGACAACCCAGAATAATTACTATACAAATGGAGTTGTTTACGATGCCTTTTTTTTTAGAATATATATGACTAGTTTATATTGAACAACTCAATCCTTAAAGTGATACTGACACTAAAAAAATACTTTTTAAAATATATATGTACATTAAAAGTTACCTATAGGTCATGTTGAGGTTTGTTTTTGTAAGTAATTGTTAGTTGAAGTTCCTAAACCTGACTGTTTTGCCAACCTGACTGTCCCATCTCAGCCTGTTAGTTAAAGTTTCTAATGCTAACGGACACCTGCTGCACAAATATGGCAGCCCCCTCATAGACAAACACAGGGAATATGCAATTTAAAAGCATCAGGCAAATTCTTTATGGCAAAATTATAAGTAGCATGCAAAGTCAATATTATGATTAATGCAAAAAAGGTTTAATTTCTGGTGTCAGTATCTCTTTAAGGAAGTTCATTAACATATTACATTAAGAAAGATGTAGGCAAGTCATATTCCCAAAATGTATCAATACATCTAGAAAAATAGCATTTTCCAATATGATCCCATTTATTAAAGAATAAGTCAAATTGCAATTAACAGGCTAAGTATATTGATATGTTTTGCATAAAATACTTTTAGTTTTTTTAGGTATACAGTATGGGATTTAGTATATACAGTAAATAATGATTTTTAATTCTGCTTATGTACCCTCTATCACCATATCTGATACCATATCCTTATAATTACTATATATTATTTAGGTGACAATTCTCTTATCTATTTTCATCATCATTCATTTTACATATTGCTATATACAGTGTAGTCCAAGACAAAGTAATTAGAAATCCCTTTTATTTATAAATGCAATATATATATATGCAGTGCAGAATTTTAAAACATGACATACATGGAAGATGGTCATTTTCAATCTCCCTAATATTTTCCATATGTATTTGTCCATCTGAATTTTAAAGAGATTAATAAATGATGATGTCCCTGAGGATATACTGAGTATGCTTGCTCATAATTAGCTTTTTAGTTGTGAGGGACTATTCAGTTATGGTGAGGAGAGGAGAGTATGTGAGAAGATGTGTTGAGGCTAAGGTTTGTTTTCTAGTTTGTTCAGTTTAAGGAGGGCTCTCCATGGGGGACCATGCGTACCAGAATTTTGCAATTTTATTATGTATAAACAAAGATGGACTTTGTCTTTTTTCAACCCAATTTAACTATGTAACTATGTTAAGAGGGGGACTGTTCATAATACCTCATAAATACCCTGATGACCCCTTTCTCTTTAAGGCCAGACAAACACAGTTATGGCACTAGTTTACATAACCAAAGTCCTAAAGTAAATGAATAAGTCAGTGGGACAAATTCAGTTGAGGAAGAATTTCTGGTGTAAAAGTTGGTAAAAAGCTATAAAAAGCAGCAACACTCAGCATCAGATTTAAACTGAATTCCTTGCAGCTAATTTTTACCTGCTACACAATTGTTAAAACTCATTGCAGCAATTATGAGTCATGTTGCATGGTGTACCAGTAGCTATGCATGATGTAAAGTATGCTCATGTAATCTAGCAAACGTTAGTAGTGATGGGCGAATTTATTCGCCAGGCGCGAATTCGCGGCGAATTTGCGCGATTCGCGCCGAGCGAATAAATTCGCAAAACGCCCGCGAAAATTCGCGGTCAAAAACGGGCGCCGGCGTCAAAAACGAGACGCCGGCGCCGTTTCGCGAATTTTTCGGCGAATCGAAACGTCGCAAATTCGCCCATCACTAAACGCTAGCAAACGCTCCTAAACATTTATTGGAACCTCTATATAGTTAAGTGTGTCTCTATAGAAGAATGACTTAAAGGAACAGTAACATCAAAAATGAAAGTGTTTTAAAGTAATAAAAATATAAGGCAGCGTTGCCCTGCACTGGTAAAAATTATGTTTGCTTCAGAAACACTACTATTGTTTATATAAATAGGCAATACATAACCTTTTGTTCAAAATGTTCACATGAAATAGTTCAAAATTTGTACTGAAAATTAATTCTGCCTACAATTTCTATTTAAAGGGCAAGTCAATCCCAAAATAAAAATTTGCCTAATAAAAGAAAACATAAATCGAAACAACCTGCCATTATACGTCTTAAAAATGTTCTTTTAAAGTTATTTGTTCAAAGAATTGCTATTGAAAGCAGCATTTGCTTAACTCCTGGTTGTTGCTTTTTAAACAATGTTGCAAAAGTCTTAGTTTCCCAGCAAAGACAGGTCTGTTTGCTTAACTTACATTCTATCTACCATCTGAGCCATCAGCACAGAGAACAGATAGGGTCAGACAAACACTGCTTTCAATAGCAATGCATATACACATTACTTAAAAAACATAAAAAAATTGTAATGTACTGTATATACAGTATATTGCAAAGTTACTTAGAACTGTTTTCTTGTATTAGGCAAAATACTATTTTTGGAATATTGTTTTGTTTTTATCTTAACGAACTCCCTTTCACCCTATAAACAGTATCATTTGTTTAAATGGGGATAATGAGCTCAGTATTTAAGGGGAACTCCGCCTTCCAAACCAAAATTTGATAAAGAGGCCCACATAACACAGAAACCCCTAATATATCCATCACCGTTACCGGTTTCTTCTAAAAGTTATGAACAAATGCCATTTTCTATGCTGAAATCTTCTCTTTCTGCATCATTTGAAATCCTGGCAGGGACGGAAGGACTAAAACACTTATGTTACAAATTGTAACAACTTCTCCACAGCTTTCAGAGAGCATGCAGGAACTATATAACCCACAATGCATTGCACTATGATGTTTCTTCCTTATTGAAATCACTTGTGCAGGGAATTGTGGGGTTTGGAGGATGCAGGCTGAGGACAGATGGCCGTTGATACAAAGTAACAGTAGTCAGCCAGCTCAGCAAAGTAGTCAGACAGATCAGCAGGAGAGCAGGGGGCTAGGCTTAGGGAACTCTTCCAAACCATTAAAAATCATGAAAAGTCTGCATATTTTTTAATTGATATACTGTATATTGCAAAGTTGCTTGAAATTGTTTATTTTTCAAAAAGCTTAAGTTATGTTTTTGTGGAGTTCCCCTTTAACAAAACAAAAATTGATAACATTTCTCAGCAGCATTTGTGGAATTGATACTATGATACTACTGTATTAATTGTAACATTTACCTTTAATTAAACTCATGGATGCTGCTCATGTATCAACTAATGTATCAATTTAGAACAGTTTACAGCGTTGCCCCCCCCCTCCCAGAGCTGCTTCAGAAAGTCTTCAGAAAATGTTTACCAAGGTATTGTATGGCATCTGAACAATATGCCAAATGATAGTTAAACAGTAGCTTCCCTCTGGGCAAATACGGACTAATTTTCATTAGTCTTCACAATGAAATTAGCGAAACTGAGGTCTGAGCTCCTGGAATGGTTGGTCCGTGTTCTTTATGGACCAGATCTTAAATTAATCTATGTTGTACTACTTACTGCTTCCAAGTCCTACTACTTACAGACAATATACAATGAAAGTCAGTCTTACAAGATGCACTGTATGTATGAGGCAGAGATGTGTAACGCTGTAACCAATGGTGCACAGATTCTGAAAGGAAAGAAAAATTAACATTTTTGTGATCAATAAGGAACCCACAGCAGGTAGTCTTCTTTGTCTGTTATTTTTATTTTGTTACAGGTTGATGTTTTTAAGTGCTGATGGATTTATCTGGATTCTAAACAGATGTCAACAAAAGAGTTGGAGGAACCAATATAAACTGACTAGTACATATCTTTATCACATATTTGCAGCATATGTACTGTATATACTGTATCACATATATGAATTTTTAGGGACAAAGGTGCACCAGGTGCTTTACCTGCCAGTTCAACCCCAACTGGGAAATATGTTACAAATCAACTTTCTATTATTAATGAGGTACACTATTAATGTACTTAAATTTAAATGCTCCGACTTACAGTCAACATTAGTTTTCTAGTGACTTTGTCTCCTCTGAGGAAACTCCTAAGCCTGCCACTTTCTCATGCTCTTCTGATTCTATTTGATACACATGGTGCTCAATCATTTTGTGGGTAACAAAATCTCACTGTAACACCCTCTCTCACTGTAAACACCAATCTTAGGGGCATATTTATTATGCTGTGCAAAACAAATTTTGCTGAAAAAACGGTGTAGAAAGCTGTGTAAAACAAATGGCAAATTGATCAAGGACTGTGTAATTTTATGCCATGCGAATGCCAGATTTGTCGCCTTTATTTTACATTACTTCCGGCAGAAGTCACTCTAAGAAAAGACGTGCAAAAAGTTTACACCGTTATTTACACAGTGAATCATGGCAATGTGTGCTGTATAATTTCGCTGTTTTTTTACAAAGCATAATCGATATGTCTCATAGTAAGTTTGTGCCAAAGAAATGTTTCTACCAGTGGAATTACTTGCTCATCCTTTATCTGCAGGAGCTATGAAGAACATGCTCAATTTTCACAGCTAAAATTCAAAAAATATTTTTCTGAAACCCTTTTGACCAGTGCTGTTTGACTAGTGGACCCCCCCCCATGTGAAAGTCTGCCTACTGTGACTGTTTACCTTGTGTAAACTTTAAAAGGTATCAATACTGAGATTAACTGGCCCCTGCATTGTTTACACCTCAAATTCAGACTGTAAACTCCTGCATTGTTTACACCTGTAATACCCCTGCATTGTTCCCAACTGTAACACCAGACTGAACGTGCCCACATTTTTCACGTGTTAACACCTTATACAAACTGCTGGAGGGGCACCAGCAGTTTGTCATTGCATGTAGCACAGTATGAACTGTTTATCCTAGTGGTCCTGATAGGTTTCCATGTCTCCTGCTGTATTTTGCCTGCAATATGCTCCCTGTGTGTGCCATACTCTGTCTGCCCTATACTCCCTGTGTGCGCCACACTCTGCCTGCCCTATGCTCCCTGTGTTCACCATACTCTGCCAGCCCTATGCTCCTTGTGTTCACCATACTCTGCCTGCCCTATGCTCCCTGTGTGCTTCATACTCTGCCTGCCCCATGCTCCATGTGCGCTTCATACTCTGCCTGCCTTGTGATACCTGTTTGTGCCATACTCTTCCTGCCCTATTCTCCCTGTGTGTGCCATACTCTGTCTGCCCTATGCTCCCTGTGTGCACCATACTCTGCCTGCCCTATGCTCCCTGTGTTCACCATACTCTGCCTGCCCTATGCTCCTAGAGTGCACCACACTCTGCCTGCCCTATGCTTCTTGTGTGCGCCATACTCTGCCTGCCCTATGCCCCCTGTGTGCTTCATACTGTGCCTGCCCTATGCTCCCTGTGTGCTCCATACTCTCCCTGTCTTGTGCTTCCTGTGTGTGCCATACTCTGCCCAAGCTCCCTGTGTGCGTCATACTCTGCCTGTCCTGTGCTGCCTGTTTGCACCATACTCTGCCTGCCCTATGCTCCCTGTGTTCACCATACTCTGCCTGCCTTGTGCTCCCTGTGTGTGCCATACTCTGCCTTATGCTCCCTGTGTGCACCATACTCTGCCTGTCCTATGATCCCTGTATGCACCATACTCTTCCAGCCCTATGCTCCCTGCATGCTCCATATTCTGCCTGCCCTATGCTCTATGTGTGTGCCATTCTCTGCTAGAGATGGCGCGAACTGTTCGCCGGCGAACTTGTTCGCGCGAACATCGGGTGTTCGCGCTCGCCGGAAGTTCGCGAACGTCGCGCGACGTTCGCCATTTTGGGTTCGCCATTGTTGGCGCTTTTTTTTGCCCTCTCACCCCAGACCAGCAGGTACATGGCAGCCAATCAGGAAGCTCTCCCCTGGACCACTCCCCTTCCCTATAAAAACCGAAGCCCTGCAGCGTTTTTTCACTCTGCCTGTGTGTGCTGAAGAGATAGTGTAGGGAGAGAGCTGCTGCCTGTTAGTGATTTCAGGGACAGTTGAAAGTTTGCTGGCTAGTAATTGTTTTGATACTGCTCTGTTATTGGAGGGACAGAAGTCTGCAGGGGTTTGAGGGACATTTAAGCTTAGGTAGCTTTGCTGGCTAGTAATCTACCTTCTACTGCAGTGCTCTGTATGTAGCTGCAGTGGGCAGCTGTCCTGCTTCTGATCTCATCTGCTGACTGCTGCAATAACAGTAGTCCTTGTAAGGACTGCTTTTATTTATTTTTTTGTTGTTTTACTACTACTACTACTACTACTATAAGAGCCCAGTGCTATTAGTCTAGCAGTGTTGGGGAGTGGGACTGGTGTGCTAATCTGCTGCTCCTAGTAGTTCAGCAGCACCAACTTTAATTTTTTTTTTTTAATATTCATTTTTTTTTTATTTTACTTTTTTTTATTTTACTACCGCTGTAGTAGTGTATAAGTTGACCTTTTAGGCATTATTTGCCCTGTAGGCATTTTTTGCCCAGTGTGTTATTCAACCAACTGCCATCTAGCTGTGTGACCTTGTTCACATTCTGTCTAAATATCCATAATATTACCGTCTCCAGAAAAAACACCGGAGTGACTTTTTTCAAGCAGCATTCATATATTTTACGTAATCCGTATCCACCGCTGTAGTAGTGTATACGTTGATCTTGTGGGCAGTATTTGCACAGTGTTTTCTTCAAACCGCCATCTAGCTGTGTGAGCTTGTTCACATTTTGTCTAAATATTGATAATATTATCGTCTCTAGAAAAACCACTTGAGTTACTTTTTTTCAAGCAGCATTCATATATTTTACGTAATCCGTATCCACCGCTGTAGTAGTGTATACGTTGACCTCGTAGGCATTGTTTGCCCAGTTTTTTTGGCCGCAGCCACTGAAGCACAGAGGCCAGAAAAAATATGCCATATAAATGCTGAAAATAGTCATTTTTTGCCATACGTTGACTCAACGTATATGGCAAAAAATTACTATTTTCAGCATTTATATGGCATATTTTTTCTGGCAACTGTGCTTCAGTGGCTGCGACCAAAAAAACTGGGCAAACAATGCCTACAAGGTCAACGTATGGCAAAAAATGACTATTTTCAGCATTTATATGGCATATTTTTTCTGGCAACTGTGCTTCAGTGGCTGCAACCAAAAAAACTGGGCAAACAATGTCTACAAGGTCAACGTATGGCGAAAAATTACTATTTTCAGCATTTATATGGCATATTTTTTCTGGCAACTGTGCTTCAGTGGCTGCGTCCAAAAAAACTGGGCAAACAATGCCTACAAGGTCAACGTATGGCGAAAAATGACTATTTTCAGCATTTATATGGCATATTTTTTCTGGCAACTGTGCTTCAGTGGCTGCGTCCAAAAAAACTGGGCAAACAATGCCTACAAGGTCAACGTATGGCAAAAAATGACTATTTTCAGCATTTATATGGCATATTTTTTCTGGCAACTGTGCTTCAGTGGCTGCAACCAAAAAAACTGGGCAAACAATGTCTACAAGGTCAACGTATGGCGAAAAATTACTATTTTCAGCATTTATATGGCATATTTTTTCTGGCAACTGTGCTTCAGTGGCTGCAACCAAAAAAACTGGGCAAACAATGTCTACAAGGTCAACGTATGGCGAAAAATGACTATTTTCAGCATTTATATGGCATATTTTTTCTGGCAACTGTGCTTCAGTGGCTGCGTCCAAAAAAACTGGGCAAACAATGCCTACAAGGTCAACGTATGGCAGTTGTTTAAAGAGAACAGTAGATTACTAGCCAGCAAAGCTACCTAAGCTAAAATGTCCCTCAAATCCCTGCAGACTTCTGTCCCTCCAATACAGAGCAGTATCAAGCAGATTACTAGCCAGCAAACTTACTATCATCTGTCCCTGAAATCACTAACAGCTCTCCCCCTACACTATCTCTTCCAAGCACACACAGGCAGATTTTTCAGATACATTTTTGCCCTTGATCCCCCTCTGGCATGCCACTGTCCAGGTCGTTGCACCCTTTAAACAACTTTAAAATCATTTTTCTGGCCAGAAATGTCTTTTTTAGATGTTAAAGTTCGCCTTCCCATTGAAGTCTATGGGGTTCGCGAACCGTTCGCGAACCGCTCGCATTTTTGCGCAAGTTCGCGAATATGTTCGCGAACTTTTTTTCCGACGTTCGCTACATCCCTATTCTCTGCCTGCCCTATGCTCCTTGTGTACCATAATCTGCCTACACTATGCGTCCTGCATACTCCATACTTTGCCTACCCTATGCTTCATGTGTGTGCCATACTGTGCCTGTCCTACTCTGCCTGTGTGTATCATACTCTTCCTGTGGGAGATGAACCTGGTTGGGATGCAGTATATAGATTTAAGGGTATGTTTTAATATGATTAAAATTTTTCACATATGAGTGATGAGTGATATGCCTGCAGTGAACACCAACCATTTGGCTTTTTGGTGTGCTTCCATCATTAATGTGGACATGGTCTTTGTTTTGACCAGTAAGAATCACTCGGAAATAATTTACAAACCACACCTAGTATGCTTAGCAAAACTTTATTACAAATAAAGTTAGTAAGATAAATATAAATACAGCACCATTTGAGTCAACAAAACAAGCATTATCATCTGCACCATGCAACAGGAAGATCCCGATTCATTCAGCAGAGAGGTCTCAAACGGGAAACCAAGGACCCTGGACAGCACAGCACACACACGTTTGCTCCACAGGACTCTCAGCCAACAGAATGGGACCCTCCATTTTTATATGCCCTATTAAACAATGAATACATATCCTTATTAAATCCACTTTAACAATTTAACAAAAGATCTTCCTTTTGATGTGCTCATCAGGAACTGGCCAGATTCCCAACAAACACACCCGAAGCCAAGAGAATATCTTATCAATGCTATTAGTACTTGAATATCTAACCTGCCCCTAAATCTCATAATAAAGTAAGCATTATGTAATTGGATTCGGGGCACTATGCCAAACTATAATTGAATATTGAGAGTTCAACAGTTCTTTTCTACAAAGCTGTTTTATACAAAACTATTATATATATATATATATATATATATATATATATATATATATATATATATATATATATATATATATATATATATATATACACATACTGTATATACTGTATCCAAAGTTCAAAAGTTCTTTACTACAAAGCTGTTTTATACAAAGCTTTTATCAAAGTATTACTCTAAACCACTTTTGTATATATAAAAATCACAACAAAAACGTCTCTCATTACATTTCACCCCTTGCTCTGGGCAATACATTTGATAATAAAGAAGTATTTCCAAGTTATTATTATAAACTGCAATTCTTGACTGTCAATATAATAAACAGTCATTTCTTGGCTGTTATTAGAACATGTACTGAATATACACAACAGGGCCGATAACCATTGTATCATGCAGCATATTAACTGCCCAACATTAGGTAACCATCCAAATAACCAATCCTGCCACCCTCGTAATTGTATCTGATTTATGTGTTCCTCCAATTCCCGTAGTTTATCAATATAAGAGTGACTGTCCCTAGAGTGGTCACTCAAGTTAAAGCAACACATTCCTTCAAAATCTTGGCATCCATAATTATGCACCAACAGCAAATAATCAATTGTAGCAGGATTTTGTAACACTGCTTTATGTGTTCCCTGAAGATCCAGCAACAAATCACTTAAAGCTTGACTGGTAGAATTAATGTTCCTAGCTACCAAGCAGGCATTATTTGTTACTCAAATAAGTTGTCTGCTGGCTGTTTGTTTATTCTGTTACCCAGCAATATACCTGGAACAAAGACATTGTACCTTGAACATTGTATAATAGCTGTCCTAAAATCTGCTGCTTTTAATAGGGTTATTCACCTTTATATTAACTTTTAGTATGATGTAGAGAGTGATATTCTGAGACAATTGGCAATTGGTTTTACAATTGGTGTACATAACTTTCACAGACTTGAGAACATCTTTACAGACAGCATAGGTTCTATCTTTTTTATTTGGATATCTTCTAAAATACTACTAATAGTACATAGTACTATAGTAGCTTCCTGCATATGTAGTAATGTACAACCTCAGTTGGTTTCTGAATGGCTGGTAACCAGAATATGTTACTGAGACACATATTAGAAGACACATGGGGTATATGTATCAAAAAGTGAAGTTAGAGATCGTCATAGAGTGGCCACCTCTCTCCATTCATTTCTATTCAATTTTTAAATCAATGGGTGAAACTGAAAGTTCAACCTTTGATAAATACGCCTTTTAAAATCCCATAGAAATGAATGGAGACTGGCGGAATTTCACTGTGGCGATCTCTAACTTCACTCTCTGATAAATATACCCCACAGTCATGATGTGCCTTTCTATTCCTCTCATTTAACGTTTCATATGTCAGATGGCATCATATTACTAAGTTGAATAATTTATACAACTTTAGACATTTCCCTCTAAAAAAAAGTCATCTAAAGGGGTTATTTATTAAAATTTTGCGTTTTCCACAAAAATTCGACTTTTCAAGTTGATTTTTTTGGCCAAAAGTCACATTTTTGGGTTAAAAAACTAAAATTTTTGGAGATTTATTAAACTCTGACCCTGGAAATAACTCAGATCAGAAACTGCACCATCTAAAACCTGTCTAGGTCATGTAGGGGTCAATGGCAGAGGTCCCTTGAACCATTTGAAGATGTTAATAACCTGCATGATGTTCGAGTTTTTCAGAGGGTTTTGACAGAAAACGTGAATAATTCAAGCGATTCAATTTTTTTCGCCGGAAAACGTGATTAATTTGAGTTTAAGGGGCATATTCTTCAAGGGTGGAATTTCGACTTTGAAAAACTTCAAAATTCGAAAACAAAAAGACCAACCGAAATTAAGTCAAAGATTTTTTGGCTGAATAGGTCTTTTTTTCTATCGAATAGGTCCGTATTTGGCTGAATTCGAATTGTACGAATCAAAGTAATATTGCATTCGATCGAATTCGTATCAAAGTTTTTCCCCAAAAAAACTTCTATTTTTTAAAGTCCACCAATTGATTCCAAATAGGTTCTAGGAGGTCCCCATAGGTAAAACAGAAATTCAGCGGGTTTTAGATGGTGAATGGTCGAATTTGTAAAGAGAAAGGAGATGATAAATTTCGATATTAAAATTTTTTTCAAATTTGAATAGAATATGGACTCTAAAAAATAGCTTAAAATTCAATTAATTTTTATTTCAAAAATTCCCCTCGACCTTTGATAAATCTGCCCCTTAGGGTTTTGCAACTCGAACTCGCAGAATCAAGTTTTTTCTTAAATAGGATACCATTCAATTTGGGAGTTCATTTAAGTTTATTCAAGGTATAAAAAACTCTTTCAACCTTAATCTAGGGGTTGCGACAAAGAAGTCTTCATAATATAGGTGCTGGGCCCCAAAAATGAGTCACCATGATCTCATTTAACACAGAGGCAATATATTCAAATGTGACATATTCATTCCAAACAGAAGAAGCTGATTCACAGACTTCAACTAGGTCCCATACAAAAAAGTTAGTAAATAAGTGGTATAACTGACAGTTGCTAGCAGTCTCTAACAAACTGAGATACATGCACAGGTATTTGCATTTATATGAATAATGTAAACATATAACAAGTTCCAACAACCTTTCTGCCTAAAGAAAAAGTTTATATATTCCTACTGACTGAGCTGGAGCTCATTACCATGCTCTTTAGTCTTGATGAGGATTGGAGTTGGTTGACTTGTAATAAAAAATAGCTTGGGGAGAAGAGGAAATCCTAACACATGTCATTGTTGGTTTTACCTGAGCTTCATGATCAGGAGCTATATTTAAGATATTGGGTGCAAGCTCAAAAAGCATTCACTTTAATATTGTCAGACAAAATTCTAAATATATCATTGTGGACATCTGAAGATACGGAAAAAAGCATTCTAATATAATTTACAGTATCTACTGGACATGAGCACAGTCTGACCACGTTTTTTGGTGACTAAAATTTGGGCCTAAAGGTTTATCCTATTTTAAAAAAAGAACTAAGGTCGAAAGAGCTACATTCTATAATTCTAAAAGACTCCCTGTTTTCTGAAAAGTTCTGTCAAAGTCTCTGAATTCTTAATTTGTAACCCAGAAAAGGATTTACTTACAAGTACTGCCCCTGAAACGCCTATAAAGGTGTATTGTGCAAAAGGCTGATATGGGTGCAAATTACATTATTGTTTCCTCTTAATGAAGTGCTTTCTCCAAGTTCTCTTACGGAGAAAGCCCAATGGCAGCAAAATATTAGATTCAAGTAAGTAGCATGCACATGGGCAACGAACCCTGGACATATCATCTCCTTAATTAATTCAGTGCTCCCTTTAAACCATTTATCCTGTACTTTGCACTTACTGTCTGCCTCAATGAACTGCACACAATTATCAAAGCAGGCAGGACCAGAGCCTTGGGGGCAGATTTACTAAAGGGTGAATTGTCACCAGCAACCGCTTTGCACATATCACAACACTTCGACAGGCGCAAATGTGCTACGAATACGCTAATTCACTAAAATGCGAAGTTTCATCCCGGGCGCCGAACCCTGGCAGCTTTCCGCTAGTGTTAAATCGGATAGAGTGCGAATGACCAATATCGCTGGTCCCGTTCGCTTGGGAATTGGCGACCGCACCTGTTAGTAAATTGGCAATGTCCCTGCGGGTGGCACTGTTGGAGAAAAGTGGCTAGCATTAGCCACTTCGCTCTTTAGTAAATCTACCCCTTGGTGTTATGTGCAAATTGTAAGGAACACATACAGGAGCACCATCCAATAAGGAGACCACAACCTAAGGGGAAAATGTATTAAAGCACAGGAAAGAGATGGATTCTCAGTTCAATCTAAATTCCTTTTTATCAAAACTGTTTTCCTTTAGACGGTGCAATTGCTTGGAGATTTTACTCAAAATGAGTTTGTGGAGGATTACGTAATTGGCCAAATCCACAAATTAAGTTTTACTTGCATTTCTACTTGCACTTCATGTACAATGTATAATTGCTTTTTAGGGCAGATCCTCTGTTAGCCAGCTTCCTATGTTATCTGCTTGTGTGTTGGAAGCTTCATTCTTATTAGGGGTAAAGGTGCTGTTAAAGTAGCACTTGTGTGCTTCTGGGGCATTGAAAATAATTTTGCAAGAATTCTCTGCTGATTGTTTTTTGATACTTTTTCTTTAATGCTATGCTTCCTTTTCTGCCTCCCTCTTTCCTCTTTTAAAGATAGTTTGTTCAACCTTTGTAGATCAATGGTGAAGATTCAGGTCATTGATTGAAACCTACTGAACCTTGTGCTTTTTGATTGCCCTTTTTGCTTTATATTGAATGTAACCCATTGCTCTCGGTCTTGCCATTGTTAGAAGGTTGCATCTATTAATTCATTTTTAGTTGTCTCACTTACATATTTAGGTGCCTCTCATCTTGTAGCATCCATGCCTATTATCATCAATAAACTGATCCCCTGATAACCATGTTAATCAGCAAAAATGTGACGAGCACTCCACAGACTCTCAGGCAGTGGTAAAGTCAAAATTAGCTTTATTTCACAGACATTTGTCCTAATGCGTTTCATGTGGTAACACACATAGTCATGTGCCAGGAGAGGTGAGTTACCTGTATTTTCAAGATACATTGAATAATTGTCTCAAGCAAAAGGTTCGGGGCATGAGCACCTGAACCTACCTACTAATTGGGTGAGCGCTTCAAAAAAACAGAGGCACAAATAGATATTCACTTGATTGCGAATGCTTTTGCTTGGGAATTAGCTTTTGGGTTTGTGCACATTCGAATCTCTTGTGTATCTTTGATAATAAAGGTAAGTAGACAAATATGGGTGGCGATTGTTTGATGCTATTAAACTGCAGCTTGGTGTATGATAAACCAGAACTTAAATATCTGTTAAATACATTTGATTAAAAGCATACAGCTACTTATTTAATAGAGATTACAGTACATTTCTTTATCATCCAAGTTTTAAATAAAAACCTGTCGTTTGACTCCAAATAGGGTTTTTGTGGAAAACAGACACTTTTATGAAAGCAAAGGTAGGAAAAACATTAGGTGAACTGTACTAATATTGCATGAAAACATATATAGAATAGAACCCCATTTTACACATTTTAGGGGACCAGAAAAAAATGGTATAAAATTGTGGAAAAACGTAAAATCAAGAAAATGCGTTATGCATTATAAATTGGTGGGAACTCAAAAACACTGTAAAATGAGGGAAAACTGAAAATCAGCGTATGTAAAATGTAGTTTTCACTGTAGCTCGGCAGTGCTCAACTATAAAGGCAAGTGTGGTGTACAAAGTGCAATGTCAGATACAATTCACATGTTTACATCAGATGCAATTGCATTGTCAGTCTGTTGTGATGACGTTTGAATGAAGTTTGCACTTTATACTTTAAAGTGTATTTATGCCGCCTGCAGTAGAAACCTTGGTCTCACCACCAGCTTCTCCTGCATAAATAGATGTATTTATCTGCAAAAATGATCTTAACAGGCTAGGCAGGCGCAATGACAATTGGCTCAAATACAAGCAGGTGTGGGGAGCGTGTTTAGGCAAAAGTTCCTTTAATGAATAGAGTCAATATGGGCAATGGCAGCATCCATTGTTGCCTCACCGCAACTCTTGTGGTAGTAAATGAACCCTTATGAAAGCTAAGACTATAGAAAATAACAGATAAGCTGAGAAGCACTGGCCTTTTGAATGGGAAAGATGCAGGACAGGATTATGTTCTCTAACTCTATAAAGTAAAGACTCAATCTGAACACTTTAATAAATTGTGCTGTCACCTTCAGTCAGGGATAATGTCAGTCTTCTTAAAAATATCAAACTGAATACAGGACTCTTGATTTCATGGATTGTATTTGGGTGATAATGCAAGCATATAGATCATTCATGATGCTTTCTGGTTCATAAATATATATATATATATATATATATATATATATATATATATATATATATATATATATATATATATATATATATATATATATTTATACAGTATATATATACAGTATATGTATACAGTATATATATATATATATATATATATATATATATATATATATATATATATATATATATATATATATATATATGTATACATATACACTGCATATATATTTGTATATATATATAGAGAGAGAAAAAGAGAGAGAGAAAAAGAGAGAGAGAGAGAGAGAGAGAGAGAGAGAAAGAGAGAGAAATATATATAGATATCTATATATACCACTTTAAAACTCAGCTTGCAACTGCAGCTATGCGAAGAGGGGAAAAAGCTGCTGCTGTCCATATACACATATATAGTAATGCATATAAAACATTCCAGCAAAAAACAAAAATACAAGCAACAACAGCTCTGCCATAAAGCCATGGGGACCCATTTAGGAATTTTCCCCATATACTGCTGCACCAGTTGCTTAAACACAATTCCATAAACAATGGAGCCAGATGGAGCACCCACTCAAATTGTATGTATGTATCTCCAGTTATTGGGATGTGTACATTGATGACTGCAGCTAACTAAAGCAGCAAGCTTCCCTGATAATGAAGTACGTTTACAGGATTACATTTAGGTGATATTTTTGCAGTAGGGATCAGTTAACCCATTATTATTAATAACACACTCCTAGATACAATCTATGCATATAGTTTCCTTTAAGGGAAAAATATAACTCATTTCAAAGAAGAATTGGCGAACGCAAATTTTTCCTGTTCATGTTCAGTAAAATATAGGAGTTATTTATGTGCATATTTTTCTTTAAAAAGTGGAAGCGACAGTAGTTGCTCTGACAAAGACACAGGGTACATGTCAGCTCAACTTCATAAAACTTTCACCCTCCATAGGTGAAACCATTGAGCTTGATGTGCTACTCTTACCCACTAAATCAAAAAAGAATTCCATGTTGCATAGGAAAACAGATGAGAGTGGAAACATTTTGCACTTTTCCAAACTGAAATACGTAGTCACATGACAGTGAAGCATGACCAATTAGCCTTGTGACACACACAACACGCTACAGCTATTTGATCTTGTATAAATAAATCAAATCTGCTGACATGTTATTGTTCAGTGACCCTTACATTTCACTCTCTATCCTTTTCTGCTCATATTTTCTTTGAATTGTATTTTCCGTCAAAATAATTGTAGTTTAAATATTTTTTCATACTTGTCAGAGCAGCACCGTTCTTTCCTGTTCTCTGATGGTTAAAACACTGTTGACACCATCTTGGACTGTATCATCAGGTAAGGTATCATGGTAAAGCCTGCTAATGTACAGTTGTAGAAAATCCAAATGTTCAATAGTTTTAAGGGCATTTTTTTAAAGGTTTTTATTCAACATTTTCAGTTAAACATTTCATGAAAAACAAAAGAAGAGTAAAGAAGAGAACAAAGAGAGAGAAACAGCCCAGTTAGTCTTTGTAAACCCAATTCCAAGAGGTCTAGCTAGATGAGGGTTTTTGTTCGGGCCATGGCATGTTACGTTCCAGCCAGAGACCCCATATCCCTTCAAATTTTCCAGGGCACCCATGTGCCTTGTATACCAGTTTTTGTTTGACCAAGGAATCGTTCACTAGTTTCTTTTAAAAATCTAGGGTGGGGGGAGATACAGATTTCCACTGAAGTTTTTTGGCAAAGTAAAACAGCTGCAGGTAGCAGACTTTGATATAGTTATTCATAGGTAACGTGCCCATGATTCCCAGGAGAAAAAGCTAGGAGAGAGGATATTGGGGAGATCAAGCATATGTTCTATATATGCCAATACTTCCCTCCAAAATTCCCATACCCGGGGGCACTCCCAGAACACATGGTAAAAAGTACCCACCTCATTCAAGCATTTTGGGCATATATCTGACGCATGGTATATTTTGGCTATCTTATGTGGCATAAGGAACACCCTATGAAGGAATTTAATTTGTATATATCTGTCCCTGGCAGAAATTGTTATTTGGGGGATAAAATCCAGTGCTTCCTCCCACATTTCCTCATCCAGCTCTGGGATAGTTTCAATCCACTTTTGTTTGGCCTTCATCAGGCTAGTGGGATTTGCTGTACATGTAAGTTAATACTTTGTGTAGGTCATGTCTCCTTAAAGGGGAACTAAAGTCTAAAATAGAATAATGCTGGAAATGCTGTATTTTGTATACTAAACATAAACATGAACTTACTGCACCAGAAGCCTAATTAAACAAATGATTTATGCTATCAAAGTTGGCCGCATCTTGTAACTATGTTAAACATCTTTGCAAGACCAAGACCATGCACTTGCTGAGGCTTCAATTCGGAGGTTAAGCTTAGAGATTGTCATAAATTATCACAGCACGAGTCAAATAATATCTGCCATAGAAGCTGATACAACAAAACTGATTAATAATGTGAATATACAGACTGCATTGGGTCTGTGGATACAAATCTCTAAACGGTCAATGGCTGCTGTACAGGGAAACAAACAAAGCTGCTCGAGGTCAGGGAAGTAAGGTGGGGAGGACCCCCCCTGATGTTTGAAAATATCGTCATTTCCCTGCAGAGCAGTTAGGGACCATCTGAAGTTTCCTATCTGCAGCTTTCAGAGCAAGTAAAATGAAGGGGGAATTTCACTGCATGCAGTCAGGTTTATTATAAAAATGGTACACATTTTTTAATTAAAGTATATTGGAGATAGATTTTTTTTTTTATTAAAGAAAGTAAAAATTGGATTTTATGTTTGTGCCTTTACATCCCCTTTAAGTATCTCTCCAATTAGGTTTTCGGTAAGGTGGATCGGCCTCATGGGGAATTGTGTTCTACAGGCATGGCGTAGCTGTTCATATGCATTGTGCATCCTAGGTGGGAGTGAGAAGTAATTCATAATTGCCTGGAGCTGCTTACATTCCCTGTCAGCCATAATTTATGCCAGTGTTTTTACCCCAGCAGCTGCCCACAAGACTATATTGGGTACAGATTGTGGTAGGCATTTAAAACCCCACAGGGGAGTCCATTTTGAACATATTGGTTCCTTTCTCTGGGCTATTTTTAGTGACCTATGGAAGGAATCAACCACCATCTTCACAGGAATGGTTGTCTTATAGCGGGGGTTTTAAAACTATTTTACGGAATGTTCTAGACAATTAGCTGATAATGAAACTTATGAACTCCTACAATATAACCCTACCAATGACTACCAATCTTTGTTGAAACAGATTTTAATAGCAAAAGTCTTTATTGCAGATCTGTTTAACGATATAGTGGTTAATACCCCCAAGATACCTATCTTTCATATATTACCAAAGGTGCACAAAGGGCTGGAGAATATAAAAGGGAGACCAATTATTTCGGGTATAGATGGGCTTAATGAAAAATTTCCAATATAATTGATAATATGTTACAACCAATTGCTAAAGCTCTACCTTCATACCTGAGAGACTCAGGACATTATTTACAAATAGTACAAAATGTTGAATGGAAGGAGAGTTATAGTTGGTTAACGTTAGATGTAACCTCATTATACACCAGTATTGAACATTTTACAGGAGTGCGAGCTGTGGAGTTTTGGTTATGGTACTCTGAACTATATGATGAAATCACAGGAGTTTATTTTATTAAGCAATGAATACCTGTTAACGCACAATTTTTTCATGTTTGACGGGGTGTTTAACCTCCAGAGACGCGGCACCACTATTTGCCCCAAAATATGCCAACCTAGTCATGGGCTGGTGGGAGCGGTGCCACATCTATGGATGTGGAAAACCTTACAGGCACTAAATTATAACTTATCACTGATTTACAGATGATCTAATATTCCTCTGGGGCGGTACCCAAGATGAGACTGTTACATTTTTGGAGTATTGTAACCAAAATGAGTGCAATTTACGCTTCACCAGGCCCGGACTGGCAATCTGTGGGTTCTGGCAAATGCCAGAGGGGCTGCTATAAGGTCCCATAGAAAGTCAGTATTTAGTGGGCTGGTGGGGGCTGTTTGGGCCTCTGTGTGGGCTGATTGGGCCTCTGTGTACCTGAAATGCCAGGGCCTATTTAAATTCTCAGTCCGGACCTGCGCTTCACCCATACAGCTCACAACAAAAGGATTTCTTAGACATCACGTTAGAAGGAACAGATGTCAGTGAAATTCGATGTGATCTTTATGTAAAACCAATAGCCAGGAATGCATTATTGAGAGTTGATAGCTGCCATCCCCATCCTGTTCTGTGGGGCATCCCAGTGGGGCAATTTTTGCGGCTCAGACACATATGCATCACGTGGGATGCCTTCCAGAATCAGGTGATGATACTATGGGACAAACTGGTTGAGAGAAAATATGATGTTACTTTGATAAAAAAAGCATATGAAAGAGCGGTGAGTACCTCCAGACAAGAGTTGCTATACCCACTGGAGAGTAGAGATAATAAGAGGAGTAAATTGAACAAAAATGTAAATAAAAAACGAGATGGACCCAATATATACTTTATTACCAAATATAGTAACCAATCTGATCAAATAAGAAAAATCATTGATAAAAGATTAGATATTTTGAGGAATGATCCCTTGTTGGATAGTGGAATGTTGGGTAATTTGAAGTATGTATTCAGAAGGGTTAGGACCATCTCTAATGACGTGTCACCCAGCCTTTATCGACCTAAAAACAGACAATTAGAAGCAAAGAAAAAGTGGTTAGCAAAGCAAGGATCATTAAAATGTGGGGAAAATAGATGTAAAGTTTGCAAACATTTACTAGTTCGAGACTTTTTTAAGAGTTCGACACCAGGAGAGACTTTTCCTATAAAAACTTACATAAATTGTGACACAAGGGGTATTATCTACCTAGCAACCTGCAATTGTGGTGTACAGTATGTAGGTAGAACATACAGATCACTTAAAGAGAGGGCAAGAGAGTACCTCACACCTATAGATTTGGATAAAATAGAAGAATCAAACTTTTCCAATAAAAGAACATCGGCCATTGGTAAACATATCATGCATAGATATGGGGGTGATTTTAACCAAATTAAATTTCAAGGCATAGAAAGTGTGAAATTGGGACCACGTGAAGGCGATATTGAGAGAATAATTGATCAAAGAGAAATCTCCTGGATTTTCACTTTAAAGACACAGCATCCACTTGGTCTCAATAATGACTAGGAAGTAACATGTTTTTTCCAGCCATAATGTATGTATAATACCCCATAAGTGAGTATGTATAATACCCCATAAAAAAATAATATTGGACATCTTTTTCAAGCGTGTACGGCTTAATATATTTAAATTATGATAATAACTGTTGTGACTGATATGACTTGTAATAAGCAAATTTATTTTTTTTTTGCTTTTTTTATTTGAGATTAGTTTAATGAACACAGGTATATATGGCACAGGATTTCCTGTGACATCACCTCTGATGAAGTGCCAGAAAGAGGCATGAAACGCATCAGGTGACCTAACATGTCATAGGGTAGGAGTACATCTGTAATGGATGCCTGTTTAATAAAGCTGGATATTTTGATTTTATTCTACACGTGTGGAATTGTTTTCTCAACCACTATACCCCCCATACATGATGTCTACTGGAATGGAGACCAGCAAGAGGAAATCTACACACTGTTAAGAATGGGCAGTTAAGAATGGGCACAATGGAGGATTGGCCTCTTGGGCACGGACATGTGAGTCTTTTTCCTAATCTAAGTTATTGAAATCAGTGTCTCTCTTCATTTTCTTTGCAATTCAAGTTCTAATTCCTGAAACAATGTATCATAAATCAGATTAGCAACAGACCTGGAGGAGAACTGATTTTTGGTACATTGTTTCAAGAATATGATAAACAAACACTGCTTTCAACTGCAATTACATTAATAAATACATGTACAATGGTTATAAATATTAACAACACAGTTTACATTTAATTAATAAACAAATATTTATTAAAATACTGTAAGGGAAATGGCACAAGTAGTTATTCTGGGCATTTTGTGGAGTTTTCACAGGACCCCTCAGATACAGAGACATTGGTACTTCGAGAGTAAAGTTCATTGATAACATAAACATGGATAAAAGTACAGGGACACTTCTCTCCCGACGTTAGGATAGTGAGGTTTTATAGCCTTTTACAGATGTGATATTGAGTTGATATTGAAACAAACAGGCTACAGATTTGCCACTGTTGGGTAGAACTAGGACATCTCTCCCGAATGATTTGAACAGCAAATGCCTTGAATTTCTGGTACAGACACGCCTCAGGATATTGTTCCTCAGAAATGTGAGGTTTCATAAGAAACCCCATGATAAAGACTTGACACAAAAGCAATGAAAAAATACATTTACTATTTACATTTAATTGTTCACTACAGAACTGTACATTTTGGCAGGATGGAGTACAACCCATGTATCAAAATAACAAGTCATGTCAGTTTCAATTAACTACATCTAGAAAAGAAAATTCCCTAGACTATGATTTACAGTAGTCTCCTTGGTTGATATTGTACTCAGTCATAATACCCATTAAATAGTTCAAAGGAGTTGCTACTACTTCATTCCAGACAAATGTCATATTATTGCCCCAGGAGTATATCAAACAAATCCAGAACTTTTTGCTTTAATGCAGTTAGCCACATCTAAAGCAAGGTGTTATACATTCTGTATAATACTTCATTGTATTAATCTTCTTATTCTGCATACTATTTGTTATCATATTGATTTTTATGGTTTATTGTGAAAACCAAATAAAATATTTCAAACACGTAAAGCAAGGTGTTGGTGGAAAAAAATGGTCTTATTGGTAAAACCTTTAAAAAAGTGTAATAATTTTAGACTAAACTTTAATACAGTAGATGTTGGATGAACGGATCCATTTTTTGTGACCTTTTGTCGCTCCAATTTTCTCGAGAAAAATTATCGATAAATTCAATTTATGGAAGGGAGTTTGTTCATCTTTGTTTTCAGAAAAAAATTAGATACATTCCAGTTTTAGTAAATCAACCCCCAAGTGTGTTATAGAATAGCTAATTCTAAGCAACTTTTTGGTTGGCCTTAATTTTTTCTTTTTTTTATCGTTTTTGCATTATTTGCTTTCTTTTCACTATTTCCAGCTTTCAAATGGGGGTCACTGATCCCATCTAAAAAATAAATGTTCTGGAAGACTACATATTTATTGTTATTGCTACTTTTTGTTAGTCACCTTTCTATTCAGGTCCTCTTCTATTCATATTCCAGTCTCTTATTCAAATCAATGCATGGGTGCTAGGGTAATTTGGACCATAGCAACCAGATTTGTGAAATTGCAAATTGGACAGCTGCTGAATAAATAGCTAAATAACTCAAAACCATGGATAATAAACAATGAGGGCCAATTGCAAATTCTCTCAGGATATAACCCTTTCTATCAGGGATCCCCAAAGTTTTGAACCCGTGAGCAACATTCAGAAGTAAAGGGAGTTGGAGCCAAAACTTGCCTCCATGCCTGGAATTCAAAAATAAGCACCTGCTTTGAGGCCACTGGGAGCAACATCCAAGGGGTTGGAGAGCAACATGTTTCCCACGAGCTACTGGTTGGGGATCATTGCTTTATATCATACTAAAAGTTAATTTAAAAGTGAATAACCCCTTCTGCAATAGCAGAGCATACTATTACTCTTAGTAGTTAATAATGATGGTGCCCTGATAGAGCTAGAGGACCCACGTTCTCTGCACAGTCTCAGCTGATTTTCAGCACAAACTGTGCACTTAGCGGCAAATTCACTAACCTCCGAAAATTCGCTTTGCTCACAGCGCAAACTTTGCCAGGCGTAGATTTGCCAGGACAACGCTAATTCACCTGCTTCCCCCCTACATTTCCTAACATATGTCACATAAACTATACAGTGGGTTCATGTGTAGGGCAATAGAACAACTCTATTTTCTTTTATTAAGGTTTCCCAGGCTTGTGTAGTGTAATGTATTTGCTGCAACAAATACATCCATTTAACTTTAACTTCCCGCCGTATGCAAATTAGGCAATGCTAGAGCAACTTCGCTACACTTGGCGCAATAACGGTAGCGCAACTTCACCAGTGTTCGGCGCCCTATAGGCAACTTTGGATTTTAGTGAATTAGCATTGTCCTGGCGAATCTACGCCTGGTGAAGTGTTCTGCTGTGAGCGAAGCCATCACTGGCGAATTTTCAGAGGTTAGTGAATTTGCCCCATTGTCTCGAGTTTTTATTGTACAAAAAATGTCTCTCCTCAGGTCGGGTTGTTTTAAGTATTAGGAGTTACATTCTCTACCGAACAGGGCAAATATGTCGAGTTGAACCTAGACATCTGGAAGAAGTTACCTTTATCTATTTGGGGTCGGATCAATTTGTTTAAAAAGATGTATCAGCCAAAGTTTTCTTTTTTTTTGGTGAATGCACCAGAATTTTTCCCTGCGACTTGGTTTAAGAAATAACAATGAACTAGGACTTCATTTATCTGGGTAGACTTCCAACTAAGACCTTTTTAAAGAACTTTAACTGCACCAGTTAAGGGTAGGGGGGCTTGGCTTGCCAGATAAGCAGAGTTATTACACAGCCTCTCAGTTCTCACGTGTACATTTATGGATTCATTGTGATGGGGATGATCCCGTCTTGCAGATTCCGACTCAGGTGGTAGATTCATATGTACATTTATGGCTTCTTTGTGATGGGGATGATCCCCTCTTTCAGATTCAGACCCAGGTTGTAGATTCATATTTACATTTATGGCTTCTTTGTGATAGGGATGATCCCCTCTTTCAGATTCAGACCCAGGTGGTAGGTTCACATGAGATGTTGAAGGTGTATACAGGGCTGTCTGTTGATCAAGATATTCCCATGACAAAGAGGCCCCCATTAAATGCATGGCAAAGACCAGTAAATATGGGTAAACTCATGGTAATATACCATTGTGGCGAAATCCATATCTTAAAAATTTTCATAGATTAGATTCCAAATACTGGACAGCAAGGGGTGTGCTGACAGTATGGGATCAAGTCAGCTGGAGCCAGAGATTACCTGTGTCTAATCATACCACTTTAGTTGCATCTGGCCCCCAAAGTTAGGGACAGTAGATATTGATACAACCTACAAAAACAGAAAGATTTTATTAAAAACTGTTTTATTATATGCTTGTAAGAAGCTTGTATATACGATCAAATGAGGTGAGGAATCGACCAGGGGAATTTTTCATAATTTGGAAAGAGTGACTTTATAATACTTCATATATTAGTATAAACTAGTAACTTCTTAATGTCTCTAAATGATACTGTTTGAGGACTGGGGAAGTTTAAATGTATGTAGTAGAATGTAATATATTGTGGAATGTTAAGGCTGTGATGATGCATAACCATGTTCAAATATTGTTTATTGTATTGAATGGAACCATCAATAAAAATTTTAAAAAATGGATCAATGAGCATTCAGTTTAACTAGTTGAGAGGCTGCATGTACAGTGAATGTCACTGATCCTATAAAAAAAATAATATATAAAAAGTCATCCGTCAAAAAAATTCGCTGTGCAACAAAAAAATGTTGACACCCATAGACTTTAATGGGCATCAGCGACATTTCGCCGGCGGAAAATTTTTTGGCACGGGTCAAATTCGCCCATCCCTTTCACACCCCTAAAAACATACAAGGTTCCTGATGAAACTGACCCTAGTGTGAGTTGTGTGCATATGATAGGGTTCTTAGACTGTAAGCTTAACTGGGGCAGGGACTTATGTGAACAGTGAATAATCTCTGTAAAGTGTTGCATAATTGTACCACCTCTATATAAATTAAGTATAATAAAAAAGGTAAATAACCCTTTTAAACAGTAGGGCTCATTTATGCACTCACTCATTTAATCACACATTGTTACAACTGCTAAGGCCTGCTTACACTCAAATAAGGTTTGGTGCTTTAGGTACAAGAAGCAATATGAGAGGCCTGTCCCTTACACCACTTGCCTTAACCAGGCAATAAGTACAAGGATCTCTTTATGTATAAGTACATATGGTGCAAACTTCCCCCTAAAGAATGTTGAAACATGGGGTAAATTTTTGTATTTGATGACCCCTCGACAAATAAAATGGCATGTATTTTCTGTTGTGTATTATATGTTTTTTATAACCTGTGTGTATTCTTCCCTTCCCTGAAGGTTTATTAATACCACTGCAGAAGCTTGCGAATAAACAAATGGAAAAATGGGGCATATACTGACCCATAAAAAGATACTAGTAACATCTGACGAAAAAGCTTTAAATTGTTTTGCATTCATCATCTAATATAGTCGCAGATTTGACACTTTCTCTCTGTTTGCCTATGGGCTTTGTTTGACCTTACAACCATGCATTCTAATTCCCAGTTATAATAAGCTGTTCCATATGCAGTCTATATTACCTTAATAAGCAACCCAGATACAGTATGCTTGTTATCGATGCAGTTGTAAAGGTCATCAGAACCCTCTAATGACAGTAAAAGCAAAACTCCAAAATTCTTTCCAGAGCACAAAATATTGATTACAGATGTCTGGAACCCCCCCAGGGCTACAAACAATCCAGTGATTGTTAAATAAACAGATGTGCAATACTGCAGATTTTGTCCATTCCGTGTGTACTCTGGGAACACCTTGCTTGTCGAAATAGCTAGGAGATCTGTTACAATATGAAATACTTGATCTTTTGCTTTAATTACTTGACAAGTTTTTGTAGGCTACTCTAGGACAAGGTTCTTTAGTTTTGTGTAGAGCATGTATTTGTTTCTGTGTGATTTAACATGAAATGGCCAATATGGAATAAGTGGAATCCACATTGCATCACTGTGCTTTCAAGAGACTTGAAATTTGATTCCCTCTCTTGCTTAAAAATGGAATATCTTATTAGTTGAGCATCTCTGGAAAAGTCTCCAAAAAAAACAACTTTTCTCTATCAAATTTCTTCTTTGTTGTGTAAGATCCCTACAATCCCAAGGGGGTTAACCTTTTAATGGCTTGCATTGAACCAGAAAAGCAATCTCATCATAGACATTATCCCTGTTTTCATCTTTACTTTTTGATTTGCTTTAAGCTATTGTCTCCTTACACAAAACATTCAATCTCTGTCAATAAAGTCATTCATATAATTTATCTTGTACTTGTCAGGATGTCATTGTTACATACAGTCACTTACGGATCCTGGGTTTAGTATTTTTAATCCTCACCTATTATTTTCTAATACATTTTCTCAGTATTGTGCATATGTCAGTGCTTTACTGTATATCTATAAAATAGCCAATTACGCTAAAATATATGTATATATGTTCATAATATCTGTCTATTGACAAGATTCGATTTTAACTCAGTTCACAGTTGTCTTTTATATTGGCACATGTTTGCTGAATTCTTCTTTGTATGTGATACTAGGAACTTCAACTACAGCACTTCTTCAGAGTGAGATATAGCACTCTCTCAATACCTCAATACTTCAAGCATTAGGAAGCATGATACCTAGAAATAAGTGTTTATAAGCATTCTATGTATCTCAGGTGAAGCAACACCATTGAAGATGCTGCGGCATAAAACAATTGATTGTGTCTTGTTCCTTTGAAGGACCTGCCTTCAGTTTAGTCAACTACTGAAATAATTCATTTAGGTCCACAACATTTAAGTGGACCTAAATAATAAAAATAATGGTAGTTCTCCTTTAGTATATTTTTGGAATTCCTCTGGCCTTGCACTTACATAGCAATATTATGTTATATATATAATGTCCGCCAAAAAAACTGACGCCGGCGTCAAAAATGAGATGCTGGCACCATTTTGCGAATTTTTCTGCGAATCGAATCGCCCCAAATTCCCCCATCACTATAGTGGAGGCAAGTTGCAGCTAAAATTTAGGGCAGGGGTTTCATGTTGGCTGGCAATCCCTGTTTTATTTTTATTTGAATACTGATTTTGATCTGTTTTAGTTCTAGAATTGCTTTTATTCTATTCCATGTTACCTTACCTTTACGCCTGCATAAAACTCTGTGTAATTTTACTTGTCTTGGATATATGCAGTACAACGGGCACATTTTCAACCAGCTTCTAGAGAAATTATGAAATACATTTAAAGTTTCATTTAGTAAGAGTTTCTATATGCATTCTTATTATCATTCATGAGCCTATAATTATTCTTCATTAGTCATTAGTAAGTGCAAGGAACATGCTATTATTCTTGAATTATTAAACTCCTTTTGACACAAAAGCTTCACCTTTGAAGGCCCTGTAATGAATACTAACCATGCAGTAGATAACTTATTTCTGAAAACTTAGAAACCCTGGTAATGCTGCAATCAGTATCAGGGTATTGGCAGCTTGTTTTTATTCTTTCTTTAGTCTGTACCATATGTCAAAAACATCTTCTCCCAGAAAAAACAATTTTTACCATACACTGAGCTTAGCAACTTGGCAAACAAACATTTTAAACAAATCTAATCTAAATATAATTTAAGCATTCTAATTCAAGGGGGACTGAATCGAGGTGGCAAGTTAACAACTTTTTAGAATTTAGATATTACTGTGCTCCTATACAATATGAATAGGTTATTTTTTTTTAACAACAGAAACTACTACCCTGTAAAGTAGTAAACAGTAAAAGGTTAATAAAACTTGATTTTTTTCAAATTATAATTTAATCAATCTTGAGTTAATCAATCATGATTAAACATTATGTTGATGTTTAGGGCTGCCTTTTGTGCATGAAAAATACTTGGAAAAAATAAAATGTAAACAATGTTTCTCCTCTTCTAATTAGTGGCAGGCTTATCTTCCAACAACATTTCACACACACCCATCTGCTAAGCATTATTTTATCAATATTCCTATTTCTTTTTCTCACTATACCTCTGCTCCTTAATTTAGCTTTCTCTTACTATCACACCTTTTTCTGCATTTTCCCATGTATCTTTTCTACTTTCTCTTACCATCTTCCCTCCTCTCTCCCTTTATAATGTCTTCTCCCCTCTACCCATTGTAGAGGAGGCCAGGGTTGCAATTACCTGTCAGGAAACACCCAATGAGCGATGTGTTGTTGGGCCCTATTTCCGTCTAGATTGTTGAATAAGAGCAAGCGATTCTCTACTTAATTGGATGCTTTTTTTCAGCATCAAAGCATTCTCTAACCCTTCTGACAAACAAATCATTCAAATAGTGCTATGATTGGTGGGTAATTCAGCTTTGAATCTACTTGATCCTATACCTATATTTGGTTAATGCAGGTGGGTCAAAGGTGAATCTCCTGCCTTTCTCTGATCACAGGGGCAGATTTTTGTAATAGAAGAAGGGTTCCATTGACTGCTTGACTTGGCTTTCATTCCTCCATCCAGGACCACCACCTCCATCTGGGACCTAGATAAGTTAGTTAATAGGTACTTGTTAACCACCAGTGATTTCACACACTCTAACATTTCATTGAAAGCACAATTCATTTAGCTCTTCTTAATGTTGTGTATATTTCTCTGTCCATGTCCAAATTAATTCATGTTTCATATACATAGTTACATAGTTAAATTGGGTTGAAAAAAGACAAAGTCCATCAAGTTTAACCCCTCCAAATGAAAACCCAGCATCCGTACACACACCCCTCCCTACTTTTAATTATATTCTATATACCCATACCTATACTAACTATAGAGTTTAGTATCACAATAGACTTTGATATTCTGTCTGTCCAAAAAATCATCCAAGCCATTCTTAAAGGCATTAACTGAATCAGCCATCACATCACCCGGCAGTGCATTCCACAACCTCACTGTCCTGACTGTGAAGAACCCTCTACGTTGCTTCAAATGAAAGTTCTTTTCTTCTAGTCTAAAGGGGTGGCCTCTGGTATGGTGATCCACTTTATGGGTAAAAAGGTCCCCTGCCATTTGTCTATAATGTCCTCTAATGTACTTGTAAAGTGTAATCATGTCCCCTCACAAGCACCTTTTTTCCAGAGAAAACAACCCCAACCTTGACAGTCTACCCTCATAATTTAAGTCTTCCATCCCTCTAACCAATTTAGTTGCATGTCTCTGCACTCTCTCCAGCTCATTTATATCCCTCTTAAGGACTGGAGTCCAAAACTGCACTGCATACTCCAGATGAGGCCTTACCAGGGACCTATAAAGAGGCATAATTATGTTTTCATCCCTTGAGTTAATGCCCTTTTTTTATGCAAGACAGAACTTTATTTGCTTTAGTAGCCACAGAAAGTTATGACATAAAATAACAAAAAGTATATCGTAAGGTAGACAAAAAAAAACCTCCACTACAAAGGAAGAGCTAGAAAAGGGAAAATAGCCCTCCTTTTAAAATGTTGGGATTGAGGAAACCAGATCCATACTTGTATGTTTCTTTAGCAGATATTTGATGAGATATTTCTGTGCAGCTTGAAAATCATTGTTTTGACCAACAAGCAATGCATAACTGCTTCTTTATTAGCATACAGTCTTATAGTGAGGGTAATGTGAGGGTAATTCTCTTATTTCTGTTTTTTTTCTGGTTACCTTTCTCCATAGGATTTTCTACTGGAGAGGTTTCCTATTTCCTTTGCCAGCGGTCTGTGCTTACTATATAGAAGGTTATCAATCTTAGTTGATTTATCTCACATGAGAAGAAGTTAATGCTGAATATATAATCCAGACTTAATGCCAGTAATAAGTGGGCCAAGGACTTTCTGTTCAGGTTAGTTTCTCAATAGGCAGCAATAGAAGTGATGGAGATTAACTATCAAAACGTATTGGATAATTGAACTATATGCTTAATTTACATTTCTACTTCATTTACTTTTTTAAAACGTTTCTGCAGACCTAGAAGAAACAGTGAGACCCAATATATATTCAACAAGATTCTGAAACTCAAATTGGAGAAATTGGAACGATTTTAACAACCTCATGTTTGAGGATGTCGCTAATCTGATGGTCAAAATGAGGAAGACCTGAGGTGTCTTTATTAATGGTAGGAGAACAACGTGAAAACACTTAAGGGCTTATTTACTAACATTTGAATTTCTATTTTTTTACAAATCGTATTTTTCCTCTAAGAATTTCTCTAAAACGCTAAAAATGTGAGATTTATTACACTTATAAACCACAAAAAAAAAAAAAACACAAAAAGTAAAATCAGTTGAGGTCCTATAGAAGTCATTCAAACTTTTAGAGATTTTTGGATTTTTTTTGGTAGTAATTGTCCAAAAAGTTTGAATTTTTAGAGGTTTTATATTTTTTAGCGCGGGGTTCAGCCTTTATTTTTGTTTGTACTTGTTATAATAGAATCTCTTAATAAATGGTTTTAGTTTCTTGGTTTTAGAGAAAAGGAGTTTATTCATGGTTCATGGAATGTTCATAAATTTGCTTCCCCAATTATATCAATTTCTTCGAGCAGGAAAAGTGGTTCTAGGTACCTATACCAGCAGCAGGAACACATCATAAAGGGTTCATTCTCCTGCAAATCGTCAAGCGTGGTCTTCATTTTCCTGTGTATAAAATGCACAACTACAGGGCTATAATTTGGTGGAAGTGGACAAACACTACGCCAAACAAATGGCTGGCCTTCCACAGATCCAGTATCAAATGTGGAAAAAATGGATCTTCCAGTAGCAGTGCATTTCTACAGCAGTGATCACAGTATCGATGACCTGCAACTTTAAAACAGAACAGTAGCAAATAGAGTGGTAATATACATTAATGTAAAAATTGAGTTCATTTTTATGTCTCAATATATTGCTAGTATCACCCTGATGCTGCTAGGAGGTTGCTAGATCTGCACCCAGTAGACACACTTCAAAAGACCTTTTTACATATGCCTCAGGGATTCCGTCACCTCACAACTAGGTGTTAATTATATTTATCTCTGCAGAGGATTTTGGCTGAGAGGCAGAACAATATCTGATTGGGAATGGTTTTTAATCTATGCGAGTTTGTATAAATGTCATGATGTTTCATTTGCTTTATATACCATGCCTGAAGCAGGGACCATAAGGTCACATTTTATAATCTACTAATTAAGGTAATAAAAAGTACCACTTATACTCTATCTATTTTTGGTTTTGATCTATGGTTAACACAGTACAAGGAATAAAGATTTATATAGTTCAAGTTATATGGTCTTTGCAATGGCAACATGAGGCAGCAAGAGTTAACCATAAGAAAGGCTGAGTGCTAGCTAGATTCTTTACTGAAAGGACTAAGTGAATGCAGACTCTTTGAAGAAGACTGTGATGCTGGAATAGATTGTAAGCAGACAGTGGGAAGGAAAACATTTGTATAGATAGTATTATTGAAGCAACAAACAAAAAATTAGAGAATTAAGTGCTTAAAGACAAGGCCTTGTCTGCCAAATTCCATGAGATCACAACGTGCTGTGCTAATCAACTGAAACAATGCAAAAGGGTACAGGCCCCTCCGCTGCTGAAATCTTTATCATGGCTTCCTATAAAACAATATGAAGAAAAGAATTCACCGGCACACAGGTATTGCTGGCAGGGTGAAAGCCCTTGCTTTAAAGTTTAATAGTGCGACATTAGTCGCACTATTAAACTTTAAAGCAAGGGCTTTCACCCTGCCAGCAATACCTGTGTGCCGGTGAATTCTTTTCTTCATATTGTCGTGGGTTTGCCGAAGCCCTTTTCCCCGAGCACCAGGGTTAGTATTCTACTGGGTGTGCGTGAGCAGTTTGAATTTTTTCCTATAAAACAAAGAATAACTTATAAACTCCTCCTATAATCTTCAAAGCCCTTCATTCCTTTGCACCTAACTACATCTCATCTCTTGTTTCTCTATATGTTCCTGCCCAAAAGCTCCACTCCTCTCAGAGCAACCGCTTAGTTGTACCCCCCACTACTACTGCTGTTTCCCATATCAAACCCTTCTCTCTTATGACTCCTTATATATGGAATGCCATTCCTGAATCTCTCAGGAGAGAATCCTCTGTTTTTAAAACGAAACTCAAAGACTACCTCTGGGAGCACCTGGATAACACCTGAACTGGGAACTGGCCCTTATATAATAGTGTAACAAACTGTAACCTGCAGCACCTTAATACCCCTCTGAATTGTGTCTGTATGTTACCCTCCCATTTAGACTGTAAGCCCTACGGGGTAGGGTCCTCTAGCCTTTGTTTCCTTGACACTGAGCACTTAATCTGTATTGTAATTATATTTTATATTTATGTAAATTGTATTTCTGATAATGCACTTATTGTTACTTTTTGTTTCAATGACCCCTTGTTTGTTACAACTAATTTATTGTTTTGCTATACAGTGCTTTGCCCTCAAGGAGCGCTATACAAATAAAAATATACATACATACATACAATGCCGTATATATATAGGAGAAGACATAATTGTTTCTTTTAAAGAATGTTTTTACCAAGGCTTTTAATCCACCAATGCATAGTAGTATTTTGTAAAAGTGCCTTCCAAGATCTACACACACCAGGTATCATTCAGCCATATTATGCACTGATGTAATGGAATGGAATAATGTTTATCTCTTGAGCTGAGTTAAATTATTCTGGTTCTACCAATGTTTTTGAATCAATGGCTCTGTATACTGTACATAGTTGACTAAACATATATATAGGGTGACATATATGTCTCTGCCCACACTTCACACTACACTTCTTTTATTTCTTGCTTCATATGTTACCAAGCAGCAGGGGCATAGCTATAGAGCAGGCAGACCCTGTGGTTGCAGGAGTGTAGGGGGCCCATAAAGGCCCTAATTAAAGGGCACGTTCAATATATCTTGGGTCAATAGGTCAACTTATCAATGTTTAGAGGCCCTAAATTAAGTTTACTGTGAGGCCCAGTAACATCTAGTTACACCACTGTAAAGCAGAAATCTGTTTTAAGAAGGGCTTTATAATACAATACATGTTATGAAATATACCATTTTGTTCTGTATATGACAAACAAATGTACTATTATATACAACATAACTCCTATAATAACAATGACAAAAATGTACTTCTGTAAATACAGAATAGCACATTGACAGTACTATTTTTTGTAAATAGGGCTGTGCTGAACACACTTTTTGCCTATTATTTTAATGAAAAAAAAATGTTTTCATTTCTTTAGTTGAACAGATCAAACAGGATACTGAAGCTAGTCCATGTTTGCTTCTTGAGAAACAGATAATTAGATTTCCAGTGTATAGATAATCCCCCTGCAGAATGGATTCTGCTCACAAAACAGTCACAACAAAGGGGGAAAGGATGGGGTTGTATAATGTTGATCTAATCATCTACCTTGCAAGGACCAAATGTGGAGTAGCTGTCTGTTATATTTTGTTCTCTGTGTCACCTAAGTATCTCTTGAAAGTCATAAAGTGGGCTATGAAAAATCTCTCTCCTTTAGGCATCTATTCTGCCTTATTGAAAGATGCTCTCTATCACATTGAGTGATTAAGGAAACCTGATATCATGTAACTTCTAATAGGAAAGTACTGGAAATATTCCCCAAATCCTTAATATTTAATAGGGCCATTTATAATTAATATTGTGCTGAATTTTTTTTAAATATCTGTGGATGTATTAAAATAAGAGGCATCCAGTTTACTGAGCAATTTGACTGCAATTTGCAGAGTGTTTAAAAATACTGCAATAAGCTAGACATTTAGACACTGTGTTTATCATTTGTACATAAATGAATTAATTAAATAAGTACATTTTCATATCTTAAATAAGTAAAATAAGTTCTTTTCATTATGGATTTATTCATTAACCTTTACTCAAAAAATGGTATAACCTTTTTAAAAAGCAAGCTGAAACTGAGATTAAAGACCAATAATTGTTAAATTACAAATGTTGAAATGTGCATAATGTACAAGATAACAAAACATTGACTGTAAATGTAATTCTTGTCATTGTTTTCAGCAGTGTAGATTTATTTTTCATAGATATAATGATATGAAGCACTAGTGTAGGGAGAAGGGGCAATTGAGAGGGGTTTACCCTTTTCAGAGGAATAGTGAGTGTCTTCTTGTCTATATAATGGGAAGGAGAAAATGGTGCTGCCTCTTTGAACCTGGTTCTTGTTGGGTCTTACATGAAACAGGTCTCATTAACATGGTAAGCTCTAAGGTTACATAAGCCTTAGTGAAGTCATAAATAGGGGACATTATGAATGATGACGACAAGAGACCAAACCATTAGCAGGAGTGATAAGATAGACCATGTTAACTAGTATATAGTAGTATAAATAGTTAAAAATGAAACGGTTTCCTAAGTTGATGTCTATTAAAAACCACATTGACTGCATGAACAGAATTAAAAAAGGAAAATAGAAAATGTATGTGACATATCCAAGAGTTTCTGCTACCTCATTTTTGCTGTCTACAAAGTGGGAGAAGGCAAATTTGGCTTTGTCTGTCGCTTGTGATAAGAAGCTAAGATATCCTACAAAACCACAAACCCCAAGGCCCATGGAGAGAAAACAGATTTAGAGATTTATGATAATAAAATTGCCAAGCCACCAAACTACGTCAAGGTACACACAAACCTATGGTGGTCCTAACGATTCACCGGTCATATTGTTTATAAACTGGCATGGTTGCATCTCTTGGAAAAATTGCCCCAGAAACATTGATCTTGCTTCTCTGTAAAACAAGAGGAAACAAGTAAAACATTACAAAGCTATCTAGAACATAAGCATGCATACACAGTTAAATATTCAAATATAATAAAATGATTGAAGGCCCCACTTCAAATGAAATCATTTTATTTTGTTTTATTCCACCAAATTGTCGGCTTGTCAGAGAAATCTTTATCAAAGTGAAATTAAAATGAGTTTAAACATATCAATACATGCATATGGACATCCCCACAGAGGTGTCACATCATTTATAAGACACCAGCTCCCAAAAATCTAAAAACAAACAAGGGCATATCTATTAAAAGGTATACAAAAATTGTAAAAAAAAAAAAAACTGGAAAAAAAACAATAGTTTTTATTTATTCTGAGTACAAATTTTTCAAGTGTATACAGCAGAGTTACAGGGTGTTGTTAACTGCAAATTTGCGTTCATTTCTGGATTTTTTTTAAATAAAATATATAAGCTAGTAGTAGGTATATTTACCTACTTTAAATTCTTCCGAATCTCTACTTCCTTAGTATATATGACATTTTAGAGTTTTTTATAACTAGAGGCATTTATGACATGTAAATGCAATTTTCAGCTATGAGAACCTCACAACACTATTCATATTTCTGGGTCTCTGCATGGCATATATGCATATATATGGTATCAAACTATTTAGAAGACTCATGACATTCGTATTTATAAAGTTTGTTTATACAGTACTGGGAGAAAAGTTGAAGTTGTTTTGTCTTTCTAAGGTAGAAAATGTGTGATAGAAAATGCTGCAAAGTGGCAATTTTCAATGGATAAAAATATATAGTTTTGATACCAAATTTATTAAGCCGGTCAGGAAACTGCTGAACCACATCTTGTCTGCAGCCAGGAGATTACTATGCCAGAAATGGAAACAACCCACCAAGCCCACGATGGGGGAATTACAGAATAAGATTGTGGAAATAAAGCGTATGGAGTACCTCTCGGCGCTTAGTAATACCTCAATGCCCAAATATATTGAGACATGGAGCTCCTGGGTCTTCTGCTTCCCTGACAGTTGACTCACACTATATTTGACGCAACAGTTAACACCTAACCCCCTTCCTAGTTATGCTACTTGAATATCGCCCTAAGCCTGCATAAATAATTTTATTTGCCTTTTTTTTTCTTTCTTCTATTTTTCTTTATGTTGTATAAGGTTGCATAGAGCACTTGACAATGCTATAGTTGTACTGTGCGCAATATCCTTCTGATTGTACCATGTGATCTTTATTACCTGTCACTTAATTACTGAAGCCGATTGTCACAGATACTTGATGTTATCAGCTGTTCTAAACATTGAAAATAAAGTGTTTTAAAAAAAAATATATATAGTTTTGTGGGATTAATTTACTTATAGGGGCTTATGAGGCAGATTTACTAAAGGGTGAAGTGGCTGTCGCTAGCAAAGATTCACCCTTTAGTAAATATGTCAATAATGTACATTTATCAGCACTATTAATTTTTTGAAGTCTATACATTCCATATAGTGTAGGCAATCATACATATTTGATATTTAATTATTCAAAAGACCTGTGGCATTGATATTTATGATTTTGTAGCCATGTCTGAGAAATGGTCTATATGAGAAGTTTTGAGAAATTTTGGACATTTTGTATGATTTGTAGTTTAGTATTTTAAAGCAGAGTACTGATGAGTGAAACTGGCTCATTTTGCCTCACTGAAAAATTTACAAAACTGCAGAAAAATGAGCAAAATGGCAAAATGTCATTTTACCCAATACAAATGCAATACAAAAGTTCTACAGAAAAAACATTAAGAAGTCAAATGGCGAAAATTCACCAAAATGCATTGGAGTCAATGGGAAGGAGAGATTACGTTGCAGTTAAGGCATTTGCATAGCATATACTGTTCATTGCTCTACATTGTTAGAGAAGCTCATTTCCACTATGCTACAACTGTTCTTCAAAGGTAAAAAGTCTTCAGTGTTGCCAAATTCTTTCAAATGTGACACCTGGACAGCTCCTTAGATAGACGGGGAGGAAAATCAATTGGTTGATGTGGACAGTATATAATAATAATGCATATTTTACAGTAAAAAATTTTGATCATCCCTATTAGAAAGACATACTTATCCATTTTGAATTCTCTAGATTCAATAAGTTCTAAAATAATTTTTTTGGAGTTATCTTATTCATTTACTATGTAATTTTTAGAGGCGTATTTATTAGTGGGTGAAAGTTCAGCAATATATACGCCTCTAAAAATGATAAAGGAATGATGGTACTGTATAAATAAATTATATCAAATAATTTAAAGGCTAAGTAAGCCTTTTATTTTAAAATCCCCTAAGATTAGTCTAAACACTCTCCCCAGAATAACATTTCCCCCTGCATTGTGTCTTACCTGGTTTCTAAATTACATGCAGCTTCATTTCAGCAATTTAAGCTACTTCTTTGCCAAGCATAAAGCTTCCCCCTTTTTACTTTAGAAGCTTTCCTTCACTTTTATGAAGAACTATGACTCTAAAGACATAGGGAAGGTGGCTGCTGGGCAGGCTCACTGATTTCTATTGGAGCAGAGGCAATCAGGCATGGACAGAAGAATCCTCTTTGAGGTCTTATTAGTCAAAGAGAGAAGTAGAACTCAGAGGGTGAAGCTTCACACAAGACAAGGAAGTAGATAAAAGTTCTGAAGTGAAGCTGCATGTAAATTAGGAACCAAATAAAACTCAACACAGGGGGTGTTTAGAGTGTTTGGAGTAGTATTATGGGATTTTAACATTTTAAAAAATTACTTATCCTTTTTGATATCATACATTTATACAGTACCAAATATATGTGGCCTTTATGACTTTTATTGCCCAATTACTTTTGAGCCCCTGAAATGAAGTGATTGTGTGAAAAAAAAAAGCCTTTAGTTCCTCACATTTTTATGCAATCTTTATTATCTTTTTGTTCAACCCACTGAATTAAAGCTGAAAGTCTGCAGTTCAACTTCATCTGAGTTGTTTCATTTAAAATTCATTGTGGTAATGTACAGAACCAAAATTAGAAAAAAGTTGTCTCTGTCCAAATATTTATGGACATACTGTATATATATATATATATATATATATATATATATATATATATATATATATATATATATATATATATATATATATATATATATATATATATATATATATATATATAATACACAAAAGCCATGAATATCCTGTAAATAATATCCTTATAAACGGTGAGTTCTGATGTCATCAGTTATAAACGGTGAGTTCTGATGTCATTTCTGTCACATGACTCACTGAAACTTGTGTATTATAATAAATAAAGTACCCCAGTTTTAAAATATGAGGATATTAGAAGTTACCTTGGAGTTCCATGACCTGTATAAAAACACTCGGCCTTCGGCCTCGTGTTTTTATATGGTCATGAAACTCCTCGGTAACTTATAATATCCTTATATTTTACAAGAGGGGGTACTTTATTCACTATATATATATATATATATATATATATATAAAGCTATTGGTTGCCGGCACTCACCTCCGCCATTCGATCATTTCGCCGGGTGCTAACCCAATTCAGTATAAAGTCCAAAAATAAAAGGAAGCACTCAAGGCATAAAGGTTGTTAAAAGTCCTTTACTGAATCATATAAACATAACACATGTTTATATGATTCAGTAAAGGACTTCTAACAACCTTTATGCCGTGTGTGCTTCCTTTTATTTTTGGACTTTTAATAGGTGTATGTACAGTGTAATCAATAGGAATAAACAGCACTCCAGATTTGTGTTTCAATGTGCTTTGTTTTTATTTTACTTCATACTGCATCCAATGTTTGGGTCCTTTATCTGCCAGTAATTTTTTGTATGGGGAAAATATACTGGCAGATTTTCACAGAGAATTTACCCTAGGAGAAAAGTCTCCACATTTCTCTTAAAAAAAAGTGTACTTGTGTGTTTTAGTGAATATGAAATGTGTTGTGAAAATACACAATTTAATAAGTGTGCCCCGTTAATTCTGCTATATGTAATGAGAATGCATGAGCCTTTCATTCAATGCAAAATTGTCACCCCTTTTATTTAAAGGGTTCACATTTAAATTAATTTTTAGTATGTTATAGATTAGCTAATTCTAAGCAACTTTTCAATTAAAAAAGCTTAAAGCAATGCATGGTTGCTAGGGTAACTTGAGCTGTAGCAACCCTATTGCTTGAACTGCAAACTAGGGATGTGCTAAATAACTCAAGAAACACAAATAATAAAAAAAGAAAACTAATTGCAAATTATCTTGGAATATCACTTTCTACATCACGCTTAGGGGCCCATTTATTAAACCTTGAATTTTTCTGGTTGTGTTTTTTAAAGGGGAAAATTAGAGTTTTTAGAGGAAAAAAAAATCAATTCTTATTTATTATACCCCAAAGCTGCTAAAAAACTGGAAAAACTCAAACTTGTCGAGGTCATGTAGAAACCAATGGCAGATGTTCCTGAAGATGTTTCTTGACATCTTGATCTGCTCTTGTTTTTGTATGATAATCCAATAAAGTCAAGTTTTTTGTGGCGACAATTCGATAAAGTCGAGTTTTTGGAGTGAAAATTGTGCAATTCAAATTGACGCTCGATTTTGTTGCGAGGTTTTTACTCTCCAACGTTTTCAAGAAGAATTATTTATAAATGAGTTCAATTCGTAGATTGATTTGATGGAGTTAGGTCGACTTTGTTTTAATAAAAAATTTTATAAACTCGAGTTTTAGTAAAAAAACTCCCTAAAAGTTAGCTTAAAGGTGAACAGTATTTTATATTTTCCTGTGCAGATATATTCAATAGAAATGTTTTCAGTTGAGCTTGATTGACGGGGGAACATGCACTCCCAATATAGTGAGATTGCGGTATACTGGGAGAATTTAGGAGTCAGTGGGGCCCATTCACTAAGCTCGAGTGAAGGAATAGAGGAAAAATAGTTCAAATTTCGAATGTTTTTTTTGGCTACTTCGACCATCGAATTGGCTACTTCGACCTTCGACTACAACCTTCGAATCGAACGATTAGAACTAAAAATCGTTTGAATATCTGACCATTCGATAATCGAAGTACTGTTTCTTTAAAAAAAAAACTCCGACCCCCTAGTTCGCCACCTAAAACCTACCGAGGCCAATGTTAGCCTATGGGGAAGGTCCCCATAGGCTTTCCAAGGTTTTTCTGATCGAAGGATAATCCTTCGATCAATGGATTTAAATCCTTCAATTTGTTTGATCAAACGATTATTCCTTCGATTTAGGAATTGCGCTAAATCCTTCGACTTCGATATTCAAAGTCAAAGGATTTTAATTCAGCAGTTGAATATCGAGGGTTAATTAACCCTCTATATTCGACCCTTGATCCATCTGCCCCAGTGTGCCTCATATCTGACCTTGGTCAGAAGGACTTTTGAATGAGTAGCAGATGCAACTCTGCCTGCAATTTTCCCTATTACTGCCACTCATGACCTTCATTTATTTGTAGTACAGCAGGAACATTGTACTGCTTAAAGGAACAGTAAAATTAAAATATTTTATGTGACAAATCCACTCAAAACTGCTTCAATAACAGCTCTATAGTGCATAAAGTTTATTATATTCAATGCTTTGTCCAAAAAATATATTAAATCTCTGCTTCTGGATCTACACTATAGAATGGCGAAAGAGGAATGTCCGCAGCGGTAATTTACTGGGTCCTGTGTGTTAGATTTATGGCTGATCTGCATGCTACCTTTACTGTTCACAGCACTGAATGAGCTAAAACAAGCTTAGGAATAACCGCTGCGGGCATTCCTTCTCCACTCGCAGCACTCACAGAAGTAAATTACGCTGCGGACATTCCTTCCCTGCTTGCAGCACAGAAGTAAATCCTGCAGAGGTCGGTAAAATCCTCAGTACAGCAGCAAGAACTAGCTTCCGGTTCAGTAGTCTAGGCAGAGATGTGGAAGCAGAGATTTAATAAGAAAATATTTTAGTGTTACTGTTCCTTTAAGCAATCAAAGGGATGGATAAGGGCTGGATAAGGCAGTTTTAAGACAGAGTTAAAGCTCACTGAGTCACCATAGATCAAAATTAATATTCATCCTTAACAGATATGTAAACCCTGACAACAAATTAATGGAAACTCTTCCGAGAACTTTTGCAATTTACATAATTTTTTTCTGTTTCCAAGATATAGACCCCTTTAGACTATTTTAATTGTCTGTGTATCTTAGTAACAAAAAAGTCATGGAAGAAAACTTGAATTTTTCAAGATTTATTATGCCCTGATACGGCAAATGCCTGAATTTAAAAATCCACCATCTCAGACCTGTCAAGGTCATGTATAAGTCAATGGGAGATGTCCTTATCTCAATTTGAAGATATAGATGATAGATAATATATATGTAAAAAATGTTAAATGTCTGGTGGTTTTTAACACCAAAACAACAGTACTCATCAGCTATTTTCCTTCTCTAACAGTGTTCAGGTGAATAAAGTGAAACACCTTTTTTGAGAGCTTAATTTCATAAATGCTCACCCTTTATGCCTTTTCTAAATTGCACAAGTCCACAGTGGAATCTTTCTCCAGAAGATCTATTGTCTCCAGGAAGGTTTTTGTGGTGGAAACCAATAGCAAATAAAGTGACTTTACATTCCCGTGAATTATCATGTGTTTTGAGGGAATTGGGTGGTATCCTGTTGTTTTGCTTAATTTTTATATTTTCCTATGTTTTTATGAATTTGAGAGTATTCATTAACTGAAATAATAGCGGAATGTTATACTTACTTTTAAATAATATCAGGGGAGGGTTTGTGGTTAAAGCATATATGTTATTGGTTATGGTTATGTGCTGGTTTCTTATTATGGAGGTTCTGACTAATGGAATAAAGGGTAGTGTCCTTCAGGAATTAGCTGTCTAACAATAATAAGCCTAAGTAAATCAGCTGGGATGCCTATCTTACATGCCACACAATAATGCAACAGACCCTTGATATAGGGCAGGGAGAATTCATTGAGCACTTTTAGTAAATTCCCCTGCTTAATCAGTTTACTGCTTAATTTTGCTATTATTTTCATGTATTTTACTGCTATAGGCATTATCAATATAAATATCACCCACTTTATATATCATCCTTATAGATGAATGAATACTTCCCAGGGAATTGAAAAAAAACAGTTTTGAAGCAGAATGAATTACTAATGAAGCATGGAAATACTGGCTAGGTCAGTCAAACTTTCATGCTTTATTTAAACTTTAATTAGCCTTGGAGTGGTCATACTACCCCACCTCTTTTATTAATATTAGTCAGCAGACAGGCAGACCAAACTCATTTATGGGTGTAAGGCCACCCCTGTACCATTAATGGTGTTGGCCTTGTAGATTCCCCCCCTCCAGTATATAATGCGAGAGGTTTAATCTGCGGGACCAACGCTTTGAGACACCTTAGTCACAAAATGCAACCAAGCAGGGAGATACCAACTTATAAAAAAATATGTATGGGCATGTGAGGGGTTTCCACTTTTATCATAGTTGCATTCAATATAGTATCTGGCTCAGACTCACATACAGATGTATTTAAGTTGAAGTAGATCAATATGTTTTCCTATGGAATGTTACTGAATTGGTTAGTTTAATCAAGCAGTACGTAAACCAAATATATATGTGTACTGGTTTCTTAATATTTATAAATCCACAAACCCTGTGGTATACACAGTATAATGTACAGAGAGTATGATAGTACTGTATAATAGTAAATAGAGAACAGAAATAATTATTCAGTTAAGTTTTCCCTTTGCTGTCAGTCGCATAAGTGGATGATTTTCATTTACTTACCCTACCTTTGATGCTGTACATGTGCATCTCTAATACTAAATGGTGTCACACCACAGTTGTTTAGTTAGCAACATAACTCTGGATTCTTGGGTGCTAAATTAGAGTGTGAGCCATCACTGAGCATAACATGATTGTGCTTTGAATTTATAACAGAGCTAAATCCATTATAAAGAGTCCTGGAGCGTGACATCCCTCATCTGCGGAGCTGGAGAATTGCAGTCTAGCTATAAAGGTAAACAAGTAGCTTAAAAAAAATGTACTCAAGTCCTCATTTCACTCTTGTGTACAGTGTTAAATAGTGTTAAATAGTGTTAATAGTGTTAAAAAATAGAATACAAATAGGACCCGACACTCTCAGGTCTTAAAAAAAATTATGAATGTTTTATTAAAAATGGAGTCTGACGTTTCGGTCTCCTCCGAGACCTTTTTGCGAAGTAATTATTACATCATACAAATGCCATAAATACTTCAATTGGCGGGAACATGGCCAAGATGGAAGTGACGTAACCACAACATCACCAGATAGCAACTAGCTTTTAAACATCACACTTTCCAATTCACATAACTTTATATCGACATAAAAACAAAAAAACAAACAAAAATAAGACAAAAATAAGGGTTAAAAACAAGATACTGCCCAACTTTGTAATCAATTCAGTCTGCAATAACGTGGCCATTTACAATGTTACCTATGTTGCACAAAATATCAAAAATTTTAACTAAGTTGGAAGGTCTGCTCTGGGGCTCACCCTATTAAGGTAAATCTTAGCTGTTGTCCACGTACAGTGATGTTCCCTAAGGCATGTTATAATATTACTACGGACACTGCACCCACCCACGCTTTTGTTTATCTGTCTCATTCTATGCCCAGCAATCATATTAAAGCCTGCACTTCCCACAGTGTAGCAAATTAACATATATGGCTAGTGCAGTGTGTATCAGTAATCTACACCACTTTGGTCTACCTTATCATTCACCATGTGTCTGTGCACATCCAATGACATCTACGTGTGTAGGAACCTGCCTAATAAAAATATAAATTCTCATTTAGTGCCCTTAATTCAAACCACTATTATGTGTAAAATCCAGTGCTGCCGCACACTTAATAATGTGCCTATGTTTGAATACATGACTAAACCCATCAGTAATTTATTGTGTTATATAAAAAACCGTGTTATCACAAGGTGCAATCATGTTATACACTTATTCCCATCACGTATATGTGTTATCACAAAAAATATAAAAAATAAAAATACGAAAATAAAAATATAAAAAATAAAAATATATACACATTCCAAAAACCAAAAATTATTCATAGTCCCTTTTAAAGATAAAGTCATTGTTCATTTGTTCGAATGTGCAGATACATTAAACATTGGGGTATCCATTTTATCTTACCCCGACTCTGGAAGCCAATCTGTTAGGTAACAGGAGGTCATTCACTCCAATCCAGGTGTCGCAGGCAGGGCAGCCATCAGGGGGGGACAGGAGGGAGAGTTGTAGGGGGCCCCGTGGGTTAGGGGGCCCCACCACACTTACTTGATTAGCCGGGCCCCCCATCTTTCTGAGAGCTGCTGACTTCGGGAAGGCATGGACGTTTAAGGGGGGGGGCTTGGCCACCAATTTTTTTCTCATGTGGGGTCCTAGCCACCAATATGGGGGGCCCCTGGCCACAAATGTTTTTTTATGGGGGGCCCTGACCACCAATATGTGGGGGACCCAGGAAATTTTGTTGTATGGGGCCCTGCGATTTCTGATGGCGGTCCTGGTCGCAGGTCTTAGCCATTCTCCCTTCAAATGGGGCTTCATTGTGAATCCTGGAAGACTTCCCCCGGCCAAATCTCTGTAACCATTAGGTTGCTCGGCATAAGCACACATAGCAACATTGGGGTCCAGGTATAAATCTCAACAAAACAAACTGTGCATGGCTGATAGATGTTAGCAGGGGCACTCGGCTTTCACAAGCTTTGCTCAACATGAGTATACGTAGCGTCATCGGGGTCTGGGAGATCCCAAGGCGATCGATACGCAGCAGGAGGGTATTAACAGGGGTGCTAGGTTTCCACGAGCGTAGACTCGCCCGTCCAAACACAAAAGTCTTTCCCCATCCCTGTAGCAAACATTGCTGGCTATGTGCATCTTAGAGCTGTGATAATTTCATATTTCTCTCCGTCTAGCTCACCTCACCCGCAGTGAATAGCTTCCAACATATATATATATATATATATATATATATATATATATATATATATATATATATATATTACAAAGAAGGACTTCTTTAGACAGTGGAGAGAATTAGCCATGAGGAAAGGGAGAACATAGCATACTCGTATCTGCAACAACTCTCCTTTTTCTAAAACACTTGTATATGGTATGATATTATTTGTAGTTATGGATAGACAGAAGGAACACTTTGTTGTTGCAGGCTACCTTTATATGTTGAGTTGCCTGGCAGCACTCCAGCGCAGAAATTGTGCACAGTAATATAGAAACATATGAGAGAAGCCACCTGTTTCATTGCTGTTCTAACTTGTCATTTGATAAAATCGTTCTCTTCAGCAGATCCATACTAAGATATGGATAATAAAGCCAAAAAGGAAAACATAAACATATTAGTCGCATCATCACCCCCATGTAGGCATTGATTGGTACTAGTAACTTTGTTAAGTTAGTTTTCCAAGCTCTGTCGGCAATCTACTCAGGATCTGTAGTGAGTCTTATACTTACTCTGCCTATGCGTTTATAAAAACATTGTGTAATCTATTTTTTATAGTTTGTTTTTCTAAAAAGCATTCTAGCATTAAATAAGACTGGTATTTCTAGACTGGTAGAATTGTAAGAAAATTAACATAAATTGCTCTAGAGTACTAAGTAACAACATAATGAGTACTCCACTGACTGAAGAAGACAGTTTTGCTTTAATAAAGCATCCACTAATGGGAAAACGTATAGCATTAGGATGTCTGTGAGAGCAGGAGTAATAGGTATGGGCTGAAAATAAGGATTTGCGGTGTTGTTGGACAAACTGTACTTATTTGTGATACATTATTGAACAGCAAATAGATCTTCCTTCAGTTAGACTATGGAATGAATGTTAAGGCATTTTATCCGAAGGCAATAGATTTAGTTGAATCGAAACCCCTCTGTGCCTTATTTATTTCTGAAGAACTGATTGCAGATCAAGAAGTGAGGGTCCCTTAGGCAGCCACCTTAACTGAGGGCAAAATCCTGCCAAGACAAGAAGTTGGGTTTGCAAGTTTGCGCGTTTAAGTTAGAATCTCTTGCTGCTGTGTACATTTAGCTATTCATAGAATTTGCATTGCTTTAAACTACTGTTGTTATAACTGCCAAAAGAGAAATTATTGCATGGAAAGTAAAACAGGTTTAGGTGCAGACAATTTGGGGTAAACTTGCAACATTTTTTTTAATAAACATATTTCCCAGCAGATATATAGTCCAGTTCAGTTTAACTAACTTAAAAAAACACTTCATTCTTATGCAGATTCCCCAGATATCATAATACTGAATCCCTCTCAATAAATCAACAATGTAAACTGCATGTAGCAGAAACCACTAACAATAAATGTGCCATAAATGCATAAATGGCACATACTATTAATAACATAAGGTATATTAATCATGTTTTTGGGCATGATGATTGATTGATTAAGGAAACTGACATTTTAGCAAAACTCACACACACTTCACAAGCACAGATAATGCAGACACATCATTTACATGGTGAGAATATACTGACTTGTGTGCAATCAGCTGCCAGTCTCCTCCACTGCTCACTCCCTACTTGCCGTGTTTAAAGCTTCTGTTCATCCCCACACCCCCTCCTCCACTCCCACAGCAGCCTCTATGTCATCTGCAGCACCGGGAGAACTACTATTGCTGCTGCCTGCAAGGAGTGAAGACAAGGAAGGGGAGACATGAACATCTCTCAGTATCGGTACATCTGCACAGAGCTGAAGGATTCTCCTGGCTTATCTGGAAAACTTACAGAGAGGATATCACAAGCTACCTAAAGTTGGGACAGTCTCTTAGCTTCTCCTCATGTCCCCCTCCCTTTCCTTGATGATGAACTATGCACTGGGTATATAAAGCCTGGCACTAGGGTTGACCTGGAGTTCCTCAAGTATTTCCAGCATATAGACTAAATCAGCCAAAGCAACTTTGCTTCGCAAAAACATTAAGGAACGTCAGAAGGAGCCTCAAATTCCATCTGCTCTGCAGGATAACTTGTATAAGTAACCCAATGAGGACATGATTATAGTCAAGCCAGGTGCAGCCAATACAATTCTATATGTGAATTTAACAGGGTATATCGTCTGTGCCTGGGAAAAGATTCATCCAGCAAAATGCAGGTGAATATAAAGTTATACCTATATTCCATAGAAAAGCAATAACTGGAATTTGTTTGCACAAAGAGAAAATAATGAAGCCAGAAAAATATTTCTTCACTGGAATAACGGTAATACAATTAAAGAGCTAAATTAGCTAAACTTCAGCCATATGTATATTTTATATTGCCAGATTGTTGATGTATCGGTATGGATGTTGCATATAGCAAACTAATGAAGAGTCAGTAGAACGTGACTTGAAGCCAGCTGAAATAAACAACTCCTGTCACTGTATGAGTGGAAGTCTGTGTTCCAGTTCTATGTTCTGGAAGGTCCAGTCAAAGACAGGATGTTTTTTTTTTTAATTTTAATATTCACTCTCAAACTTTTGAATATATGAGCTATATATATAGTTATATGGTCTCCTAAAAAAAAACCTTTGTTTACTGGTCTGAACAATCAACTCAGACATATTGTGCATGAAGATAATATTTTACCAGGAGTAACATAAGAAATTATTGCATTGGAAGTTACCCAGCAGCACAAAAAATTGCTACAAGACCCCATGAGATTACATTTTTACTTTGGAGTATTGAGAGTGGTGAAATGATAAAAATGGAACAGGTGATTGAATGTCAAGAAGTTATTGACCATCTGAATGTGTCTCAAACCAATAACTCCTTTGATGGAAGAAGTTGTGTCACAAGTCTAGACGGCTATGAGCAGGAGGATGTGCTGCCCTTCTCACAGATCGTCTTAACAGTTATCTTAGCTCTAATTACTTTAGCCACTTTATTGTCCAATGCATTTGTAATTACAACAGTCTATCAAACCAGAAAATTGCACACACCGGCTAACTATCTCATAGCTTCACTGGCATTTACAGACCTTTTAGTATCGATTCTGGTTTTGCCAATTGCTATTGTATATACTGTAACTGGTAAGTGGACTTTAGGGCAGATTATATGTGATATGTGGTTATCATCAGATATCACTTGTTGCACAGCGTCTATCCTCCATTTATGTGTCATAGCTCTGGACAGATACTGGGCAATCACTGATGCAGTTGAATATACCAAGAAAAGGACTCCTAAAAGGGCAGTTGTCATGATAGCTCTTGTGTGGGTATTCTCGATCTCAATTTCAATGCCGCCTCTTTTTTGGCGTCAGTCCAAATCAGAAGAGATAGCAGTTTGTTCAGTAAATACTGATCATGTTTTGTACACAGTGTATTCCACTGTTGGAGCATTCTATATTCCCACATTACTGTTAATAGCTCTTTATGGAAGGATCTATGTTGAAGCCAGATCTAGAATTCTGAAACAATCTCCTAAAACCACTGGCAAGCGACTGACAAAGGCTCATCTAATTACTGATTCCCCTGGTTCCTCATCAGTGTCCTCCACAAACTCAAGGACTCCTGAGATGCCAAGTGATGCAGGATCTCCAGTGTATCTAAATCAAGTCAAAATTAAAGTATCTGATGCTCTCCTGGAGAAAAAGAAGATTATGGCTGCCAGGGAAAGAAAGGCTACAAAGACTTTAGGAGTTATTCTTGGAGCCTATATTGTCTGTTGGTTACCCTTTTTTATTATTTCACTGGTTATGCCAATTTGCAAAGATGCCTGCTGGTTTCATCCTGCAATTTTTGACTTTTTCAATTGGCTGGGATATCTCAACTCTTTAATAAACCCAATAATATATACCATGTCTAACGAGGACTTCAAGCAAGCTTTCCACAAACTGATAAATCGTTTTAAATGCCCATCATGAATTTTGTTTCCTTTTATTTCTCAGTGAGACATAAATGCACTTGTTTGGGTTTGACTTTCAAGGTAAGTTTCTTCTATCTTCATTTAAAAATCCATGCTAAAGTGACACCAGTTTGATTGGACACTGGCAGCAATTACTGAGTTCCTACGCATCATTTTTGCTGTATAGACTAAAACATTAATCAGCGATAGTGTTCTTTCATTTTGAACCTATAATAGACTTTTTTGAGGTATGTAATTACATATTTATGATAATGTTATGACGTGTAACATAAAATTAGGTTTTAGTTGGCTAACACAATAGTGGTGTTGTGATTACTGACAGTATTGAATGCTGTTTGTTTAGACATCTGTTTTATCAGACATTACATTCTAATTTCACCAAAATTCCCAGCACCAGATAATGTATGTGACTTTTGCCAGACAGAGATTCTACGTAGGTAGTACATGCTCATGTCTTCACTATGAGAGTTTATTGGATCGATGAGCAGATTTGTGTCTCAGTTAATGAAATTCAATCACCAGAGTAAACTAAACCAATTTGCTGATTAACTGTGTTATTGAGATTCAATATTCAAATTGACACTGATAAATCAGTATAAAAATGGAGAATTCTAAGAAAGACTAAGTAGCTGTATGTTTTCATTTTAGCTGCAAATGGCCATTCAGCATGGCTGTTCTACTGAGGATGTGAAATATATGGAAATGTAATGACCAATTTATATCTGTTGTTTGAGTAAACTTTTAAATGTATACTTAAAACTTGAATCTGTATCTGTATGAGGCAATTGGTAGATGGGTATATCATTTTATCACATATGTACTGATTGGACTAGTGGTTTTCATGGCTCTTTAAGAGTGTCATTCAGAGCAGAGGCTCCAAATGGATGTGTATTAATTAAAGCACTGACCCAAACATTTAACCCATATGGCCACATAATACTTTAATATTTTGATTATGTTTTAAGAAATGCCAGTGATACCAACTGGAGGTGGCCATTTATCCTTACTAGCTTTCCTTCTGATTGTTAAGAAAAAGCTGAACATAGCTACGTCTCTATTTGAAACTCAGCCTTTCCCTTTCATTCAAAAATTGAAGATGGCTGTTATACCACAAGTAGCTATTATTTTAGTAAATATCAAAGTTGACACATTACCAATAATGCTCTGAATGTTTTCCTTTTGTCTGCAGAACCAAGTCGATATTGTAAAGAATCACTGCCTGAAAAACACCCCATCCTGAGTTGTCAGACTCATGAATTCTGCTCAGCGCAAACGTCAATACATACTGCCATCCTACTGTTCAGCTCTGCATTTCACTCTTATGACTCTTGCAATGATACTGCTTAAATATTCACTCATGTCAGATGCAAATGGGGAGACTTCAAATCCATGCTTTCAATTGTCAACTGGATAAAAAAATTGACTAATCATAATCCTGTTTTGCTGTTCTATTGCAGCACTTGGTGGTTATTCTTTTGCTTCAATTTTTGTTGTTACATCATATCTTGGGAAATGCAGCCATGCACGTTCTAGGGGAGTGCTAAAGAGCACAACATATGTTTTGCCTTTGACTCTAATATGTCTGTGTTTGCTTGTCTTTTATGTCTGCAGGGCGCAGGATGGTTGATAGGATATTTTCTTAAAATCAAAACTAGTAAAACAGGGGTGTGCAATGCTATTTTTGTATTTTAAGATCAGGAACAATTAACACTATGTCCTATAAATGAATAAAATGAATTGCACATAAGTATAATTTGTTCATTTTTTTTAAAAAAAAAATGCATTCTTTGGGACATATTTATAAAGTTTGGTATATAATCTCCTTTAAAGGAACAGTTCAGTGTAAAAATAAAAACTGGATAAAATAAATAATGTTTCTCATATAGTTAGTTAGGCAAAAATAAAATGTATAAAGGCTGAAGTGGCTGGTTCTCTAACATAATAGCCGAAATCCAACATCCAGCTTTTCAGCTCTCTAACTCTGAGTTAGTCAGCGACTTGAAGGGAGGCCACATAGGACATAACTGTTCAGTGAGTTTGCAATTGATCCTTTCAGCTCAGATTCAAAAGCAACAGTTATGACACATGTGGCCACCCTGAAGTCACTGATTGGTTACTGCTTGGTCACCACGGTAACAAGTCAGTGGAAACCAAGAGAGTTGAAAAGCAGGAAGTAGTGTTCTTTTCTGTTAGACATCCACTCACTCCAGCCTTTATAAAGTACATTTTTGCCTAACTAACTATATAAGAAACATTTTTTATTTTGCACAACCTATCTATTTACCCAGTTTTTATTTTTATACTGAACAATTCCTTTAAGGTCATAGTGCACAATGTAAGCGTATTAATATATGTGTTTAATTATTTTATTGTGTAGTTAAGTGTTTGCAAAACGAAAGTGTTGACTTGGAAAAAAAACAGTTGTGTGCAATAACTGCCATTGTGCGAGGCCACTTTTTACAAACCATTTTACATCATTTGATTTGTTGACTATAATGTATTCAATGTATCAAGCAAAGACTGCTTTATCATAATATTGTTAAATGGCGTTAAAACCCCAAAACTTTATACATACACAGGACTTTTTTCCAAGATTGTGATGCATGGCAGTGTCACTTGTAATTGACGATTTAGAAATAGACCATTTATTGGACACCTTTTTTATTATAGGGCAGATTTATTAAAGGTCGAGTATTTTTTTTCACAAAAAATTGAGTTTTCGAGGTTATTTTACAGTCAAAACTCTAATTTTCAGGCTAAAAAAACCTTGAACCATCGAGGTCATGTAGAAGTCAATGGCGGAGGTCCCTTGAACACTTTGAAGATGTTAATAGCCTTCATGATGTTTTCAGTGGTGTTTGCTTGAAAACTTGATCAATTTGAGTATTTGAGTTTTTCACCCTGACTACACTGATTGGAGTTTTTTACATTTGAGTTTTTTCTTAAATTAGAAACCATTCAAGTAGTGAGTTGATTCGGGGTCTAAAAAATCTCACAATGCTCTAAAATTCGACCTTTGATAAATAACCCCCTAAATGTTTTACATATGTTTATAAATATGCCCCTTATAGTTTACATCAGAAATATTCAAACTACGGCCCTCCAGCTGTGATAGAACAAGTTGTTGAGTGACCTATGTTTTTATTTACTTTTCCCAAAGCTCAACTACAGTTTATTTTTTCCATTTGGGTTTGTTGGTGAAAGTACAGCCTTTTAAAAATATGTTATGCTTGTCCAGTAAGTCACAGCCCACTTTAAAATGCTTGTGTTCAGTTGTCTAATTGATGCACTAGAGGCTATGGGCAAAAGCAAAGCTTTTGTAAAGTGCAATATATCCCAGCCTTATGTGGACACATCATGAGAGTATAGAAATAAATGTGTAGATGTATAGTAGGTTGGGGGTCATAAATCTTTTGAGAGACTTGGCATAACCCTTTGTTAAATTACAACTCCTACCTTCCCATTTTGCTGTTGAAAGTTTCTGGCAGTTGCAGTTCAGCAGCTGGAGGGCCACCTAATGGTTTACATAAAGAAAAGCATTCATGATTGTTAGTTCCATTGTATAAATTGCACAATAATATGTTTTTTGCTATACTGACTAATGCACACCCCTACCTGAATGAGCACAAAAAGAATGTATGGATATTTTGCCTGTTTTTATTTTTAAACTACCTATTATGTAATGATTGTGAAATGTCCAGAAACTTTAAATGGAAATATCTTTATAAAAAAATCACACACTTGCAAAATAAATGGCTAACATTCATAATAAACTCTGAGTATATCTTAATATCTAATTTTGTAAGTATAGCTCCCATTTTTAAAAAAAAAAAAAAATTTGTGTAGTTTGTGCAAATCTATTATTACATTAGAAGTATCAGATATATCCTGATTTAATTCTGCTTCATGAGAGTTATTTCCTTTGGCATTGCATGGAATGGGGGCACATTTACTTAGGGTCGAATATCGAGGGTTAACTAAACCTCGATATTCGACCGTCGAAGTAAAATCCTTCAATTTCGAAGTCGAAGGATTTAACGCATTTCCTTCGTTCGTATGATCGAACGATTCGAAGGATTTTAATCGATCCAACGATTTTACTTCGATCAAAAAAAGCTAGGAAAGCCTATGGGGACCTTCCCCATAGGCTAACATTGATGCTCGGTAGGTTTTAGGTGGCGAAGTAGGTGGTCAAAGTTTTTTTTAAAGAGACAGTACTTCGACTATCGAATGGTCGAATAGTCGAACGATTTTTAGTTCGAATCGTTTGATTCAAAGTCGTAGTCGAAGGTCAAAGTAGCCAATTCGATGGTCAAAGTAGCCAAAAAAATACTTCGAAATTCGAAATATTTTTTTATTCTATTCCTTCACTCGAGCTAAGTAAATGTGCCCCATGAAGTTCATAGTTAAGAAAATTTCCTGCAGCGGATAACCACAAAGGAAATGGATAGGGACATCATAGCTTGCCTTCATATAAGACCAGAAACCTAGCAATCATCATTTTACATGCTCATAAACTACTTGCAATCATATCTATAAGCAGCCAATGAAAGAGGCAACTGTAGAGATCAGCAACATGTCCTATGCACCTCATGGCAGTCTCCAGTCTATAAAGTGACATCAAGCAGCTAGATCCCTTTATGATATGATTTGTGCTTGACTACTAACTCTGAAGCAAAAAGCATATGAAATTAACATTTTTAAAGCTAGTTAATTTACATTTTAATTTAAAGATTGAATTGAATATAGTTTACTACTAGAGAATGGCATATAATATGGAAAATTATTTCTTAGTTATCATCAAGTCTGTGAGTCAAGCTTTCTGCTATGTCTTATGAACGCCCAAAATAGTGATTGTATGCATGTGAACAAGTTCAGATCTGAGCAAGCCACAAAACTATAACATGAGTCAAGTATGTAGATGAACATAAAGTGGATTAAAATGAAAGCCGTGAAAAAGGGGAAACCTAAAGCTGAAGTAATTCACATCAACTTAAGAGGCACACTCCTGTTCTTTAAAATAGCCTTTGGACACAAAACGTGTTAGGATGAAGTTTTAACTACATGTTGCAGGGTCTGGAAACAGTGTGCACCTCCAAAGTTGATGTGAATTGGTGCTCAGGACGGTTGCACCTGGACCAGACTGCTGGATGGGTGAGCTATCTTGATCTGAATGATTTCTTTACTGCTGAATATAAGTAATTATTCTATAAAGCAGTGATCCCCAACCAGTAGCTCGTGAGCAACATGTTGCTCTCCAACCCCTTGGATGTTGCTCAAAAGCAAGTTTGACCTCAAAGCAGGAGCTTATTTTTGAATTCCAGGCTTGGAGGCAAGTTTTGGTTGTATAAAAACCAGATGCTCTGTCAAATAGATTCTCAATGTATGTTGACAATCCACATAGGGCCTACCAAATTGCCAATCACAGCACTTATTTGGCACCCCAAGAACATTTTTCATGCTTGTGTTGCTCCCCAACTCCTTTAACTACTCAATGTTGCTCATGGGTTCCAAACGTTGGGGATCCCTGCTATAAAGGGTTGGACAAAGGTATCCAGTGCCAAACAGGCTTGTGACTTCAAAGGTTTCTTCTTACAAACAAAAGGGCCCTTCTCCACCCTCCCTCCATGTGTGCCATGTACCATGTACCTTTGTGGTTAGGAAGCCTTGGTTCTGTAATCAGTGGAGAGGGGGTAGTCTGGATGGGTGAGAAGGGTCGGCAGGGCCATTGGGTTTTATCTCAGTGTCCCATTGGTCCATTCTGATACTGATTCGATATAAGGGTGGGGCCTGGGCACTGTGCACCCAGGCCTGAGCTATAATCTGATGAGTTAAATTCAGGCAGTTTTTCTTGCTCAGACATAGAATAGTGCTAGTTTTTAAGCTTTTCAGCATGTTTATCATACATATCTTTCTATATTTTAAACAAGTGTTGGGTAGTCTGTATTTATAAATGAATTGTATTGACTGACTAAAGCTGCTGAGTTTACAAATGGCCTGTGTCATATTTCATTCAGGTGTTCAGCTTTTGCCAACAACTTGAGTAAAAGTTAATGTACTGTAGCTTTGTAGATAAGGTCATCTATTAATCTTCATAATGACCATAAGCTCTCTTCAGTGAGCAACAAAGCAACTTTATCTTTATTTGCTCCTCCTACTGTTTTACTGTACTACTTGCTAATTTTCACATTTTCGCAAACAATGACTGTTTTTGTTTTTGGCCAAATATACATTATTCTGTACTCTTATTTTAAAATACCAAAATATTGCGCATTTCTGAAATTTCCTTATGGGGTTGTTCACCTATGAGTTAACTTTTAGTATGATGTAGAGAGTGATATTCTGAAACAATTTGCAATTATTTAGTTATTTAGCTTTTTGTTTAGCAGCACTCCAGTTTCCGATTTCAGCAATCTGGTTGCTAGTGCCCAAATGATCCGAGTAACCATGCACTGATTTGAATGAGAGACTGGAATGTGAATAGGAGAAGTCCTGAATAGAAAGATGAGTAATCAAAAGTAGCAATAATAATACATTTGTAACCTTACAGGGCATTTGATTTTTTAGATGGGGGTCTGTGACCCCCATTTGAAAGCTGGAAGAAATCATAAGAAAAAGGCAAATAACTAAAAAATGATAGCTTTACAGAGCATTTGTTTTTAGATGGGTTTAGTGACCCCCCTTTCAAATCTGGAAAAAGTCAGAAGAAGAAGGCAAACATATCAAAAACTATAAATAAAATAAAAATTGAAGACCAATTGAAAAGTTGCTTAAAAATGGCAATTCTATAACAGAAATAAAAGTTAACCACCCCTTTAAATAATTCTTATACTGGCAGCCCATGCATTTTCAGCTCCGTTGCAGGTCTTTACCTTACTCTTACAGGCATATTTATTGAAGGGTGAAAGTTACTGTTTACCATTTGGTAAATATGCCTCAAAAACTCTATATAAATGGAGAGAGGTGGAATTTTACTTAGGTGAGCTCAAATCTTACAAAACTGCCCCGTACTGTAGGATTTGCCTCTTCTGAATGTCACAGTTAGTTCATTATTGATGGGCAGCTGAAAGCAGGTTTATGTTTTTGATCTCCCCTTGACTACTCCAAACGACCATTAATGTGACATCTGAACCTCTAACTGAGCAACACTGTCACAGTATCATGTTATTCTTTAAAGGGCCTGCCACACACGGAAGTAATATTCAATCAAGGCAATGGCATATGACATACTTCAATCAGCAGTATTTCAGAGAGAAGGCAATCACAACACCTTTGAGAATTGTTGATGGTTTTCCATTTTACTAAATGAAATTGGCATGATCAGCTCCATATTTACCATAATCAAGACCAAGGCCACACTAAATTGCTTCCAAAATTACAGAGTTGCCCATGTCTCATTGCTTCCAAAATGACATGGCTGCACAAAAATGTAAATATTTTATTCTATTATAAAATCTTTAGACTGGAACCATTTATCTGAAGAGTAAGGAGTCGTTAATCAAAATTCACTGCAGATGACTTCAGAAATCCTTCTTAAAGGAGGCCATTTATCAGCTGTCAGGCGCATAATATCATCTCAGGAGCATAATAGACAAATACCATACAAGAGGCCATTGGCAATATGAATGATATAACCATGACACAAACCTATCAGTTGAGATTGTCTTCTCAACATACTGTACACATACCAATATTTAAATGAACCTTCATTTTGCTTAATTTTATTAAGTGTGTGTGTGGCCATCTTAAAACTGGGTGGATTTTTTTTAAAGAAAACATATTAAAGATGTCTGCAGAGACAACAACAATGCTTTTTAAAAAGGAATTGAGCTTCAAAGCACTTTTGCATTTACCGAAAATTAAATGTCATATCAGTTCAGTGAATATTTAACAACAGACTTCATCTAACAAACAGCAAACTGAAGATTCCAAATTTGCCATGTTGCCAAGTAGCTGAAAAAAATTACATACACGTAGCATAATAGTTATATGGGTTACACAAAATGAACTGGCAGACTAAAACAAATGTTAATGGAAAACTGCAAGTAACTAACACATAATAAATTCTATCACTGTAAAATCTGACAGTGAAAAATATATTATTTCTACAAAGACTTTTAAATGATAAACATACCCAGAACTACTATAGCTATTAGACATTTACTGAAGAGATTACTATTTTAACAGTTTAAATGACTACAGCTATCTCTTCTTGGAAAAATAGTTGTTCTTCATTCTGAAGCAAAGTGAGTAATGAGACTTATGTTCCCCAATAGATTCTATTGAGGACACAAAATGACCAATGAAGCTGGTTAGAGAGCTGCCTCCCAGCATTGATAGATATTCTCTTTATGTAACAGAGCAGCGTTACTTGCTGAGATGATTATATGAGGAGGAGGTAGTTTTAGGATAGACTGTGATGAAGAGACCCTTATGCAGAGCAGGTCTGGGAGTCAAAATAGGCCCTGGAATTTCAAGTACATAGAGGCCCAACCAGTCCCCCAAACGCGCACTCAACAGTAGGAGCCCATTTACTTAGCTCGAGTGAAGGAATAGAATAAAAAAAACTTCGAATTTTGAATGTTTTCGACCATCGAATGGGCTTCATTCGGACTACAACTTCGAATCGAACGATTCGAACTAAAAATCGCTCGACTATTCGACCATTCAATAGTCAAAGTACTGTCTCTTTAAAAAAAACTTCAACCCCCTAGTTCGCCACCTAAAACCTACCGAAGTCAATGTTAGCCTATGGGGAAGGTCCCCATAGGCTTTGCTATCCTTTTTTGGTCGAAGAAAAATCGTTCGATCGATGGGTTAAAATCCTTCGAATCGAACGTTTCGAAGGATTTAATCGTTCGACTGAACGATTTTTCGTTCGATCGAACAAATTGCGGTAAATCCTTCGACTTCGATATTCGAAGTATTTAACTTCGACAATCGAATATCGAGGGTTAATTAACCCTCAATATTCGACCATAAGTAAATTTGCCCCTAACTGTCTATGGCATCTTAAAGCAGCCTCTCTGGCATTTGCCAGAACCCACAGATGCCCCATTTGCAGAGGCAGTTATTGAAACCCAAGCAAAATAGCAATTATCTGAAATTAGTTGAGACCGCCTCTTTGAATGGTTAACCTAATTCTACTGGCCTAAGCCCAAGAACATTTAAATGCCAAATATAATAAAGGTGTGAGAAAGCTCCAAAACACAGGAATGGAGTCATATCGAGTCCTATTTATTGATGGAGTCCTATTTATTGCCTCTATGCCTTGTACGTGATTGACATTTGAGATTTTTAAAGTGGACCAGTCACTGAAAAAATGTATTCAAAATCTTATTTTATCACATTAGTCAAGCAAAATTAACTTTAATTACACTATATAAATTATTTGAATCTTGTTTCCATCAGTCTGGGAAGTCATAATTATAGCAAGCAGGCAGGAGCCATTTTGTGGACACTGTTATTTAGATAAGCCTTGTATCATCTCAGAATCTTGTTTGTGCACCAGAATGGGGGACCTGATGTCCATTCCCATGCCCTGGCTACACAATTAAATGGTGAAGAGAACTGGGGGAATGTGGGGAGAGCTGTGACATGTAGGAAGTGCTGAATGGAAAGTGAAAGTAATTGTCTGCCCCGCCTCTATGCCTAGGCATAGAGGTGGGGCAGACAATATTTGATTTTTAAATAACAGCTGAGATTTTTAAATGAGTTTACAACAGCTATGAATGCTTAAATAAAAAATTGAAATTGGATTTCATGTTTAATTTGAAAAGGACTTTTATTATACAGATTTTTGTGTCTGGGTGATGGGTCCACTTTAAGTACCTTTTATAACAGGTATGGATGTTTTAATAAAAAAAGAAATTGGGTTTTATGTTTAATTTGAACAGAGCTTTTATTATACTGGATGACATGTCCCCTTTAAGCAAAAAATTTTATTTTTTGATTGATTTTTTTTCTATTTTTTGATATAATATAACAGTACAACCAGCATAAACCTATATTGAGTTTCACAATAGCCGTAAGACATGGTGTTCCAATGTAGAGAAAGACCCCTATGAAAGTATATGAAAGTATCACATCCCTTTCCAAGGGATCTGTACTTGACATGGGTGGAAATACTCCTTGGGAATTTCATAGTAGATGCGAATGTACCAGCACTGCTACGGCACACAACAGATGTGGTTTCCCACTAGGCAAGTCGATATGTTCCAGCTGGCATCCATACATTATATAATTAGTTACATAGTAAGTTAAGTTAAAAAAGGCACTCATCCAAGTTCAACCTTTTTCTAACCAGCTTAACTACTAGTTGATCTTGAGGAAAGCAAAAACCCAGTTTGAAGCATCTCGAATTTTCCTCAGAGGGGAAAAACGTCCTTCCTTCCTTGGATCAGCTTGTACTATGAGCTATCTTTCATAACCCTGTAATCCCTCACTTGCTAAAACCATGTAACCCCTTCTTAAAGCTATCTAGTGGGTTATTTATCAAAGGTCGAGTTTTAAAGTGTGAGGTTTTTTTTCACCTCGATTAACTCACAACTCCAATGTTATTTTGAATGGATTTGATTCATTAAAAAAATGTGTTAGGGTGATTTGTCACCCATGGTTAAATCTTCGTTACTGCAGGCAACAAATCTTTCAAAAAAGACTTTCCATAGGATAACATTGAGATTGCCTCAATTAAAACCTGTTACTCTAGACGATCTGGCTTAACCTGTGAAATATGCTCCCCTTTGCATTTTCTTGTGGTTAAAGGAGAACTAAAGCTTAACTAGATTATATTTTGGGATTCTGTACCAGCCCAAGGCAACACAGTCCTTTAGCAGTGAAGATCTGATGTCCCTGTAGTTCTCAATCTTCTTTTCTGCTGATCCACATGCTGTCAGTTACTGAGCTTAGGGACGCACAATATACTGAATATACGTAATATAATTATCACACTATATACAGTATAGGAAATGTGGCATTTCTAGCCATATTAATTTTTAGGGCTTAGTTCTCCTTTCAGACAGATCACCTTGAGTAATCACCAAAATAAGTATAGTGTCAGTAATAAGATATCAGTGTGCTGCATTAAAAGATGACAATACGTTAGTTACAGTAAAAAAATCCTAAAACACATGCATACTTTGTTTCCGATTTTCTCTACCTTCCATTGCTCAATAATAATAAATGAGCAAGTATTCACAAATAAAACATGGGTAAAAAAGGAAAATATGTTGCAAAAATTTTTCAATTGTTTTAACTCACACTAAATGGCCCATTTACTTAGCTCGAGTGAAAGAACAGTAGAAAAAATACTTCGAATTTCGAATGGTCGAATATGGCTACTTTGACCATCGAATAGGCTACTTCGACGTTCGACTAAGACTTTGACTTCGAATCGAACGATTCGAAGTAAAAATCGTTCTACTATTCGACAATTCGATAGTCAAAGTACTGTCTCTTTAAAAAAATACTTTGACCCCCTAGTTCGCCGCCTAAAACCTACCGAGGCCAATGTTAGCCTGTGGGGAAGGTCCCCATAGGCTTCCTAACAATTTTCTGATCGAAGGAAAATCCTTCGATCGATGGATTAAAATCCTTTGAATCGTTCGTTTCGAAGGATTTAATCGTTCGATCGAACAATTATTCCTTTGATCGTTCGATCGTAGGAATAGCGCTAAATCCTTCGATTTAGATATTCGAAGTCGAAGGATTCACATTAGGCAGTCAAATATGGAGGGTTAATTAACCCTCGATATTCGACTCTATGTACATCTGCTCCTAATAGTCTCATAAACCTTTTATATAATTGATTAAAGTCCAGACAAACTGATGCATATCTTATTTTGCTCCTGACAATCCACTGCAAGGTTCAAAGGGGACATTGCACTGCACAAAGGAATGGCAGAAGTAAATTGTGCATGAGGCTCTAAGGGTGACAAGCCCTTGATAAATGAGTATGTTTTACTGGAGCTTTTGATACCATTTAATTTATGGTTTGATATTAGCTGTAATTTAACGTAACAAATTTCCACTGTGAACAGAATTAGATTATGAATTATTTACAATGGGCCGGAAAGCACATCAGCATTTAATTAACCAAATCTTTAATAAAATTCCCTTTTAATTTATAATAATTCTTTAAGGTCTCCGTATCTCTGATATAAGCCTGTTATATTAAAATACTGAGCAAATAAAATGCGTGTACTGTCGTTGCACAGTAAAATAAATATATATTCTTAGTACAGTTATGGGACCTGTTGTCCAGAATGCTCGGGGCCTGGGGTTTTCCATAATTTGGATCTTCATACCTTAAGTCTACCAGAAAATCAAGTAAACATCAAATTAACCAAATAGGCTGGTTCTGCTTCCAATAAGGATGAATTATATCTTATTGGATCCAGTACAATGTACTGTTTTATTATTACAGAGAAAAGGTAAATTATTTTTGAAAGTTTGGATTATTTGGATATATGGGAGACTGCCTTTCTGTAATTCGGAACTTTCTGGATAATGGGTTCCGAGATAATGGAGCCCATACCTGTATTTATCATTATGAGAATGATAAAACCCTTGTTTTTGCTAATACCATGGTTCAAAGAAATGGTTGAGGTGTTTTAGAAACTGAAGTTGGATTGTGGGTAAGGTCCTTATTGACCATAATACCAGCTGAGTCATGTGCATGCATTTGCTAATTTACATGGTAAGCAGCAGGTGGACAGGTCCAGTTTGACAAAAAATCTGTAATTAATTATAAAGACAGTAACTAAATACAGTTATCCTATGCATGATAACACACTACTCTGTAACAATGATTATTGGGAATAATAATGAGGCTGGCTTTACAACAGTGGTTACCTGATTCTACTGATGTGGAGTCTACTTTGAGCAGTGTATCCTATCATGATCTACCACTGAAAGCTCTTGGGTTTCATACAGTTCCATGGAAAGTAACATGATTGTATTCAATTATGTACAAAGCAACATTGTTAAAGTTAGATAAAAAAGAAACACCTATTCTTCAAGAAAATCAAGATAATAGAAGCAACTAAGAAATAGAGTGTAAATAATAATAATATAATTATATGCGCTCATTGTGGACAATGCTCTGCCTTTGAGGTCATCAGCGGAAGATCTACTAGTAAATAATTTTTTGTTTTAAATAGCCCCTGAAACTCATATTATCATGCTGCAGGAATAGGTACTTCATAGGTTAGGAGCCACATGGGAAATTAGGGGGCCGATTCATCAAGGGTCGAATATCGAGGGTTAATTAACCCTCGATATTCGACTAGGAACTAAAATCCTTCGACTTCGAATATCGAAGTTGAAGGATTTAGCGCAGATAGTACGATCGTACGATCGAAGGATTATTCCTTCGATCGAACGATTAAATCCTTCTAATCGAATGATTAAATCCTTCTAATCGAACAATTCGAAGGATTTAAATCCAACGATCGAAGGAATATCCTTCGATCAAAAAAACTTATGAAAGCCTATGGGGACCTTCCCCATAGACTAACATTGGCTTCGGTAGCTTTTAACTGCCGAACTAGGGGGTCGAATTTTTTTTTAAAGAGACAGTACTACGACTATCGAATGGTCGAATAGTCGAACGATTTTTACTTTGAATCCGTCAATAGTCGTAGTCGAAGGTCGAAGTAGCCCATTCGATGGTCGAAGTAGCCCAAAAAAACTTCAAAATTCGAAGCTTTTTACCTTCGAATCCTTCACTCGAAGTTAATGAATCAGCCCCTAGGTATTTGGAAATCTGTACTTGCATTAGAAAGATGCAGTAACCCATAGCAACCAATCAGATTTTGCTTTTAAACAAGTGACCTGTTCATTCTACTGCAATTAGGCATGTACTGTACCAAACTTTGCACCTTGTATTACTTAACCTTATTAGAAAGGTATCAGATTTTGTACAGTTCATGGGATCTAAATGATTGTGATGTATTATAAGTAAGAAAGTACCACCCACATTTATTGTCCTTCCTTACGAAGTGTGGGCTTTACCCGGGTGTCGGGCACCTTGCACTGCAGGCTTCTGACTTCTTTTATGGATGCTGCGCCTGCTCGCCCCGCCCCTTATGGAACATATTGGATGGTTTATTGTTTTACTTTCTAATTATGATTTTTATTTTACTTTCATTATGACAAATAACAGCCAAAATATTTTTTCCTCCCAGTGACGCGTGGGATATTGGTTTTTACTAATATGGAAAAAGACAGAGACTAAGCAAGGGTACAAGCAATGGAGAGGCAAGAGTAATAGATGGAAAGGTTACCATGGCTACTGATCTTTATTTTTACCTAAAAGGGTTGCACTCAAGCAATATTCTATTTCTTTTGAACTTGTTCTAGTTCTCATTAAGTGTATATAACATAGGAGAAGCCTAATTTTAAGTACTTTAACTTTTTTTTTGTTTCTTTGATCAGCTGTATGGCAAAGATCAAAGAAGAAACTGCAAATGCAAAATCATTGCTCCAAGCAGACAATTACTTGACAACCAGCACTGTAGAGTTTGTGATCTATGTCCAGGTTGAGAAGCATGCCTTAGGTGGCCGCACCCAGCAGGATAACAGGGGTGTCTAAAAGCCCTTAATTTAAGAGCTAAAATTCCAGATATTTGAGCAAAAATGTAGCTCTTCTAGTACTGAGAGTACATTCACCAGTGATATGGCACCTCCATGCCCCTAAAAGCACATTAAAGGCTGGTATTGGGTAGGCTGCCACAGGTTGGCTGTGAGGGCAAAATTACCTGTCTATGACAGTCAAGAAATTCTAAAGTCAAGTATTACTAAAATATCAATAATTTATAGTGATACCAGGGTCCTATACAGTACATTCCAGTTGTAGCTCCTCCTAAGCAGCCACATGGTCTGTTACACTCTCTGTATGTTTAATTAGAGAAGGACATAAGTTTTCATGCAGGGTAGGAATGACCTGCTGGGATACCTGCAAACTTCCCGGGTCAGTGGCCTGGGTTGGCCCATGCAAAATAGGAACAGTAAATGTAATTCACTTACAAAACTGGTGTATCTAAGCCACAACTATTAATAGCCTAAATCTAGTCAATGGCTGACTCAGGATACGATCCATAAAGCTTTAATAAAAATTAATGTAAACAAGGCTCTAGGGCCTGATGGCAAACACCACCGGGTTCTAAGGGAGCTTAGTTCAGTTTTAGACCAGCCCCTATTTCTGATTTTCTCAGATTCGCTTTCATCTGGTATGGTACCTATGGATTGGAGAAAAGATGATATCATTCCAATATTTAAAAAGGGATTACAATCTCAGCCTGGCAACTATAGGCCAGTACTTGACATTTGCGGTGGGAAAATTATTTGAAGGCTTGTTAAGGGATCACATTCAAAATGTTGTCCTAGTGAATGGCATTATGAGCAGCAATCAGCATGGCTTTATGAAGGATAGGTCAAATTTGATTGCTTTTTTTTGATGAGGTAAGTAAGATGCTGGACAGTGGGGGGGGGGCAGTAGATGTGATCTATTTGGATTTTGCCAAAGCTTTTGATACCGTGCCCCACAAACGACTGCTTTCTTAACTAAAGGTGGCCATACATGGAGAGATCTGCTTGTTTGGTGATGTCGCCAAACGAGCAGATCTCCCTCCGATATGCCCACCTTGAGGTGGGCAATATCGGGCTGATCCGAATCCTAGTGAACGCGAACGGGCGGGCGGATCGTGGGACTGCATCAACGAACAGATGCGGCCGCGATCCGATGGGATTTTTAGTCCCATCCGATCGAGATCTGGCAGACTTTCGGCCAGATCTCGATCGGGGAAGCCCGTCGGGGGCCCCCATACACGGGCCAATAAGCTGCCTACTCGGTCTGTCGGCAGCTTTTATCGACTCGTGTATGGCCACCTTAAGGTCTGTTGGGCTTAATGAAGTCGTTTGCACATGGATAGGAAACTGGCTACAGGATTGGATACAGAGGGTGGTTGTTAATGGTACATTCTCTACTTGGAGTAAGGTTCTTAGTGGGGTCCCTCAGGGCTCTGTATTGGGCCCACTTTTATTTAACTTGTTCGTTAATGACATAGGGGAGGTATTATAAGTAATGTTTCAGTGTTTGCAGATGACACAAAATTATCTAGCCAAATTAATTCCATCCAGGATGTGGCATCCTTGCAATAGGATCTTGACAAACTGGCAATCTGGGCAGCTAAGTGGCAAATGCGTTTTCAATGTTGATAAATGTAAAGTCATGCACCTGGGATGTAAAAATATCCAAGCCACTTATACCCTAAATGGGACTGCACTAGGCAAATCCATTACGGAAAAGGACCTTGGAGTCCTTGTAGATAATAAACTTGGCTGTAGCAAGCAATGCCTGTCAGCAGCATCAAGGGCAAATAGGGTATTGAGCTGCAGTTGGATGTTAGTCATTGACAATATATATTTTAGGGGGCTTCCTTTCCTAGCAGATGAATTAGAGTTCACTCAAATGACTGATTCCAGTACAAACAAAATCTATCAAAATAACTGCCATTTGCACAAATCCTACATGTAGAGAGACATGATGTCTGGTGATTTTAAAAGAGTGAGCTCTAATAAATTTTATAGGACAAAGAAGATATATTGGATAAAACTGTCAATGAATATCTGACAACCAACTCCTGCATGAAGAGAAACAAATGCCGAGAGAGGGATAGTGAAGATAAACTTGATTATTTCAGAAACGGTACCGCATTTTTAATAGATTATATTAGATAACTTCTTATTTCAGTATGCTGAAGCTTATATTAAATTTTCATTTTCACAATAGTTCCCCTTTAAATAAAGTAGTGCTAGTGGAAAAAAATGTGATCAAGGGAAAAAAGTTGGAGGTGTACTGTTGCCATTTATTTATGCAATCACAATTTTTTCTCAAAATTTGTAAATACTGTAGACCTCCCTAACTATTGCATACTTGCAAATGTTACCAAAAGCAATTATTATTTTTTGTATCCTTTTCCAAGATCGGGTTTAAATTATTCATCACAATGAAATTAAATGCAGAAAGGGAATAGGCAAAATGCTAAATATTTTCTATGTGAAAGAAATACAGGGGGAAATGATTTGTTTAGTAGGAAGTAAAAAAACTAGAGCAGACAAATCTACAGGGGCAGATAAGCAGAGAAATGAAAGGATAGAGTCAGATCTCGTGAGAGTAGAATCAAACATAATATTTTGTTTCAGTGGTTGTTTGTTTTTTAAAAACCATCAAACCAACTTCTCAACCAAACTGTTCTCACACAAGGCAGTGTCCAATAGACAAGTAAAGCAGTATCTACAGCTTTGCTTTTCTTTAAGGAAAAAAAAACTTGTTATTTATTTGCAGAATAAAATAACTTTACTTTAGGGCTAGTTTAGACTTTATTGATCCTGAAAGCAATCTCTTCAAAGAATGAAACACAAATTGGTGTAGGTTCTCTAAACTAAATTACATATACAATCTGGACATTCGGCACATTTCCAATCTACCTGCCCTGCTAGTCTCAAAAAGGTCCTTCCTGAAGATGTGAGAATGAGTTTACTGAAATATTGTTGTTTTTAGAAAGACATTTATTTTATAACCAGATATTCTTTCAAGTAGATCATTTCAATTGCTCCTAAAAGGCAAAAATGCTAAATAATCAATAACCCATTAAGACTTCATAATATAGAGACAAAACAGAATCTATTAGCAGTTTCACTATGATTGGATGAGTTAAACATGTGGCAAAGACATAAAGAAGCATCGTGTCTATTAAGATTTTCATTCATCTAGATTTGAAAAACAGTATTCAGTAGTAATAAGTCTAAAGCAACTGAAGAAGCCACTTGGATGAATGATTAAATGTTTTCAAGAAAGTCCAGTTAATTTAGACGTATTTCATATAGGTAAAGGGCCAGTTATCTAGAATGCTCGAGACTTGTGGTTTTCTGGATGAGGTTCTTTCTGTAATTTGCATCTCTATATCTATTAAAAAATCATTTAAATATTAAATAAACCCAAAAGGCTGATTTTGCCTCCAATAAGGATTAATTATATATTAGTTGGGATCAAGTACAATGTACTGCTTTATTGTTACAGAGAAAAGGGGAATCAGTTTAAAAATGTGAATTATTTGATTAAAATGGAGTCTATGGTAGACTAGGCACTGTAAATGAAGAAGCAGCATATTCCTCATTAAACCTGGCCTCCAGCATTCCGACCACTGGCCAGCACACCAACAGCCACTTTTCCACATCACTCATAAACATATATTTTCTGCAGTGGGTGAACTATCACATTCTGAATTCAACATGGCTGCTGTGTGTCTTCTTTTTTCTGTCTTGTTTGCCCTGGATTTTGCTTATGGTCCTCTTGTCCCTGGCCATTTTGTCTGTTGGTGTCAAAAAGCTAATTTCTTCATATTGACTTTTGGCCTGTTGATCTTTTCTCTAACAATTTCTGCTCTTCAATACCTGTTGGCAACCAAGCTCACAAGGATGTTACCTGATGGTCAGGGTTAGTGATTGGCGAATGAATTCGCCAGGCTTGAATTTGTGGTGAATTTCAGCGTTTTGCCGCCAGCGAAAAAATTAAAAACTGCGGCGAAAATCCGCTGACAAAAAATCTGCTGCATCAGTACTAATTCTTCCCTAGCAAACACCCATACTTCCACCCTTCACTTTTGTTCCAGCTTATCCCAACATCTTGCCCTTCACCCCATCTATCTAAGCTCTGTCTTTCAACTTTTGCTCTTTGTTTTACTCTACTAACAATTCTATACTACGAACTCTAATTGTTTCATCCCCCCAGACTGAGCTAGTAATCAGTTCCTGTATAAGATTCCACATGCAATGACACTTTTGTCTGAACATGTGGAATTTCACATATTTTCAAACCCGAGAGGTTACTACATGGGCTTTTTAAAATAACATTTTAGCTGACAAATGAATCATAATTTTTTTTCCAGAATAGACGCGTGCATAAAAACTGTTGTGCATCAAAATTATTCGAGCTCCCATTGGCTTTAATGCATTTAGACAAAATAAGACAGATATAAAAAGTGTTGCGGGTGTCAAAACTGACGTGCATCAAAATAATTTTGACACCAATTGACTTAGCATGTGTTTGCGAATTTTTCAATGTTTCACAAATTTCTTGGTAAATTTGGGACAAATTCACCCATCACTAGTTAGGGTCATTAGGCAGCTCCTTCTGGTATTTGGGTTCATCTTAGCTATTTTTATGTTGCCCATGAATAAATATTCTGCATGAGTCCAGCCATATAGCAGGTTGAATGTACTCAAGTGTAATTTTAAATAATAATAATTATACAAGTTTAAATCAATGCAGTTTACACTGTAGATCTGTCATTTAGCAGGTCTAGAGAATATGACCTTCTTGCTTGTTTACCTGACTGCATGGTTTAAAATGTGACAACACTTTTCCAGGTGTAAATGTTGATAGTATCATGAATCTAGTATCTAAACTGTTAATGGATAGAACCTTCTGTTTTTTTATTATTTTGATATGTTTCTATGAAGTATATATTCCATTATGGTATATTTTGGTGTTATGTGTGCTGTTGCTTACTTTTTACATTCACTTCTAATCACTCATATTTGTCTATTTATTACTATCCTTCCCAAAAGTGCACACCGAGAGATAAATATGTGCAGTGTCGGACTGGGCCGGCGGGAAACCGGGAAAAAACCCGGTGGGCCCCGGCCTTCATGGGCCCCCGCCAGCCCAGCCCCCCCTCCCCCAATGTTCTGGCCCCCTTCCGCTGATGTCTGGGCCCCCAAATAAAAATGAATTGGTGCGCCGGTATCGCATGCGCGTCTGTGTTTGCGCATGCGCACCTGCGTTTGGGCACAAACCAGCGTGCGCCGAGACGTGCGCCGAGATGTTCGCGCATTCGTGCTGGCGTGCGGCCAGACGTTCGCGCATGCGCACGGGGGGGCCGGAGTATAGTTACCCGGTGGGCCCCCCCATGTCCAGTCCGACCCTGAATATGTGAAGAAGCAAGCACCTGCTGAGTTACAACTGATTGCTGTTCATGGTAATTTCCTAAGGGAAACCCCTCTCCACGTAACCCTGACACCTCAATCAATAACTATTATCCAACAACCAGTATTGCTACCTACTATGAACTTATCATAAAAATGGATTTTATGGACAAATTAATCATTATAACATTTTCAAAATATGCCCTTATGCGACCAATATTAAATCACTCAAAACAATTAGTAAGAAAAATATAAAAGAAACTCACAAATGCAATAAACATAATGCAAAATAAGGGTGGTTGTCAGATTGTTAGGTAGAAATCAGTTAAATCTTTTATGTAACTTCTATGGACTGCCCCAAGGTCACCACAAATGAGCATGATGGAACAAGATGCATGCAGCACAACTGCTGTATTAAACAATGTTTTTAAGTGTTTATTCTTAAATGTTTACTGGCAGGCCACATGCACTGAAGTGGAAATTGAAAAGCTTTGTTCTCAGTTTTCTAATAGCAGCCACATGAAGACAAAGAGGTTTTAAGTGAAGCGCAGTAGTAAAAACACTGAATCAATACCCTCATGACAGAATATGTACCCTTGTGATTAAATATCAACATGTTAGTGACACTTTTTCATTAAACAGGTGGGGTTTCTTTGTCAATGGAGACACCTTTAACTATCTGGCTATATGTCTAGTCTCTAATCATTACAATAGCCTGTTCCGAGGAAAAACATATTACAAGCAAAGGTGAATGACCAAGATTCCTATAAAGAATTGGTTACCAGTGATGGGCGAACAAATTCGCCAGGCGCGAATTTACGGTCAATCTCCACATTTCGACACTGTCGAATAAATTCGTGAAACTGTCAAGAAAATTCGCTGGAGAAAAATCTGCTATGTCAAAAAAATGTTGGGCCCTCGTCAGAATAGTTGCGAGCATAAAAATTGTTGTGTGTCAAAATTATTTGGACGCTCATTGACTTTAATGCATTTGGACAAAATAGGCGTGCGTATAAAAATTGTAGCTGGCATCAAAATTGATGCACAGCAAAATAATTTTGATGCCCATTGACTTCAACGCGGGAAATTTTCGAAATTTTCAGTGAAGCGAAACAGGACACATTCGCCCATCACTATAGGTTACACATGATGTGGCTGTGAATCACTTATGTCTTCCCTTAATGTGCTATCTGATTCTTAGCTCTTAGCTAATGTATTGTACGCCATAACAACATGGGAACCCAGATCTCTAGCTACTGCATTCTGAACCTGATTTTTTTTTTATTATTTATCCACCCGAGTTAATACGAACATGTATCAAGTGTAAAGATATATTCTATATGCATTAAAAGATTGTGTCCTATTCCACAGTTAATTAAATAGGTACTCATCAGAAATGAGATTATATGTAACCATTACATTATGCAACATGTTAGCAAACGCTCAGCTCCTTTGGTCAAGACTGTTCTGTTTTTTTGAAGTATACATGAAAGCCTAACTGCTCCCAATCATATAAACTGCAACAAAGCAGGAAATAATCTTCTGTGTTAATACAATATATCTTGTCTTTCTTTCTTTCTTAAACTATATCAGTTCATATATCAATATTGTGAGATTAGTGCCTCACTGCGGAGCAAATTCACATAGTAGGCATGGATAATAGGACCGACTTATCAACATAATGGTTGATTTGTATGATAAAATTGGCATAGTGCTCCCAAAAATGTTTTGCCCTTTCTAAAGCTAAAGATTGGTTTAGCAGTTTATTACAAGGTTAGCACTGTGATCCATGTGTGTTACTTCAGTTTACTGGTATAGGTATGGGTATCCAGAAAGCTTGAGGTCTGAAATTTTCCAAATAAGGAAATTTCGATCTCCATCCCTTAAGGCTATTACAAAAATATTGAGACATTCATTAAACCCAATAGGCGTGTTTGGCCTCCAATAAGGATTGATTAGAACTTAGTTTGGATCAAGTGTAAGGCACTGCTTTATTATTAAATATAAAAAGGAAATCAAGAGAGATATGAGCGATGGCCTTCCCATATTTCAGATCTTTATTTATAACAGAGATTCTTGATAACGGATCCCATACCTGTACAAAGGAAAATAAATATATTGCAGACTGGTTTTAAGTGGACAGGCACAAAATCACTGCAACCAGTACTTGAATAAAAGGGCAACCACAGTGCATAAATGATTTCAACAAAATCCCCAGTTATCTAGAAATGCTTAGGAGAATGTATTTTTAACCTATAAAAGAAAATGTTCAAGAAGTGTGGTTCAGTGTTTGATTATTCATTAATCAATTTTGGAAGTTGGATTGAATGATTAAATAGGAATGCAATCTAATCCTTTATAACCACATCCTGTAAAGACCAGATGCTAATTACAGATAAAGTTAGGTACATGCTTCCTATCTGGCATTTATGGAAACATATACTGTAGTATGTCCTTGAAGTGAAGTAATATATAATATGAATAGTAATACGGCCTGCAGCAAGTGCAATTCTGTTGTGTTTAATGTCAAGCTGTTAAAAACAAACTAAAATGAAAGCTAACAGTGACACTCCAAGCTTATCTAAAGCTTATAAAGGGGAATAGATCAAATTGTCCTGTCTGAGTTCTCAGCATTCTAAAGTCAGGTACTTTTTAAGCTTTTTAATATCTTTTGATTAAAAAAAACGAATTTCCGAAGATGAAGAATCTTGTGTTTTTTCCAGATTAGAACTTTTTCTAGAATCAAGGTACAGCATCACCACTACTGTTTCTACTTCTATACGTACTGTGACTTATGGGATACAGTAGATAAGATAGAAATATCAGAGATGAGTCAGTTCATAATTATATTCTGTAAACGGTAAAGAAGACCAGTCTGAATACACTGATCTAACTAAAGACTACAATTTAGAAACATAGATCATAACTATTCAGTAAATTGTACAAATAACCACCTTCATTTTGAGCTGAGAAAGCATACAATATGAACCTTATTTCTATCCATGTCATGTCGTAATGAAACACTATCTGCTTCAATTTGCCTCCTTGGCCGGGAAATGCAACAATTTCCAACACCATGCAGTTACAGAGTCTGCACTTGAGTGACATTTGAATTCTTCACTGCAGTTTAAATCACTCAGTTTACTTTACATTTGTGTAAACCAATCATTACTGTAATAGCTGCAGAGGTTTGATCTGAGAACATCAAGCCACAGGCCTCATTTAAGCATATAAATTACCTATTTCATGGAGGCAGTATCACAGTCCCTTAACATAATATAAAGCTCCTTGATGAATGATTGCCCTTTTATAATAATGCTGGAGCGATTGCTGTCATGACAAATGTACATGGCTTTCAGCTCTATAGAAGCTCTATACCAAATGAAATGATGGCAGTATTATATCCATAATGCTGTATGATTTTAGCTCTCCTATATATGCTTTCTAAATCCTCCTAGCAGAGAAACTCTTTAATACTGTTACCTAGTGCTTGATTCATAAAGCTTGTGTAAGCAAATACATTCTATGGGTATGGGAAAACTGTTGTCCAGAAAGCTCCAAATTACATGAAGTCCATCTCCCACACATTTTAATCAAATCATTACAATTTTAAAAAAGTATTTCCTTTTTCTCTATAATAATAAAATAGCACCTTGCACTTAATCCCAACTAAATTCCATGAATCCATATTGGTGGCAAAACAATCCTATTGGGTTTATTTAAAGATTAAATGATGGGACACTAAAAAACTACTTTTTAAGATATGAATGGACACTAAAAAACTACTTTGTAAGATATGAATGTACATTAAAAGTTACCTATAGATCATGTTGATCGTTTGTTTATCTAAGTTATTGATAGTTGATGTTTCTAAACCTGACCAACCTGACTGTCCCATCTCAGCCTGTCAGTTAAAGTTTCTAATGCTAACGGACTCCTGCTGCACAAATATGGCAGCCCCCTCATACAGGAACATGGGGGATCAGACAGGTAATGTAAAAGCATCCTGCAAATACTTTATTGCAAAGTTATAAGTAGCTTTCAAACGCAATATTATGATAGATGTAAAAAAGAGTTTACTTTCTGGTGTCAGTAGCTCTTTAAATATTTTTTTAGAAGACAAAGTATGGAGATTCAAATTATGGAAAGAACCCTTATCTGGAAACTCCCATGTCCTGATTTGTCTGGAAAAAATTCCCATACCTATGTTGAGAGCCATTACATAAATTACACAATTTCATTTTATTAGCTGAACAGGTTCTTTGAATATCTGAATATGTTCCACAAGCACTAGAGATTGAAGTATTTCTAGCAGTGGCCTAATTAGATAGATTTACATTTTTCCTCACTCAGTTCTTCCATTGGATTTTCAACAGTCGCTGGGTCAGCTGCTTCTATAGTTACAACCCTTACAGTAGGATTTTAAATTAGACAATGTCTTAAGAGTCTCAGTTCATATGTGCATATATTGACTTTACATTTTTATATTGAGTGTTGTTACTTTAAATGCCATCCATGATTTCAACATACTGTATCATCTACTTTCTACGGTATGAGGGATTACTTCTCAGGCTGGAGTAATGGTTTGACCTGAGCTAACGTTATATTGATGATACTGTTACAGAAAACAGGGTGTTTTAACTCAAAGCAGCTACAGACAGCAGAAGTAGCAGTGGTGTAAAGGCATCATTACAGCTACATGTAAAAGGAGGGCAGGAGCTAACCTTTAATACCTTCCAAAGAATTAAGAATAATAGAAAACGCTTAACATTCTTAGCAAGGATTCTTAAAATTCTTGACATCATAGGTTACTTTGCATTGGAATTATGGTTCTGGAAATCTGTGCAATGAAACTAGCTGGGCCTATATTCATGACTGCACTTTCATTCATTGTAGTTTCATATTCAAATCATTCACAATCAATGGCAAAATACCTTCTGAGTATAATATATGTAGATGCTAGCGAATGTGAAATTATGTCACTTAGACCCAGCTGTAGAAAATAATAGTGGTCATACAATAAGGGACAGGGAGAAAATAATATGCTGCTTGCTGAATTCTCCAGTGCCACTCTGAGCCCTCTTTACATTAGGGGGCCATTTATTAAACCTTGATTTTTTTCTGGTCTAGGTTTTTAGGGGGAAAACTCAAATTTTTCATTGAAAAAAAACCTCCAAAAATCCACCTCATCTCAAACCTGTCGAGGTCATGTAAAAATCAATGGCAGATGTCCCTGAAGTTGTTTCTTGACATTTCAATCTGTGCTGGATAATCCAAAAAAATTTGGGGTTTTCATCCAATAATCCCAAAAAATCAAGTTTAACGTTTGATTTTGTTGCAACCTTTTGCTGTGCCAATTTGTTTTGAGAAAAATTATTGATAATTGAGTTCAATTCTGGAAGGGATTTTGGATGACTTTGTTTTAATAAAAAAATTAGATTAATTAGAGTTTTAGTAAATAAGAAGTGCATAAATTTGAATTTAACTGCAAACTCTCGTGTACAGGTAAAACATTTCAGAAGTAACAGAAGTTCTTCATAATGTGGTATCATTTTATGTGCAGCAGTCTGTTTTGCCAGACAAAACTGTGACAGCTATGTACAGAGTCATAGTAATAGTCGCACAACATTTTCATGGGAAATCAAGAAAAAGTATAAAGTACATCTGTAAAATTTCTGAATTTCTCAGATGTTTTTGTCTAGCTGTTCTGCCAAATCTCCCCATACCAGAAGCCTGAAACGAACTTGAAGTTTTCTGTCTCATGGCACTTTTATTTGGGCAAACTGCTAGCTAATTCTCATGCTGTACCTTTCACATTTCACTTGCAATATAAGCACCACACATTGGTCTGCTCCTATCTCGCCAGATAAATCATTGTACTGAATTTATGAAAACTTAAAATGGACATTTAGAAAAGCTTCTCTGTCTCTCTATGTTATGTAAGTGGCTGTGCCTTGGTCCGTAGCAAAAGAGTGATGCTTTCTCCTATGTGGGGGTAGCAGCACTGAGTACCTATTGTCTGTCTGAATGTGGGGAGAAAGGAAAAATTATTTTCCCCTCATGCAATTTGTATAGTATATGGTATATGTACTGTATATGGTATACAAGAATTCAGAAAGGCGATAGTGCTCATTGCTGCTATCTATGACATATTACGTTGCCTCTTGACACATTTCTGTGTAATAAACTGTCAATATACTCATATATAGTGTTATTTTTAGAACCAATAAAAACTTAAAAATACAAAATTATTTTCTGTACTGGAACAATTCAATTCTAGTGTTATTTTTAGAACCAATAAAAACTTAAAAATACAAAATTATTTTCTGTACTGGAACAATTCACAGTAATTATTATATCCAAAAGCATTGTACACTATTTTACAACCAATGGGAATTTGTGCTACTACTAAAAATTTTAAAAATATGGATGAAATTATCCCTCTGTTAATTGGACCACTTTATGTTGGCATACTGAACCTTTCAAGCTACAGAATATGAAGATGCTGTAGATGTTTTTAAATTTTATCTTAATTTCAAGAGAGTGAATCTGAAAGTAAGATAAGATCATATTTTCAGGTAATAAAAGTGTACTCCTGAGTGCTGCTGAATAACTTTTAGATATCAGATTCTCTGGGTGTTGGTTCTGCTTCTCCATGCTGAACATCATACTGCATCACAGAAGGGCTACACTATACTCACTTCCTCTCACCGCATATAATAGCAGCTATCTGTTGAATGATTGAATCTTTTATGAAAAGATCAGGTTGATCTATTGTTTTCTAAATTTTTAATTGATGTATATTTAAATGAAGTATATTTCTTGATGCTGCATTACATTAGACCATTTTTTTTAAGGAGTTACGGTTCTCCCTGTCACTGCATTGGGATTTTCCAGTCTGAAGAAACATTTTTATTGTATCAGGATTCCTCAGTAGGAATTTTAAACTTCTTTTCATAATATGTTACCTTGGTCCAGTGGTAAATAATCTTTGTTAGTATAATGTGCTTTTATAACAGGAATAAAGGAAAACACTAAATAGGTAGCAATGTTAAAATAAAACCAATGTTATAATTAATGTAATAAATTGACTGTTAGAATAATGATGTTCCTTTGACGTACAGTATAACATACAGTAGTGATCACAGTTGGTTAAGGGTCATTGACAAAATGTCCACCATTCTCTTTACTTTCCCACCTGTATTCTCTCCACTTTTAATGCAAATTGTTTATTTTTCATTATATTTAATTATATTAAAAAAAAAGTCACAGAAAGGATGAACAATGTAATTCCACTTAAAAAAAAATTCAGGTTTTTGAGGGTATTTTTCAGGAAAAACTCAAATTAAAAAAAAAGGTTAAAGAAAACTTGATTTTTTTAGTTCTTTTAAAAAAAACGAATTTTTTTTGGGAGATTTATTAAACCTGAAGCAACTACTGTAGCTCAAATCCAAAAATACTCCAGCTAAAACCTGTCGAGGTCCTGTAGAAATCAATAGTAGAAGTCCCTTGAATATGTTTTTAGCCTTCATGATGTTTGGGGTTTTTTTGTGGGTTTCGCTCAAAAACTTTATTAATTCAAGCGATTCAAGTTTTTTTTTTCACCGAAAACGTTATAAATTCGAGTAGTTGAGTTTTTCACCCCAAATTCGCTGATTCGAGTTTTTCCCATTCAAGTTTTTTCATCAATCAGAAAACATGAGTTGTGAGTTTATTCGAGGTATAAAAAAACCTCACAAACCTCTAAAACTTGACCTTCGATAAATAATTCCCATAAAGTAAATTCACTTGTCTGTACTGTCATTCTGCCCTGGCAAATAGATTTACGCTTGAGTGAAGTGACTTCACAGGCTTTAGGCCTGAGAAATGGAGAAAGCCCTGTAATGCGAGGTTTAGCAGTGAATTACGGCTATTGTGACATGGAATAATATGGAATAATATTTCTGTGAAGAGTATAGTGCAGTGCCATTGAGAAATACTTACATAGGTGAAACATTTCTGTGAGTGAACATATTTCACTCTTTAGATCCAAACTGTATTAAACTCCTTGATATGGAGTTAAAATATTTAAAAACGGAAAAACAGTATAGCAGTGAGGGAAAAAATGCCTGCATGCAGTTTCACAAGACTAATCTTACTGGCAGACCAAATGATAACCATTGTAATTGTGTTTTGTGGCCTTTTTTGTGCAATGAAAAAACTATTGCACACAATTACATTTATCCCTCTGTTTTTTCTAATTATTATTACTTCCCTAGGGAATACAAAATCTATACTGTATATCTATACCCCAGAGCAGAATAGATTAGCACAACAAACACAATATTACCCTAACAGGCAGAATCAGTAACGCAGTTTCTCCATGATATATAAAATTACATTTTCCAAGATTCTATTTGAATGCAGGACACATAAAAAGCAATCTCAGTAGAGAATGTTACTCAGCAGAAATATTACACTGCTGATTAGGGGCTTTATCATGTATAGTTCAATTTCAGGGAGAGCAATACCGTTTTTCATTTATTCTGTCTTTTGGAAAGATATACAAAACGGTTTCCTTGCTTAAAATCACAGTCAGGAGCTTGTTCTCCATGATGTACAGTAGTCTTACCATCAGCTATCTGGTGGATTTTCATTGACTTTGCTTACTCACTTTTCATATTCCCAACACTTTGAAGCATATTGACTGACAAAAGCACTAGAATCATAGTTCAAAGCCATATGGGTAATGTTATCTTATCCCCAATGATCTAGGCCCAGGACATGAGCAGAAAAAAAGAATGGTCTTCAGTTCTTAAAATCTATGAGATTGACATTTATTATTAAATGTCCCTGGGAGTGTGGCTAATTTGTAAGGAATTATGCACTCAATCTACATCAAAACCAAATGTCACTCTCCTTCATAAGGTATGATTTAAAGCAGATCTAATTGCTGACAAAAAAAAAGGTGGATCGATAACTAGCTGGTTCACCTCAGATTTTATTTCGATTGATTGTAGTTAAGATAGCAAAACTCAAACATTCCAAACATTACATTTTCAAGTTTAAGATATACGCACGTTCATATTTTATTTGTTTTCACAAATCCTATTTTTTGTGCTAAAAATCATGGATTATACTAATTACCCATGAAAAATTAATAATTTATTAAATGAAAAAGCCATAAAAAAACGAATAAAAAGGGGCACATTTACTAAGCTCGAGTGAAGGATTAGAATAAAAAATACTTTGAATTTCAAAGGTTTTTTTTGGCTACTTCGACCATCGAATTGGCTACTGCGACCTTCGACTACGACTTCGAATCGAACGTTTCGAACTAAAAATAGTTTGACTATTCGGCCATTCGACAGTCGAAGTACTGTCTCTTTAAAAAAAACTTCGACCACCTACTTCGCCACCTAAAACCTACCGAGGTACAATGTTAGCCTATGGGGAAGGTCCCCATAGGCTTTCCTAGCAATTTTGGATAGAAGGAAAATCGTTCGATCGATTAATTAAAATCCTTCGATTTAACTTCGAGGTTCGAATATCGAGGGTTAATTAACCCTCAATATTCGACTGTCAAAGTTAAATCCTTCGACTTCGAATATCAAAGGATTTACTGCAATTCGTTTGATCGAACGATCGAAGGAAAAATCTAACCATTCGAAGGATTTTAATCCATCGATCAAATGATTTTTCTTCGACCAAAAAAAGCTTAGAAAGCGTATGGGGATCTTCCCCATAGGCTAACATTGAGGTTCGGTACGTTTTAGGAGGCAAAGTAGGGGGTCAAAGTTTTTTTTAAAGAGACAGTACTTCGACTATCGAATGGTCAAATGGTCGAACGATTTTTAGTTCGAATCGTTCGATTTGAAGTCGTAGTTGAAGGTCGAAGTAGCCAATTCGATGGTCGAAGTAGCCAAAAAAACACTTCAAAATTCAAAGTTTTTTGCATTCTAATCCTTCACTCAAGCTAAGTAAATGTGCCCCTAAATGTGCCCCAAAATGTTGCCATCTAAAAGCTGTCAAGGTCATGTAAGAGTCAGAGGGAATTGTCCTTTTCCAATTGTAAAATCTTTCTTTAATTCAAGCTTTAAGAGGCTTAGGGGGGTTTTCTGTTTGTATATGCAGGAAAAATATGGGTATTATGAGGTTTTCGCATTATTACTTGGATTAGTTCCGCATTTTTATTTGTTTTTATTTAAAGGCTGTTTTAATATGTTACTTGGCATTCATGGTTTTAGAGAAAATATGGTTTGTCTTGGCTTCTAAAACCTCTAAAATCAGAACGTTGATAAATGGGCTTCAGAGAGTAGAAAACACAGCATCTAAAAGCTGGCCAATATATGAAGAAGTCAATCATGGCAGTTGAATTATCAAAATTAAAGCAATTTTTTTAATTTGAGTTTGAGATTCATTTGCCAGACTCATTGGAAACACTGTTTGAGTATTTTTTGAGTAATGTTTTTATGCAATCAAGTTTAAAATTCAAGTTTATTAATAAATAAGCAAACATTCTAGATTTCCATGTTATTTAAAATTACAAATAAACTCATAAATAAAAAAAAAATTTTTTTTGATATGTCTGCCTCTGTGTCTGAATCTATTGAACTGGTTTGTATGTGCGAGAGTTTGTGTGACTCATTTGCTTTACATGTGCCTATGTATATATTTGAATGTCAATGGCAGATTTATCAAAGATTGAGTCTTACCTTGCTGGATTTCAAGCGCAAATTATATTTTCCTGAGTTACATATTTTTTTTATAATCATAAAAAGTCAAATACATGATTTTAATATGTTTTCCATATTTATCTAATGATTAGTTTGCCAAGGCAAAATGAATCATCTCATAATGAACATGATCTATGGGAATTTCATAGTCAAGAAGATGTGTCACCAATAATAGTAAATAACTTTTTTATATTTACATTTCGTGAGAACTGTTTATTCCTTATTATTAGAAATGTCTCCCAAATCTAAATGCTAACTATCCAACTGAACAGCCCTTGCCCTTTCTTTCTTTGTACAACTTAAAAGAACAGTGTGAAAATAAAAACTGTGTAAATAGATGAGGCTGTACACTACAGTTTGCCCAGGAGCAGTAACCCATAGCAACCAATAATATATTTGATTTTAAACAGGTGACTTTGTGCTATACAATAAACGTTCTATTCTAATGACTTTAGTATAAGGGAAAACATGTTTATATTCTACTGCAATTTCAGAAAAAAGGGACTTCTTTTTTTTAACTGTGCTAATTGAATATATTTACCTTAGCTGCAAATCATCTTCAAAATATATTAATCCATATTAAACATGACTGTCCTCAAAACCAAGAGATTGCTGCAAAGATAAAAGTTAAAAATATTTATTAGACTATGGAGGGAGACGATGCTATCGATATTCTCTGTAATATTTCACTCGACATAATAAAAAAGAATATGGAAAATCATATTGCTTGACAGCAGCCTTATCCTGCTTAATTAAACTAAGCACAGTTAACGGCAGGAACAGAAGTTTCTGGATTTTATAGCTGATATTGGCTCGTGGATTAAAAATGTACGGCTTTTTAAAATGCAGCTGCAAATCCTTTTTAAATGAAGACAAAAAAAAGGGAAAAAAAATCCTTTGCAAACAAAGCAAGCTGTTCAATGAGAATGATAAAAGTAAAACTTTAAGTTTGCAATGGCCTTATTAATGGAATAATAAAAAAGTCATAGAAATATAAGGGGCTATTTATTAAATCCACTGCAGCAAGCGCTACAGCATTAAAGGGTGTAAAATCATGCCCCTTAGTGCTATGTTTCTGAGCACTTGCAGCAAGGGATTTTGGTACTACATGCAGCTCAACACAAGGTGCACAACCTTGTATTTAAAGGGGAACTTTACCCAAAAACAACAAACGCTTTTTCGAAGGTAATCATAATTTCAAACAACTTCAAAATATAGATCAATTCATACATCCTAGGGTTGCTTTAGGGTTAAACATTTGGCCCAAAACACACAACATTATAAACAATGCCATGCAGCATGGTGCGGCCAAGCAACGTAATAATTGTGTTAATGCTGAGCAGTTCTATAGAGAGATAAAACTGTGTCCATGTTTTAGCAAAGGGATGATGACAACAGAGAATGGAACATCACAATGCAATGCATTGTGGGTTATGTAGTTTCTGGATGCCACTTATAAACTGTGAAAGTTAACAGTTTTTATACATCGATGTTTTAGTCCCCTGCCAGGATTTCAAATAATGCAGAAATAAGAACTGTTTTGCAGATGGATTTCAGCATAGAAAATTGTATTGTTTCATACTTTTTGAAGGATCGGACTACAGTGATAGTATGTTAGGTATATTAGGGTTTTCTGTGTTGTATGAGGCTGTTAAACACATTTTGATTTGGAAAGTGGAGTTCCCCTTTAACGCCTGCCATAGGGGAAGCAGTATGTACAGGGCCCTGCTGGGTCCTGCATCTGCTCCTCAAACACTGTATTGATCTGGAAGACAAATTCAAAACATTTGTTATGATTTTAAACTGCTGGTCCTGACTACATGTACCACTAAAACCATTTAGCAGTAGTCAGTTCTCTTCCAGCCTCAAGCCAATTTTCAAACAATGTATTATACACTGTTGAATTTCTCTTTCCAGGCTTGGTGATTACAGAACATGAAAGGCTTTGTGGAAACTGAACTGTGTCAGTGGCACCTTTAGTCAGAACCAGCAATGCTAGACATAGAAAAGGACAAAGAGGCACATCTTCCAATAGCATTTATATTTACAAATAAGTTTAAAATCATTAAAAATTGTAATTAATGTACAGGTCGCTTCGAATGAAACCTGCTTTTGTTATTCAGCATGTTCTGTTTGGGCTAACAACCACTTTAATTGTTTTAACCCCTTTAATGATCAACGATTTCCAGGGTTAGTTTTATGCTGACAATGCCATTGTCTCCGATGTGCTTCACAGTTGCAAAGTACATATACAGAAAACTTGCAACGTATAGAACATTTTCCATTGCCTTGAAAGTCTGTTTTATGGCCCATTAAACAATTTTTTATGGATCAGCAGATATATTATGCGGTAATTATGGTAAGTAAACAAGATCCCGTTTGCTTGACAAAATCATAAAGCAGCCTTTCAGCGCAGTAGGTGTCTGGTGCTGTGGAGTATTTACTTTATTTTTACTAAAATGAAATCATACATTTGACTTAGTTGCATTTCTCATATTTTAATTTGGCTCTTTCTTTAAGAAGTGTGCTTTCATTAGACATTGTGAAATCAGTTGGTTACCCAAATTCAAAGACACTTGAACACCCTCATATGATGTTTAATCAGAGATGGAAGCGTCATTGGTTTGATTCACTGAGCTTATCCACATTCTATATCATCAGCACAATTGTCTGCCGTGCATTGCACTTACATACTTTGGAATATGGAATCAACATAATCAACATATTACAGTTTTTGATCTTTTACTTAAATAACCATTTTGTGATTCTGTGGGCATTAATTTTACATGTAATCACTTGTTACCAGGTAAGCAAACCTTTCAACCTGTCCATTTTCTTAATTAAGCATTCCTTACCATTGTGTTAGCCTTATGTTTATAATTCGTTGGAAGTTCCCATGTGCTGTTTAAGCTTGATATAATTATTAACTTCAAGATACACACATACAATTCTGATGAATCTTTTAGCTTCATGTTTAAAATATAGATGGGAAATTGCAAGCTACTTAGTTGGAAGCATGATTGTATCATTGGCCTAGGACCTGACTCAGGGAGAGCCACAAAAAACATTTGGAATTATGCCAGTGCTATCTAAAATTTGGATATAAATGGGGGATGTTATAAAGCAACATGTCATATTTATCAATGTTTTATTCAATTTGCATCTTAACCTAAAGGGGTACAAAAGTTTAAAAAGAATTAGGCCAGACATGCTGCACATTATGTTTGGGCTTTCATACCAGGCCAATGCCACCACAACCTTTTAGTAATGAAGATCTTTGACTTTCACAGCACATGTTCCTGGATGCTGTTATTTACCTAAGTTTAAGGAGTGACAATATACAGTATAGAAAAGTCATAATACAATGCTTAGTAATTGAGATTCACATTACATGGCAAATTAGCCCTGTAGCATCAGCTTCTATTATCAGTGTCAATTCTGAAGCTGCTGCTGCCTACTGTTAAAAAAAATGGATATTCGGCTCTTAAAGTTACCAGAAGCGGCTTTTTGATGCTCCTGGTAATTGGCTACTTACTGCCGCCTGAGGCAAGGTTTTCATCCTGTAGCGACTCTGATGGAAAAACCTTGTTATCTACTCAATGATTTCCAGCAAACCTTATATTTGGCTTCTCAACAGCTTCCCAGAGCTAAAAAATCAAGTTAAAAAAAGATGTTCTACCAGAATCCAGAATGGCAAGCTCCTGAGGACAATTTTGAAGGACATTACAGGCCTACAGGGCTCTTGATCATATCTGCTGGTGTAATAAGTTCAATGCCATTGAAAAGAGTAACTGATAAATTAAAATATAAAAAGAGGTTAGTCGATTGATTATTGGGCCATACTCCTTATTAACCCAAGAATGTCATGATGTAGAAATAGATGATAAAATGGTTAGAATGGATTTAACATTAGCCTAATACCTGTACAGGTCAAATCATACATTTTTTGTATATGTCTAGTGATTAAAAAAGCACCTTTAATTACTAGGCATATACAAAAAGTAAACAAAAACAAAAAAAGATATTTCACACAGTTTCCTTTGCGATTTGGCTGAAGTGGCCATGTTTTTGTTTTGAATTATGGCAAAAATGTGTGTTTATCTGAAGAAAAAAACCAAGCACATATGGCTTTATTTATTGCCTTCTACTGAAGTGTGCAAACAGCTGATGATATGTTTAGACATAATACAATTTTCATGCAACTCTTTGTTTGCCAGTCAATCTTCTGCTATTTTGATTAGTTGATAATAGTTTTCCGGGTTATACAATACAAAAATCCATGCCCTTACTAATGATGTCAGTTTTAGAATGCAGAAGAGGCAGACATTTCATTCAATAGATCTTTGGCCATTTACTGATGTTATTAGCATCATTTTATAATCAGTAGATATTTAAATGTCAGGATAAGAGGTGGTATTGATCCCTTTAACATCTCAGATTAGATTATTGGATTTTATCATTTTGAACTTTCGCTCTGCTGTAAATTCATTCCTATTGCCAAGACCTGCAAGACCCGATGACACCAACTAACCAGCAAGGTTGCTCTGCTATTTTTTGCTATTGCCAAATAAAATAAGATGAGAAATCAGAGAACCAGGTTCAATGTCTGATTGTAAATCTTAGTCCCTGTATAACATTTATAACGAAGCAGTAGAATTCTTAATGAAAGTGAGTGTAAGACTGTAGATATCAAATAAATGTTGGGTTGTCCTTTTTGTTCAAACATGTATTTTTGTGCTTCTCAACAGGCTGCAGACTCCGTGTATGATTGCAATAGATTCCAAATATACAAAGTAGTACCCGGAGAGCACAGTATATCTTATATACTGCAATCATAGTGTATTTATTGCAGAGAAGTTGTGCACTATATCAGCCTTCATCAGGTGAATGTTGCACCTTTCCTTCCTGCCTTGCCTTCCTCTTTTCCATCATCTCTTACACAGTCACATGGCATCAGCTCTACTGTTTCCAGATTGCCTAACGCTGCCATCTGCAGGCTGGAGGTGACCTTTGCCTTGTTCTCATTTGTCTGTCTATTACACTAGTAATAATAATAATAAGGGAGCAACAGAACTGGTATTCTGTTTGGTAATCTCACTGGATACTAAGGATGTTAGCAACATGCTAATTCATATGATCTTGAAGGTTACATTCTAGCTGAGTGAGTGTCTTATATAGAATATGTTTTTAACTACATAAAGTATAATTAAAAAAATTCTTATAATGTCCTTCATTATTTTTTTCAGCATTAACATAAGAAAGTTCTATGGTATTCCATGAATGGAGTTTGGCAAAATATACCGAATATCTTTTGTTATGAGTACCTGTTTTGAAAGTACACCTTTATAATGATATATTAACTTATTCATTTTGAGTGAATAGTTGTAATTCAGCCATACTCTCTAAGGGAGACAGTTAATGAAACTCCAGTTCAAACATTGCCGTTCTATAGCTGGCTACACATAAAGAAATATAGTCCAACAAATGGTTAAGGTAATTCCAATTACATCTAAGTTAGCCTGGTATGATAAAACCAAATTTTCAGTTTGGTTTTATGCCTCCTCATTTGAGTGTGTGGTATGTTTCTTCCCCAGCTACATGTATTTCCTATAGGGAAGGATGGTTGCTTCCTCCATCCTAGTCTTGTCCCAATAGCTCCTCTTTAACAATAGAGCAATATACTTATTTAAGTTTATGTTTTAAATATCAATAAAATATATTCAAACTGTGCTAAAAGTATTTTAAACAATATGCAAAGCAGCTCACCTAACTTGAGCTACCTTACGTATAATTTCTTTTTTGTAAAATTTGTTATTGGACCATATGTTAGGTGGCTCACACGATGACAGTAAATATTAATTTGTGTTTGTTGAATTAAAAGTATTTTACCAGCTTTAAATGTATCTATTCAACTTCCTCTAAATTCAGCTTTTTTATGTTAAATACCACTTGTTTTCTACTATCTAGAGCAGGTGCAGCAGATGGTGCACATGTGGTGCAGTGCTGATATTCTCTTGAAGCTTCTCGGTCATAAAGCAGTCTACCCAGTAGGTTAGTGGGTTTTCAAGTCTGCAGCTGCCATCTGTGACAAATTATTATTCGTCTGTGTGGATACTGGATGTAGTTATAAAATGGAACTTTTATGCAGTATTTATTAGAAAAGTATACAAAATACTGTATACTTTGGTCTGAACTATGCAAATATACAGAATATTATTTTGTTGTTAGTTAGAATACATAGCTGGAATAAAGGCTCATACACTGCCATACCACTCTACCAGTCCCTGCTCTGGCGTCTGTTACCATTTAGAATAAAATTAAACCCTGACATTTAAAGCAATTCCCTTCATCTCATCTCCAAGTACTAACCAAACTGGTAGTTCGGCTTTTCTACTGATTTTCTCAACTCCTCATTCAAATCAATTTTTAGAGAAGTTTATCCCCACCTATCTTAGCATTCCTTTAGTATAGATTTTATGCCACTACCACTTCGGACTCATCTCTGATTTTGCTGGTTCCTTAGGGCTCATTTATTAGTGCAAGGGCACTAAGGGTGCAAAATTATGTCTCTTACTAATTCCACAATATACCTGTGCTCTGCACCTTGTGCTGTTTAACAATTACAGACATAGGGTAGGCAATAAGTACAGTGAGCATTTTCACCCTATGCCGCCAGCACTTATGTGAATGATGCTTAAGATAGCAGATGGGAGTGAGGATGCCTTACATGCCTCCAATGGGAAAGTGCAAATCTTCCATTTTGTAGCTCAAAGGCTTGTGTTCTAAGTGTAGGACACTTTGCAGAAGTGCAAAAATATACTGGTTTGTGCAAGGTTTTTGCACTTTGCATTCTGTCCTGATATTGGTAAATGAGGCCCTTGATCTTCTTTGACATAACAAAATATGTTGTTGCTTACGTTATCCAGAATGTTTAGGACTTGGAGTTGCTTTTGAGTTTATATACATATATACAGGTATGGGACCTGAAGATTCCTTATCTGGAAAGCTCCAAGTCTCAAACATTACAATTCCCATACCTTTATAAATACGTATGTTTTATGTGATCCTAACAAGTGTATAATTAATCCTGATTGGAAACAAAACAATCCCAATGGATTTCATTAATGTTTAAATGATTTTTAGTAAATGTAGGGTAAGATGCAAATTACCAGCTTTCTGTATAACAGGTCTCATGCCTGTAAATACATTGTTGGGATTGTTGTGCCTGCAATATGGATTAATTATATCTTAGTTATATATCTTATTATATCTTAGTCAGGATCAAGTACAAGGTAGTATTTTATAATTACAGAGATTCATATTTAAAAATCTGAAGATTTGATTAAAATGGAGTCTATGGGAGATGGCCTTCTCATAAGTCTGAGCTTTCTGGATAATAGGTTATCGGATAAGAGATCCTGTACCTGTACTATGTATTATTATTATTAGTGGAATTATTATTAATAATGATGGACTCCGTTTGGTATGACAGGAGGTGATTTCAGTCTTGATTTTGTGAAAATCTTGAAAATATATTGAAAAAAGGCCAGGTGCAGGCCTGAAATGTCATTTGTCCAGATTGAAGCCATATGTCATGAATAAACCCTTTTTTAATCAGTATCTTGTATCTTGTCTACTACTATTGTACTATATTCAAATTGGTGGATGAACAATGGGGTCATGTGCACATGATTTCAAGAATGTTGTGAAATTGGTCAGTGCTGACTAATCTGCATTGTTTCAATGATTTTGTGAGCACTAAAACAATATAAAAGGCACTAATAGAGATGGACTCCCCTGTCAAGAACACCCACTGATCAGCACATCTAATCCTTGGATTTGTATGGCATTGCATATGTATCAATGATGCATTTATAACTGTTTTTCAGCACCCTTTAACCACGCTTGTGAAGTCTTGTTGTATATGATGTATTTTGACTTTGATTCTCTCTGTTTATACTGCAGATATTATAATGGTGTTTTATATTTTTTGCTGGATAAAAATGAAATTCCCTGCTGTTTGGTAATTAGTGTAAGGCTTACGTTTCTCTGTCCAGAATTCTAGAAAAATAGGTAGTGCTGTTAATGTGACAATGAAGTTACTTAGATAAGAAATAATGAAAAATATCCATTGGATTTATTTTCTTTTCAAGCAAACAAGTGAACTCAAGCAAGAGAAGTAGGAAAAAGGAAACGGCATGTGGTTTATTATATTTCTTGCAGTTCTAATTATACTGTATTCTAGGATGAACACCTGACTGTGGCTCATATTTACACTTAAATTAAGGAAATTAAGGTACATTTCTAGGCATATAGATATATTATGTAAGATTAGGAAACAAAATAAAAATTAACATATACAATTATCTTGTGCACAGCTGCTCAAACATACTGGGCCTCATTTACTATCACTGAAGCAAATTTGCACATGTGCTGTAAACTATCTTTTAAAGAGTAATTTGAAACACTATAATCTAGTGCTAATCTGTGGTACCAAAGGGGCCGGAATTTTTTTGGCCTACATGGTGGAGGGCCTTTAATGGATGCCAGTGTTGACCACTCCCTGTTTTGAACCACACCGACTTTAAACCACACCCATGTTAAACCACACTCATGTTACTACAAGACCATGTCCACATTAATTGTGGTAGCACACCAAAAAAACAAATGGTTGTTGCTCACTGCAGGGATTTATCACTCATATGTGAAAAAAGTTGTCATATTAAGACCTATCCTTAAATCCATATGCCTCATCTTCCCCAGTGGATAAGAGGTGTGAACAGGTGAACAATGTGGGAACTTTCAGTCTGGGTCTCAGGTGTGAACAGTACAGGGCTTTAAGGGTGTGAACATTAGAGGTGTCACATGTGCAAACAATGCAGTGAGGATTACATGTGTGAACAATACAGGGGATTACAGTGTGAATTTGAGGTGTAAACAATGCAGGGGCCAGCTAATCTCTGTAGTGATACCTTTTAAATGTTACACATGATGAGCAGACACAGCAGATAGACTTTCATGTGGGGGCCACATAAGTGTTTGTACAACCTTGTGTCAGTGTAAAATAAAATTGTGATAATAATGAGGTAGACTGCATAACAGAAATTCCTGATCACGTTAAAGTGTGAATTGTGTACAGAGCATATATGTGTACTCCGGTGTCATAACCACAAAATCACAAATCTAATTTCCGTTTCTAAAACTCAGATTTTTGAGATTTTTTAATTGCAAAAAATAACTTGAAATATAAAAATGTGCCATCTAAGTACTGGTGAGTTCAGGTAAACATCAGTTGTAAATTTGAGAGATGAATTTTAAATCTGGCACACTCATTGAAAACAAAGGGTAGAATATGGTCTCACAGCACTCAAGTTGTTTTTAAACATTTTACCTGATCGACATGGAATTGGAGTTTTTAATAAATAAGCACACTTTGAGATTTTCCAATTTTAGAATTTTTTATGAATTAGAAATAAATTTGAATTTTTTTGAATAAATTGGCCTCTAGGTGTACAAGGAAGGGAATCAGGAAATTACCTTTTTAATTAGCAATTTAGTTATATAGGCCCAAGAATGGCATGTGCCATCTCAATAAGTGAGTTCTCCTGTTCTAGTGTACTGCCTGTCCCCTTGCATTTATAAGTTAACTGCAATATTGTTTTAATATAATAAATGTAATTTATTTAATATATATATATATATATATATATATATATATATATATATATATATATATATATATATATATATATATATATATATATATATATATATATATATTGTTTATTATTGGTATTATTGTTATTATTAATAATAATAAAAAAAACCTTAGTCCAAAAAGAGTTTTGACTAAATCCCCCATACAAGCAATAAGAGTTATACATTTTTAAAAATTCTCTCTGTACGTCTGGGTCACAAATAATGAAATCAAGAAGTTTGATCGCAGTATCTATTTTTTTTGTGGAGAAATTTTAAAAATATGGTTCTTACAATGTATTTTGCAGTGCTATGGAGGAATGAGACTTTGATTTGCACTGCAGTGACATAGGCAATAAATAATATATCCTTCTGGACTTTTGTGTGCTGAACCTGTTAATTTATGAATATGCTACAAGGTGTTTATTCAGTATAAAGAGAGAGCAGATTCTAGCCGAAAGCTTAGAGAAATGTGAGTTAAGTAATGCCATAGGGCATGGGCACCATAGGCTATAATTTTTTAGGGAACTGCTGATTAAACATAATGCAAGATTGCAATCAAAAGGTAGAAGCTGCTAATCTAAATACATACTAATACAGTATATATTTAGTTTTGTTAGTCCTGGAATAATAATGTGGAAAAATCACCCCAATATACTTTTCTTTATCTGTATTTTCTCCTATCATACACAATTATTTTACTGACAACAATAGCAACACTCTTATTTTGAGGCTAATGCTTTTATTTACAGTTTTAGATTATCGGTTTTTAATAAGGGTATAGGATCTCTTTCTCTCTGGAAACCTAATACCCAGAAAGCTCAGAAGTCTGGGAAAAACATATTGATTTCTTCCACCCCTCCCCCTTGCTCAAGATTCTATTGATTTGTACTTAAAGGAAAACTATACCCCCACAATGAATACTTAAGCAACAGAGTCAGGGTTTTAAATATGAGCTGTTCTATGCAATATATTTTTATAGAGATCTACATTGCTCGGGGGTATAATTTTCCTTTAAGGTTCCAGAGTCTGAAGGTCTTTTAGACAAAAAGGCGTTAGTACTAGCAGTAAGTTAGTAAAATCATTTTCAAATATATGTCAAATGCTCAAGTACCTGAAAACTGAAAAGTGCTCCAGTTATCCGGAAACCCATTATCCAGAAAGCTCAGAAAGGCCATCTCCCATAGATTTAATTTTAATTAAGAAATTAAAATTTTCTAAAACATTTTAAAAAAATATTATTTTTCTCTGTAATAATAAGACAGTGCCTTGTACATGATGCCAACAAAGATATAATCAATCCTTATTTTCAATTTTTGGTAGACTTAAGGTATAGAGATCATAATTACAGAAAGATCCCTTATCCGAAAACCCCCAGGTCCCAAGCATTCTAGATAACAGGTTCCATACCTGTAGCTTGTTCCCCTGGAACACACCTACTCGCAGATCATTTAGAACATGCAAGCTAGGGGACATTCCAGGGGACACCCACATGGCTACATGTCTATGAGCTGTATTTGTAGTGTTATACAGATCCTGCTAATAATGCAAACAGTAATGATTTCTAATTATGGGTTATATTATCAAAATAAAGAGAAATACATTGGCACAATAAACCCAATAATGTATTAATATATATTAATATAAATAAACATTATTAAAAATTATTATTTAAAATACTGTATATATTCTAGGAGGGAATGTGTTTATCTCAGCAGACAACACTATTCGAAGTAAAACTGTTGAACCAGAACTGGTTTAATAAGCAAGAAAGAAAATAAAAGGTGTAACTCCAGCCTATACTGTATGATCTTTCTCCCAACCTGCTTCAATTTGGACATTGTCGCTGCAATAAGATATAATGAAAAATACAGAATAAAGAGTATTATTTTACGCTCACATCCATCAAGTTGAACATTTTTGTTTAAGTGAGTCTGCCTAACTATTACTCCCCCATTGGTAGGCAAACATTTCAACTGAAGCCTCTCCAATTGGCATCAAAGGAGAAGAAAATTCTCCCTGATGCCAAAAGGGTAATTGGATCAGTTCCCCGATCAAATTTTATATGTAACTTTGGTAACATTGGATTTTTTTCACTTGCTTGAAAAGCATCTAACCCTTTCTTGAAATTATATAATATATCTGCCACTACAACTGCTTCAGGAAGAAAAACTTCACAAATGGAGAGCAAAACTGCACTGAATAGTCGAGAAGGGGGCCATACCAATGTTTTGTAATGACCCATTTAAATACCGGACTATACCTTGCTGGCACTATACATGACTATACCTTGCTTGCATGCTACTGACTGGCATTGCTGGTTACAGATAAGTATATTATCTACTAGTACCCATATGTCACTCTCCATCTAGAATTTGATTAAGTTAGTCCCATTGGCAGCATACGGAGCTTGCATATTTTTAAATTCCAAATGCATAACTTAACTTATAATGGTCTCCTCCAAGGCATTAATGAACAATAAAAGTGGGGCCAATACAGAAATGTGAGAACCCTACTAGAAGAGTAAGTACAGCAACATTACCAACACCACCATCTCAGTTTAGTGAGAACATGTTTAAGTGGCATTGTGCCACAAGCTTGTCAAACTCCAAATAGATCCAATCTACTGCAACCTCTCTGTGTAAATTCCTAGCTATGTCATCAAATTTGTCTTACATGGTCTGTCCTTCATAAAGTCATGCTGATTACTACTTTTGATGACATTCATGAGAACATAATCCTGAATATGATCCCTTTACTGACAAGAAAGATCATCATCAAATTGGCCATAGAAATAATCTTGTCCTTATGAAGACTTTGACTAATCTGCATGACAAAATTCCCAAACAGAATTGTGCTGATAAACCCTTAGGCATGCCCATTAAACACATAAAGCAGACTCTAGGAGAAAGACAAAAGCCTGGGACATGGTTCTTTAATATGATACTTTAATAGAATTACTGTATTTCTGTATTGATGCGATCAGCCCCATGTAACAGGTACAGCAAGGGAAGTGTCACAATCACTGTAAATCTTAAAACTGAACATATTGCAGCCTGTTGTTCTTGGTGTCCAAGGAATCCCAAGTTATGTGCATGTGTTTACCCATTGTCTATATGCAATGGAGTACTATTTAAAAACAGAATACTTCATTTATATATATATTTGCAGGTTACTATGACGTTAGTAATCCACCCTTATTTTTTAGCTTGCATCATTATTTAGATGTGTATCTTTTGCTTTCACACAATACAGAAATAATATATTCATTTGGGATTGGAAAATATATTAATAATGCATGAATATACAATTTTCTAAGGATCTTGCAGATTACATTTACTGGAAAGATGAAAACATGTGTTAGAATTAATGGTGTACTTGATACATTGCATTGCTCCTATTTTGCCTTAATGCATGTTCACCAGGGATGCATAAATAATAGAAAGCATGCCCTTTAAAAGGTAGTGTGAAATGAAGTTACCCTCTCTCAGCCTGTGTGCTCAAATTGCAGAAAATAATTGTAGGTGTTCATTGATTCTTCTACATCAGGTTCCCACAGCAACTAAGATGGGAAACATCTCTAAGCAATGGGGGCAAACTGGTTTTAACCCAGTTAAAACCAGTTTAAAGAATGAGTTCATTTGGAAAACAACCACATTTTATAGAATTTAATAACGATCATGGATTGTAACAGAGTCTTTGATAATGTAATGTAGATCAAGAGCTACCAAGGAATACTCCATTGAGTAGTAACCAAAAAGGGGAAAAAGGAATTCAGCTTTGTATAAAATATTTTTGACTAAGAATTTTTTATAATACAACAATTATTAATTATGATTATTTATACATAAGGCATCCGATACATGTAATAAAATAATTATATGTTTTGTTATTATAAATTATATTTTTAACTGTGTGATAGATCTGTTCTAATTGGCTGATTCCAGCATGAGTCAGCAATAGGTTTCAATAAACTGGTCCTGTCTATTGTTACTGCTCTCACCTATAACATTTTAATGATTAAGGGGGTTATTTACTAAGCTTCGAATTCCTGAAATTCCCCGAAATCTGAAAAATTCATGATTTTTTTGTATTATAATAGGCTTAAAAAAAATCACGAGTTTTTCGGAATTTATTAAACCCCGAGGGCTAAAAGCCCAAATATAAAACCATGGCATCTCAAACCTGTCGAGGTTGCATAAAAGTCAATGGGAACAGTCCCATTGATTTTTGGTTGTGTCGGGGTTTCGGACAATTTCACGTTTTCAGAGTTTTTGGGGAAAATTCACGAAAAAATCGTGAAATTCTGAGCTTTTCCCTTAAAGGTAATTTTCGGGAAAATATTATAAGAAATATATATTATAAAAATAACCCGAGCGGGTTAGATCGGAGTTTGTAGCAGCCGATATTGAGATAAATTCGGACCTTGATAAATAACCCTCTAAGTGATACTGTCGCAAAAACTACTCTTCAAAATATTAGTTCACCGCAAAAAACTCCCACCTTCTATTCATTCCTATGGGATTTTTAAAAATGTATCAAATGGGTGAGCTCTAGCTTTCACTCATTGATAAATACACTTCTAAAAATCCCATAGGAATAAATAAAAGGTGGGTTCATTTTTCTGGGGTAAACGCTAATCTAACACTCTAAATCTCTCCCATAAATTATCTTTAGATCATGTTTATTGTTTTTTGCCAATAGATCTGCTTTTGTAAGTAATTTGTACTTGAATTTCCTAAAACTGACTTCTAGAATTTCTACCACAAACAGACTACTGCAGCACAAATATGACAGCCCCCTCATATAGAATCATGAGGACTGGATAGGTAAAAGGTGTATTGATATATATAAATAAATATTGTCCATTTACCTTGAGCCACCATTTTGTGATGGTCTGTGAGTTCCCACAGAAATCACTTTACAGGAAAAAATGCAAATCTAACTGTAACAGTAAGACGTGTGGGCACACATATATGGGTTAGTTAGTTTGCAAGAACAGTGAATTGCATGAGCCAGATGGCCACCTTTAATACTTAAAATGGCAGTTTTTCTATTTTGGATTAACCAATGGCAGATACTGCTAAAAAATGCGTTATTTACATGAAGCAGTGTTTCACATATGAGCTGTTTTATGTGTATTTTTTATTATGTGCATTTTTATAGAGACCTGTATTGTCAGGGGTATAGTTTCCCTTTAACTGACATGAAAGCTAATCGAATTAGCAGTTTGATCCATTAACAGGGTTGTTTAAAAAGGAATCTATAGATGGTACCTGACCCTGTCACAGCTACACAAAAAGCACTTCTTTGTTGCAAAGCTACCTAATAAATTCACCATTTCACCTTTGCAACAAGAAAGTGCTTCATTGTGTTTTCTACTATATCTATTCAATCCCCAGGCAAGTATTTTTGGACTGCATTTGCACCCAACTCAAAGGTTTTTTGCACGGTGGCTGATGCACACATAATTTCTTGGGACAGATACACAAAAAATACTGTTATTCCTCACCAGTTTTCTGGAAAGAGGTTTGCTGCTTCATTTAGATTGTCATGTCTATAGCAAGGTAATTCCATTCCATTCTGAAGTTCAAATGGACATTTTAAAGGGATAAAGCCGTCAAAACAAAAAATATTTTTTCCTGCACTGCAAATATCTATGAGTGCTGATCTTCTGTTCATGAATGCTTTTCTTTTTATCCAGCACCTGATTTATGTGGAGAGAGTCTCATGCGTGTTCTTCATTTCCATCCCTATCAGTTGCGAAGAACTAAACCTAGGCTTACTGGTACAGGTATACTGTAATATTGTACTCAAGAGTATATTTATTACTGCATGAGAATCATAAGAGGATATTCATTGCATTTAAACTCATTTAAAATAACACTAATACAGGATAACAAAATGTATGCCTAGCAAAAAGGTATATAAATATTGTGGCTTTAGAAAGCCTTAGGAAATCAATCTCATCCCTTATATGTATGGATATTTTAAAGGAAAACCTTGAGACTTCAGAAAGAGGCTTATCATCCATACTGACATGCCTCCAAGCAGTTCTGGTAATATATTCCCACACAAAATAATATAAATTTGGTATTGTTGACTATAAATATGTAGGGATGACAATAGAGAAGTGAACATGTTTTCTAGAGATACTTCCATAATATTATACTTCCTAATATTTTGTGTCTCATATATAAAAAATCCAAGAATAAAAAGCAGCATCTACTATTGTAGTTTGATCCAACCTTGCAAATAACACACATCAAAGAAGTATGAAGTAGGGATGTAGCGGACTGTTCGCCGGCGAACTTGTTCGCGCGAACATCGGCTGTTCGCGTCCGCCGCAAGTTCGCGAACGTCGCGCGACGTTCGCCAATAGGCGTTCGCGTCAAAATCGTTCGACCATTCGACCATTCGATCGCTAAAATCGAAGGATTTTCGTTCGAATCGAATGATCGAAGCCATTGGATTGAATGAAATCATTCGATCGAATGGCTTCGATCGTTCGATTCGAACGAAAATTAAGATTAAAATCCTTCGATCGTTCGAATCGAACGATTTTCGGATGTTCGAAGTTCGCGAACTGTTCGCGAACTGTTCGCATTTTTTGCCGGTGTTCGCGAACGGCGTTCGCGAACACATTATCGGCGGTTCGCTACATCCCTAGTATGAAGTACTAAGAGGAAAGTGTAACATTGAATATGTTTTGCTTTGCAAAGGTATTACCTAGAAAATTAACAATACTAATTTTCTATTGTACAGCTAAAGGATGTCATGGAATCAGAATGAAGAGACTGGAAGAAAATGTATATATATATTATATATATATATATATATATATATATATATATATATATATATATATATATATATATATATATATATATATATATATATATATATAGAAAGGGTCGGTACAATAACTTCTCTGCAGATCTTTTTCCTTGAAAGCACTTTATAAAAGACACATGGAAATCACTTGTGACTAGAAGAATGGCACTTTCATCTTTGGCTTTTTTGTATCTGCTGAATCAGTGGAGAGTTTCAAAAAAAGTTCAGATAGTTTCTAAACGTATCATATACAATGTCATAGAACTCTTGCTGTTAAAATGTTGCACAAAGAACCATAATGCCGATATGGAATTAGAAAGATTTTTCCTGGGACAAATGATAATACTCTTTTTATCTACAGAAAGGTGATTATTGGTAGAAAATGAAGGTGATTGGTTGAATTTACTAAAGGGGTGAAACTGTGTATTATAAACTATTATAAGGAATGATTCTTTCTGGAGCAGGGCACAGCAACCCAAATGTGTACAGTTTACTAAGGGCTTCCCTACACAGGTTCTTGATCCAGTAACTGATACCCCACAAATCTGGGCTTATTCTCAAATAAACTAATAACCATTAGTTATGGATGTAGCATAAGATATCCTTTTGCTATATATACGTTTTATTATCTCTAGTGATGGGCGAATTTGCGCCGTTTCGCTTCGCCGAAAAATTTGCGAAATTCGCGAAACGGCGAAAAATTTGCGAAATGGCGCGAAACGTGAATTTTCGCGGGCGTTTCGCGAATTTATTCGCTGGCGGCGAAACGAGCAAATTCGCCGCGAATTCGCGCCAGGCGAATAAATTCGCCCATCACTAATTATCTCTGTCAGACTAACAGGTTTGCCCATACAAAATAGGAAGTACTATATTGGCTCTGCTATTTCTAGAGTGTCCGACGTACAATCAAGCTTGTAAAAGCTATCAATTCCCAAAAGTAAGCAGAAAAATGTGCTTTGGTGAAACATTTTCACAGTTTTTATAAATATGCTGGAAATTCATCAAGGTGGTATGACACTTTAAATTTCATTCTGCTGCTACTTCTATGTCAGTGTTGTTTCAAATTGATATTGCTAACTTATTTCTAAAATATACTTGTACACGGGTCATACTAACTGACTTCTTAAATGCTGGGAGAAACATTCTGTGTGGCAGTCAATTACTGCATGTCTTCATAATACAGCACTGACTGACCAGCAGTGATATTGTTAGAGTTTGCCAGAGGTGCAAGGAAATCTCTCAGGAGGATACCATTGGAGCTGCATTGAGGCTTCCTACTTCAAGGCTGTGTTCTGACTCATCCTAGAAGCTTGAAGCCTAGCTGTATCTTCAACAGAGACACACAGGACTCTATGGGTAGAAGGAAGAGTCATTCACACAAAACACAGGCAATATATTGTGCCTCGGACAAAACAGATTCCCTTTGCACTGATAATAATAATAAAAAAGAAAACCCTGTACTTTGCCTTTTATAATTTTTTCGTTATTTGACTTATTTTTATGCCTTTCTGCATTAAATCCAACTTCTATGACACTGTTGTTATATTTCAGATTTCCATTTTCCAGCATTGTTGCCTTATCAAGGAATATAATATAAAAAGAGCCTTTAAGAAATCAAAATGAATTGAGAAAAGCAAAAGATAGTATCTGATTAATTTAGAGAAAGGAACAAGATATACTGATATACTGTATAAACTGTGTGATGTCATATGATCACCCTAACTTGTTGCTTTACTCATGTTGTAACTGGTCTTGCAGAGCACTCATGCTTTATTGCTTTTCAATCAATATATGTACTAATATGATTTACTGCTTTTCTACAAAATATGTAGACGTCAGTGTCTGACAATTGAAAGCAGTCGGTCTGAGCCTTATGTGAAAACAATAAGGGGTCATGTTCAAAGTCATTTTCAGATAAAGTGGGTCATTGTATGGTGTAAATCAGTGGTCATGCACTAAACATATAATCAATAAATATATTGTATTTGATAACAGTAAACAGCAACCTCCCGTTTGAATGACATAGGGGAAGATTAATTTAAAAAAAATGTTTTACCAACATTTTTGGTTTTAACCTAAAGCAAGAATATGCTCAGCAAAGGTGAGTCTCCTACACTGACTTGGATTTCTCTTGGACCTGTATAATCCCTATTCTGGACACACATCTTCAAACAAGAGAAAAAAAGTCCTACAAGAACTAGCTCTATATTATCAAGGGAGGGTGGTCTCATAATTCAATTCTATGCTTTCCTTTAAGTGGTGATTCTTACGGCTGATGAGGTAGCCTGATGCAACATTCTGATATTCTCCTCTTTAGGGCCCAGTTGATATGTTATTGCCACTCCGAATCCTGAAGGTATACATTGTTGACTGATGTAACGCCTACTAAAGTATATTGGAGAAGAATGCTTCTAGTGTTTTTTCTTTTCAAATTTATAAAACATTTCTACAGGTGAAAAATTACTTTTTTATTTTGTTTGATTTATTGGGTAACTTTTCGAATAAAATTGCAGTGCTACTAACGGCTTTCAAGGGTGATCCCGGCTCCTCTGCCGCCCAAGGGAGATTGCTGTTGCTGCCCCCCCATACCCCCTTGCTCACCTTATTAGTGCCGAAGGGGGTCCACAATGATGCCACTGGAGGGGGTCCAGGATGCTAGTGAGGGAGAACAGTTGCACTCTCTGCACTAGAAGAGACAAATTTCTAGTTTGAAAAATTGAAATTCAGATCTTAAAGTTACCAGGAGCAGCATTTTTGTCACCCCTGGTAACTAGTGGGACGCTGCCACCTGAGGTGAATTTCTCAACTTGGTGCTTCTTCCTTCTTGGCTTTTTCCATATCCATCAGTGGAATTCAGCCAGTGGCAATCTCTTGTGGACTGAGTATTATTTTCAACTCTACAAAGTAGTACAATATCTGCCGTAGCCCTAAACCTAAAGACACTGGAGTAATCCTTGGTAAAGCTTATGGGTCATTTTATTAAAAGAAATGGAGTCAGTCTTGACCGCAAAATTACTGTCACAACCTTGACTTTGGTTGATCAGTATGCCGTATCAATCAATGAGAAGTGTATCTTCAGAACTCTGGAAAATCTTATCCCTGGTGGTGAATTGCTAATTGTTCAATTGACTTCAAAATACTTGGAATACTGGGATTTGTAACCCTTTGCTCTCTCTGATTTTTTTCCAGGACTTTGCACACTCATTATTAATCCAGTTGTGAATTTTTATAAATATGCACAAAACCAAGGAAAATCACAGGAAAAACACTATATTGATGAGTTAAGATAATGCACATGTTTTCTTTTGTGCCATTGCAGGCTGTGCCCCTAAGAGTTGCTCTACTACTAAGCTCTAATTTTAAGATACTCCCCTTCCTTGCTTTTGGCGTATCACATGGGCAGAATTACTTCACTAGTATTGCTACCTTGAGCTCTCCTATTATTGCTGTTCCAGGAAACAACCATCCTGCAGGTAACATCCTGTATCTATCATCTATCTATCTATCTATCTATCTATCTATCTATCTATCTATCTATCTATCTATCTAACTGTCTATCTAACTGTCTGTCTGTCTCTCTTTCCTTGAATGACTAAATTAAAATTGAGGTTAGGTTTACAGAGCAGCATGCTTCAAATTACAATGTAGATGCAAATAGCTGTTTTGAAAAAAATATATTTGTACAAATTATTCGTTTTGAAAAAGAAAATAATTTAATTAATTGGATATTAAAAGGGTGGATCACATTTAAGAAACAATATTTCTATGCAGTCTGCAAATGAATAGAAGCACTATTCCTGTAGTTTTTCTTTTTATCCTTTTTTCTTTTTAAATAAATGACTTTAAGTAGTGCATCCAGTTACCACAACAATGTTTTCCCCATCTCTGCAAGCAAGCAAACTTGCACCCTGTTAAAAACATACCTCTTAACTTTCAAACAATGGAAAGAGGGACAAAAAGTTGTGCTGACATTTTTGAACACAACGATTTTATGGCCACTCCCCTTAATTACCATGTCCATTTTACAAAATTTGTCAGGTTATGTAAGTTTGAACACGTATCTGGGAGTTTCAGTGCAATGTTTTATGTGTTGAAAGTGAATTGCCATTTAAGATGCTAGTCTCAGTTCTCCCAAGAGACCTGCTTATCTTAAATAGTTACACTGGTATCTTTGTTTATCTTACATTGTTACAAAAGTATCCAAGTGCAGCTGCTGAGTGTTCTGGGCTCTCTGCCAAAAAGCCTCTTATTTTAATTACGTTTCAGAAATCTTTTTCTGGCGTCAATGCAGGAGATCAAAGTGAAAGTCTGACATTTCAGTAAGAAACCAGGGACTGGGGGCTGAGCTGTCAAAATAGAGACTGTCCTGCAGAAAATGGGACAGTTGGGAGGTATGTAAAAAGTGTTCCACTATGATGTGTCAGCACAGGGAAAATAAGAGCACCTACACATTGTTATTGTGTATACCTCAGATGTCAATGTGGCTATACCATTACATGGATATATAACAATGCACTGGTGTCCTTAATTTGGCAGCACCTCATACTAGGACACTTTTTAATAGTTTGCAACTTGCCTACCTTGCTTGCAGTGATGGGGGAAAACATAAGTAAGGATACTGTATGAATTTTTCAAAGCTAGGAAAATTCACATTTAAGGAGATCTAGCATGTCTCTTAGCTAGTTCCTGAGGAGTATGCATTGGTGAGCGATCCAAAAATAATTGCAGACATATTAGCACATTAGCTTTAAAGGAAAATATTTCATAAGTCCTTTTTAACAAGTCATCTCTGAATCTTGAAGCCATTTAATTTCTATGTTTAAAAAAAGGAATTATTGATATTATCCTTATTTAAATAGCACTGACTTGTTACGCAGGACAGAGATTGCTCATCCTTCACATCAGATCAACAAGCAATGTGCAATACATGGATATGCTGGATTTTTTTTATAATAAATGAAAAAGAATATGGGTTGACATGGTTCTTATTTTGAAAAGTAATTTCTCATATTTTATTACTGTAAAAATGTTTGTTTGGGGTTTTTATTGCTTCCCCTGCAGTGCCAGGAATATATTTTTGCAGCTGGACTCCCTCAAACCTGGTACAGGTATAGGAGCCCTTATCCGGGAACCCGATATCCAGAAAGCTCTGAATTACGGAATGGCTGTCTCCCATAGACTCCATTTTATCCAAATAATCCAAATTTTTAAAAATGCTTTCCTTTTTCTGTGTAATAAATACAGTAGTTTGTACTTGATCCCAACTAAGATATAATTAATCCTTATTGGAAGCAAAACCAGCCTATTGGGTTTATTTAATGTTTAAATGAATTTCTAGTAGACTTAAGGTATGAAGACCCAAATTACGAAAAGATCCATTATCCGGAAAACCCCAGGTCTCGAGCATTCTGGATAACAGGTCCCATACCTGTACATGCTAAATATTTAACATAATGACCCTTTTTAGACTTTATCAATTCAAATATGTTAAGGCCCTTTTATAAAAATTTGTATTTGTTTAGTTTTAGATGTTTTTTAAACCATAACTAAACTCACATTTTAAAAAAACAAGAATGTCAGCTTATTTAGGAAAAGGGCCCAATACAAAAAGACTGAACATATGATTTTTTTTTTTACTTCTTATTTTTCGTGCATTAGCGAATAAAAATAAAACTTCAAAAAATCTAAAATCTTGAATTAATAAAATATTTTACAGTTTGCTACAAACAGCTCCCATTGACTTTTACATGACCTTAATAGCTTTCAGATGGTGTACTTTTACATTATATTAATCTTAAGTTGTCATGGTTTTATGCTTTAAAAACCATTCTTCACATGCAAGTTTTTAAGGCTAAAAAGATAAATTGCACTGGCTGCAATGGTTGAACGGCCTGCAAAAAACAATTGAAAGGCTAGGCACCATAAGTAGTCGGGTGGAGTAGCAGCTAAGCTAATAGGTGAGCTAAACCTAAAACATAGCTGTTCTGATAATTTGATTTGCATTTGTTATCAAGTAGCAAGCATTGGGGAGCGATGGTCCAGCTATTATAACACAACTTGTTTACAGTGTATATTGGCAGAACTGTTTACCCTTATTCATATTATCTACTTTTCTTTTATCAGTGTAAAATGTTTTTGGATACAGTAGTTCTTCACAATACTGTTGGCAGAATGATGCTGATACTGGAAATCCTGCCTGAGGCAGTCTGAGCTCACACAGGAAGAAAGGTAACTATTTATTGCATGCCTTTCAAATAAGTATAAACATTAGCTTGGTTTTCTCATAAAGGGGAAAAAAATCAATCACTGTGCCCATAAAATAACATGACTACATGAAAGAGGATCTCAAATTTGCTTTTAACATGCAAAAAATATGGAATTGATTAATGAACACTGCACTAAAAATGTAATTTGTTTTCTGCAAATGCATACCTTTACAAAAACAGTGTTTTTTAGTTGAAAACTACTCCCTCTGTGGTTTTGATCTCCCTCCAAAACTCAATTTCGTGCATATTGAAAAAATATCCATTAATTGAAAATTTACCAAGTTAATTGTAAATGTAACTGAAATTGTAAATGACGTTGTAAACAGTATTTGTTTATCCCTTTCTCTTCTATAGTTCTGACTCTTGAGAAATTATAACAGAAATAAGTTCCCCTCCAGATATGTTAATCAGCTTGCTTCTGCTACATCAGGAGCCTGAAACAATAGTGCAATGAATATATTGCTTTCAGTAGCAATTAGATACGCAAATAAGTTTGAAATCTTTGAAAATTGTTGGAAAGTTGCTTAAAGGAACAGTAACACCAAAAAATGAAAGTGTTTTAAAGTAATTAAAATATCATGTATTGTTGCCCTGCATTGGTTTGCTTCAGAAACACTACTGTAGTTCATTTAAACAAGCTGCTGAGTAGCAATAGTGGAAACTGAAAAAAGGCTATATGGCACAGGTAAAATAGTGGATAACAGATAACACAATTATGTTCTACAGAGCTTATCTGATATCTGCTGTGTAACTTGAGCCTTTTCTCCTTTGAATGGCTGCCCCCATTGCTACACAGAAGCTTATTTATATAAACAATAGTAGTATTTCTGAAGCAAACACACCAGTTTTACCAGTGCAGGTCAACACTACTTTCATTTTTTGATGTTACTGTTCCTTTAAAGGTACATTCTCTTCACTGTGCAAAAAACAGTTTGGAGCTCCTTTTTAAATATTTGCAGGTATTCTGATAAAATCTGTAAAAAGACTATAGGGCAATACACTGCTAATGGCAAATGGTTGATAACCTTTTTTTACATATTTGATTTGAATACTAAATGGCTAATTTTAAGTTTAATAGAGTAATGTAATGTTTATAATCATGCAGGTTTTTAAAATGCCTACACACCATCTGCATTTGGCTAAAAAGTCTAAAGCAGGGAGTGTTGCTAATCAAATGTTTTGTTGTATGACTATAGAATTTGCTGTTTTAACTGTGTTTCTGTTTTTCTTCACAGAAGAAGCAACAGATGTTGTTAAAGGCTACATTTGCTGCAGTTTCTATTTACACTGTGTAGTGTTACTTGATGCAATAACATAGAGGGCATTGCACTCCCACTGTAATTACCATGCAGAATATGTGCCCCATATTGTAAAACATAAGGGTATGAAAAATCTTTGAGGACTTCCATCACCAATAAAAAGATTTGCAAGACCAAAGTGCTTTTGATGTTCTTTATAATTCCATGCTTGCTGCTTTGTCTCAAAAAGTTGAGGAAGACCCTTTCTGGTCTATATACTGAGATGATACTGGAAAAACAGAAGTTGGATGAACTAAAATACCAGCTGGGCTGTGGAATTAGATGTTGGCCCAGAAAGTTTATGTATATTCTGTCGTTTGGTTGACATCGTCAAAGGATTTGGCAACAATGCAGACACTGACACTAGGGCATCCTGGAGGTAACACTGGGGTGGTAGCTCCAGGGTTCCCACAGTGGTCTGTATCAATAGACAAAGTGTGCTTGTGCCTAAAGATCCACACACAGCAGTCATTTTCACAGGAGAAGGAAAGTATTTTTGCACTTGGGGTGCCAAATGTTAGGCACCTCCAAGTGATTGTATTTACTTACCTGAAACCCCGGGCCGTGCTCCTATCAGCAGAAAAAGACACCGGCCCAGGGCTATTCCAGTGAGCACCACAGAGCGATCCTCTTCCGGCGTCTTTTTTCTTCAAATTTCCCAGGGCAGACGCATGCACAGTTGAAGATGGAAGAGGATCGCTCCGTGGTGCTCACTGGTTCAGGTAAGTCAATACAATCACTTGGGGGTGCCTAACATTTGGCATCTCCAAGTGCACAAAGACTTTCCTTCTCGTTTGAATGCAAGCACAGTTTGTAGCATTTTTAGCTAATCAAATGCAATTGTGCCAAGCACAACTCCCCCTGATGGATGCAATAAGTGAATTTACAAAAAAAAGAGAAAATACATAAAATTAGAGATGCACTAAATCCCGGATTCATTTTGGGATTTGCCCTGGATTCTGCATTTTTTGGCAGGACCAAATCTGAATCCTTAAAATCACTTGACTTTCTGTCAAGGAAATTGTGATTTTTTTTTTTTTTATTTGCATCCTTCCTTACCCTAATTTGTATTGCAAATGTTGCTTTATCATTACATTTAAAAATGCATACAGTTTGGGATGCAGCCAAATCCTTCTTGAAAGATTTGGGATTTGGTCAAATCCCAAAATAATGTATTCGGTATATCCCTACATAAAATATCACCTGCTAGTATTCCATGGTTTTCACAATTGTTAAAGAGGGATATTTCCATTTGAAAGTGATGGTTGTTTTCATAGTAGCATATATAGCAACCTGGTTTGGAATCCCCCAAGATGTGGTAGTGTGAACTAATTTACACTATTTACTAAACCGGTAATACCATATCTAGTTGTGAAATGAATGACACAAAATTAAGTGTTATTTTTCTATTAATAGTTCATGACTGAAGATTGTACAATAAAAAACAAGATTTTAAGCTGCCACCTCTTTAAAACATGCTTGAAAGAAGAAAAAAAATGGATGTACAGTAAAAATAGATAAAAGCATTTAGGTATAGATATAATGAATAAAGTATCCCCTATTGTAAAATATAAGGGTATTATAAATTACTGAGGCTTTCCATGGCCATATAAAAGCACAAAGCAGAAGGTCATGGGGTGCTTAAAGGGGACCCCTCACCCAAAACAATTATTTCAAATCCTATTTTATCATGTTAGTCAAGAAAAATTAACTTTAATTACACTGTATAAATTATTTGAATCTTGTTCCCAGTCTGGGAACTCATAATTACAGCAAGCAGTCAGGAGCCATTTTGTGGACACTGTTATTAAGACAAGCCTTGCATCATCTCAGAATCTTGTTTGTGCACCAGAATGAGGGAACTGATGTCCATCCCCATGCCCTGGATACAAAATTAAATGGTTAAGAGAACTGGTGGAATGGTTAAGAGAACCGGGGGAACAGTGCGCCCTAGGCACCCAGTCAGCTACCAAGACCACCCCCCCGAGTGCACACTCACGACGTGCAATAAGAAGACGAGGCAGAGTAATGAAGGGGAAGGTCAGGGGGGGAGTGAAGGAGGGAGGAAAGAGTGCTAGAGGGGAGGGAAGGGGAGAGGACAGAGAGCAACACAAGTTTCCCTTGATCAATATTTAAGTGTGTGCAGCCCAGAGGTTTGGCTCAGTAAGTTTCTTAAGATGCATACATTTTAGGTGAAAGTTTATTATCCATGATTGGACAGTAGGTTTCCTAAATGTAGTAATCTGAGTAATGGTATGTACAGATTAAGGCATTAAAATCTTAGCAAGATTTTTTGGTTCTACATTTATTAAAGAGCCGGGTCCATATAAGAGATAATCAAGGGATTCTTTCCCAGGTTTTTTATTAAGTGATTAAAGGGGTTGTTCACCTTCTAACATTTTTATCAGTTCAGTTGGTTTTAGATTAGTTCATCAGAAATAAAGACTTTTTTCAAATACTATCTTCTGCTTGTGATCTTTTTTCTATTATTAAAGCATACATTTTATTATATATATATATATATATATAGATCTATGTACTAAATAAAAACACACATTTTGAAGAAAATAACTTTGGTGTGCGAATCTTTGCAAACAAATCTCTATATGAATTTTTGGACCCTGCACCCACAAAGATTAAGCAAAGTCCGGTCTTCAGAGTGCAGTCGCTTGACACAGATTATATATATATATAAATATATATATACACATATTTGGGCATTGTATGCTGGTGGCATAATTACGTTGCATATTGACGATCAGTACGGCTACATTTTGCATGTAAATTTCTTTACCGCTTGTCGCTTGACTTTGTTTCACAAAAGTTTACTAAAATTCTTCCGAGTGAAATTGTGGAGAATAAGAAAAAAGTGAAATGCATGTTGGGAAAAGAAAACTACAGGCTAAACGCATATTATCATGCGTGTGGTTTAATTAGCGTATTTACGCATGACCACCCATTTTTAAAAGAGCAATGTAAAAACTCCACATGTGACCTCACCCTTAAACTTCAATGTTGAAAAAACAGTAAAAACCAAAAAGTCATTTTAAAAAGTCTTTATTTCTGGTTTACAATCTGAAAACCACTGAAGCAGGCTGTCCCCCCTCCAGCACTCCATTATACAGTTTAGTCAACACAGGTATAACATGATTTTGATGTCTGATGTACCAATTGGTGGTCATCCATTCAGTCCAGGAGTTTCCCAGTAAGGAATGAAGTTATTTCATCTGCCACCTCACGTTCAGTAATGTGAGAATTTACTAAATTCCTTTCCTCTAACCCAAGGTGAGGTAGAGGAAAACTATAAACATACTTTGGTTCATCTGAATACTAAGGTTTCTGAAAAATCTGAATACTGCAAAAAATGCTGGGAGGGAATGCTGACCAGTTTCCAAATTTAGAAAATCCCATATAAAATGAGTGTGTCTTAGCGGAATGTATAATCTGCTTTTCCAGAGAATGCATAGGGTAGTTGCTCTAAAACAAAAGTATATTGCACAATACATTTATTATCATTTTTCTTACATTTGTTTAAAAAGTTCTGCATTGCTGTGCACTAAGGTACATGACAGCTGACATCCAACCAAACATCCAAACAAACTGATCTTGTAAGGTAATGAGTATCTTTTCCACAAGGGCTTATCATATACTGTATATGGGGGGGGTATAAGATAAACACAAGATATAAAAGTATGAAGCTGTATGAAGAACTTTATGTTTGATAAATATTATGCTCATGACTGTTGTGAGGTGAAGATCTATAGAAAGTTACTATGGAGGAGAAAAATCTAAGATTTTGGAAGGAAGTGGTCAATTTGGAGCATCTGAAGATAAGGCAAAACATTTAATCTGGGCCATCTTTAAAGAGAGTATTGTGGGTAAATTGAATAAGAACATTTAAAGGTAGCCAGTGCAACCATAGATATGGTTTGGTAGTGGACGTAGATAAGCTTTGCAGTAGCATTTTGGATCACTTGTAGAGAGGATGAGCAAGGGAGTGGCAGGCCAGAAAGGAGGAGGTTGCAATAGTCTAGGTGGAAGATGAGTACTGACTGGACAACTATTTTGGCAGTTTCTTTATTAAGATCTGGGCCTATGGTCCAATATTTTTAAGATGCAGTGAACCAGATTTTGTGAGGGGCTGGATGTTAGGAATGAAGTGCTAAATCACATATGTCTCAAAGAAAGCAAAGCTGTTTACTGAAATGAATAAATGATATTGTTGTTTACAGTGACCAACTGGTTAGAGGTAGGGAAAATGTGTGTGTGGGGGGGTTGGGAATGTATTTTTAATGAGCAGCAGTTGGATACTTGAGGAAAATAGAGATAATAAAGATAGAACTGGAAGCCAAAGGAGCTTAATAGTTTGAGGATTCATGTAATATGTATTAGGGGAAATACCAGAATAGGAAAACATAGGGGCTCCAAGGATAGAGCCATATGGGACCTCAACAGAGAGTTCAAGTAGTGAGGAGAAATAAGCAGAACATTTGCAGATAGTTGGATTCAGGAGAGTAGGCTATCACAGAGGAAGCAAAAAAAGCAAAAAGAGAGGTTGAGTATTATTTGAATCATTTGGTTAGTGCAGTTTCGGCTAAATGTACTGGGTAAAACTCAAGTGACTCAGGTGATCAAGTAGAGTGTTAATATAAAAAATGTGGGTCAAAAAAAGAAGAGAGCAGGTGTTTGGGATGCTACTTCCACCTAGTTAACTGGGCAGAATTGTGATAGGAATTGTATTGTGTGACAGAGGTGATGTTAAGCGCTGGAATCTCCAGACACCAAGGGGTTAAAGAAGGGAGTAAGGAGTAAGGGGTGATGAAGGAGTTGTATGAGTAAAGATATATAACAAGGGTAGCAGGGAGTTTTGCATTCTCTTGTGCTTGTTAACAGAAATACATACATCCCGCCTCCTGCCTCTAATTACTCTATGTTTGTATGTTGAAAGCATTATAGGGGTGCAGGTTAACATTGTTAATATACTTCAATGTTTAAAACAAATATTTTACAGTTCATTGTTGTTACTGTGTAAATAAAAGCTGTGGCCTTTCATGTCCATGCTAGCCTCTGTGTGAAGTTATTTTGGGCTGTAGATGGGGGGAGGAGTGACTAGTTGGGTTAGTTGCTAAGGGAAGGCCGGTTGCCTTGACGCTGCCGTGGCCATGGGGTCTATAATATCTTGGAAATAAGCAACTGTTAAGCTATTAGATAGGTCAGTCAAATGCGGCAGAGAAAGGAGTTAAAATTGTAGAACAGGCATTTTGGATGTATATAAGAAGATTATAAACATAATAAATAAAATAGTAAAATAGTTATGACTGGCAAACAAGAGGAATATTAAACTCTCTTAGAAAATTGACTAAGGGACACCAGATAATATAGTAGTAAAATTGGTTATTGTTTTTAATTATTTAGTTTTTATATACTGGTTCTCCAGTTAAATGTTTGCTAAGGCCCAACATACCCTAGCAACCAAGCACTTTTTTAAAATGGAATGAGGAGGCCTCTGTACAAATAAAATTGACTAATTAATAGTCTGAATTGTTATAGATTTGGGATTTTCCCATTGTCCCTGAGAAGGGGATGTGGGTGTAACAGGTCCAGTAGTTATAATTTCAAGCCTTTACTTGCACTGGACTACTTTACAAATACTATACCTAGACTGATTCTCCAAATTTATCAAAGTCTTACACATTGCTAAAAGTCAACTACTGTACCTCTTTTGGGAAAATGTAGTTGACTCTGCCTAAGGCTGGGGACAGACAAGCAATATTTAAGTGGTATTTAAATCCCACAACAAAGGGTTGCTTTAAACAAGTGAGTGTCACCAGAGGCATTCGCTGGAGAATGCTGCAGGCAACCTTCAAGCTAGGTTTGTTTAAGAAAGAAACAGACCCCTTACTTTGAATTCTCAGTATACTTGCAAAATACTTGATAATTTAATAATATAGTATTCTGCATTCATAGTTTATATAACAGTTTATGAAATAAAATCATCAGAAGCCTGTAATATGATTACTATAAGTGTATGATGAAGCATGAAAGTTGTCTAACAATATTTTGCAACCCTCTTTCTTCCTTGTACTTTAAAATTCCATTTAGCAACCAAAAGAGCAATTGGGCAGCATGCTTCTGTGCACACCCCTTACGATTTCACAGACTGTCATTTCAATTGGACTCCCCTTCCTCCGATAACATGTGGAGCAAATTGATGCTTTCCGATAGCTCTGCTTCTGGCAGTGTGTGGCCACCTAACATAGACGCTTAGCGACATAACAATGAGGAGTGCACTGAATGTCTGCACAAGAAGAGAATACATTTATTATGGAACTATGTAATTATGTGTATGTCTTTTTTTTTTAATAAAGGTATATATTTGTGATTTAAATAAGTATAAAGCAAGGCCATCATTGCATGTGAATATTTAACATACTGCATGTCATTTTTCTTCAAATAACAAAGCTAATTTTCTTTATAGATTGCAATGAGTAAACAACAGTAGACATGTATAGTATGGACTTTAGCCTAACATCCATAGTGATAACATTTTATATTACCCTTACTGCTTCTACAGTGGATTTTAACAAGTCAGCTGTAAATTTTAATTGGATATAGAAGTACAAATACTATGGCTTTTTACTTCTCGCTGCACAACTCCTTAGTGACTTGTAACACATTTACTGCACATACTACGGGATTTTGACCTTTACACGTTTTTACAAGAAGCTTCTATCAATGAAGTAGTGGCTTTGCTCTTTATCCAGTGGTTTACTCTATTCAGTTCTTGTATTCATTATGTATATACAGGTATTAAAATGTTCATGCCCTAGTTCTCAGAAGTTCTTTTTAAAAGTCTTAGCCAAGATCATAGCCTTGAGATGATAATAGAGCTGCACACAACTAGCAGACATAAGTTCAATTACACAAACTTTTACTATTTTCCCACAGTAGGACATCATCTTCATTTCAGAAACCTTGCTTGTGAATGGTGTATTAAGGCCTATGTACTTTTCCATTGCTTTTATTTTTCCCCTTTGACTATGTCACTTGTTTTTGTAAGATTTTTCTACTATCTATATGGTGTTACTCTTCTTACATCCTCTTTCTAGTATAGATTTACTGCCTGTACAACAGCACGCTAGCTTAATACTGAGGAACTTGTGATGTTAATGCACCACAGAAGCTGACCAAGCATTATAATAGTAGAAAGGGCTGTTGGCAAAGTGCAAAAAAAGCAGTGCCTTCTTTCAGTGTAGAACTGCCACTGGTGTCTGCATTCCAGTAAAGTGAACTGCAACTACCCCAACAAATACAACGTTCAGATGGGGAAAGACATGCACCGATTCCACTCCCATTAGAAGTTAGTATACAATGAGGTAATTATAGCAAAAAGTCAATGGCACAGTCTAAAAAATTGCAGACAGACATGTTAATTTAATGGTTTCAGGACCAGGGTCGGACGGGAGCCTTGGGGTCCCTCCTGGCAGTTCCTGGGGGCCCCCTCCCGACCTCTAAATTGCCGCCGCGCACATGCACAATAAAAACATGACGCACAAATGCGAAAAAAAATGCTGCTCCACGTGTGCATGTGTGTAAAATGCCACATTGCAACAGCTGGTCAGCCGGGGGAGCAGGTCTGGGCCAACCATGTTCAGGACAAAGGGGAAGGTTCCCAGAAAGTGTGGGCATCGGGTGCCATTGTGGATGAGGGCAGCTATTTCAGTTTTACTAGTTTAGAAATACTCAGAAATTTTAACAAAATATCAAAGTAGATGGTGAGTGAGCCACCTGGGCAACCTTTAAAAAATTGAAGGAAAAACTTTGGCAGTGTTTTTCCAGCACAAAATGTTTCTTCATTAGTAAACACATGAAGGGTTACCTTAAAGATTGCTCTTGCCGAAACGAAAAAGCAGTCTTAAATTGTCCCCTTTTGGGTTTTTTTCATTTTTCAGAGTTTCTTGAGATTTGGTAGACCCATTCAAAATATGATGAGTAGAGTATTCATTTGCTGCATTCAAGTTTTTTTTCATGGTTTCATTCAACCCAGCTTTTTATATTTAAGTTTTTCATAAATCAGCACACATTCAAGTCTATTAGCATGACGCAAATATTTCATAGTACTGTTTGAGAGAAATTGTGGGATACTGGACCCAATGGCCCCTACATTTTACATAGGAAAACTCCAATTGTCTTCTACATAAACTTGTTTTTCAGTTTCTGTGCTTAATAAATCTCTCAAGTCACTTTTTACTAATGTTTTATACAACAAATAATAAAGGCAATATCACACTGTCTAGTGCATTTTAATTGTCTATTTGGCTATAGGCTATCCCAGGGCTGGAACTGGGGGAGGGAAAAAGAGTCACGTGCCTTGGGCGCAAAGCTTGGGGGGCGCCAGGCACTTACCTTATATGCAGCCTACCCCTAGTCCAGCAAGTGTTACCACACTGAAAAGTGGGTGCGATCTGTGCGCATGCGCATCCTCGGTTGCGCGTAAGTTACACACAATTATGCAAGCGCGCCCTCAAATACGTACTTGCGTCCTCTGTTACGCACGCGCGTCCTCGGTTACGCACAGGCCAGCTGGGTTGCCTGGGGCAACTGACAGACCTACAGAGGTGTACATTTGAAACACCAAGTTCATCCTTGTGTTCTGGTGAATTTAAAACTATAAAGAAAGCACGTCTCATCGCAAAATAAAGTGCACTGTGCATGTGAGTGTGCCTACTCACCAGACAGAGGAGCGATTGTAGCCAAACATATAGGCTGAATCGCAGGGGTCCACAGCCAGCCAGATACGTCTGTGACCCCTGCGAACTGAACTCCATAATCGAAACATTAATTGGGGGAATAAATTACATAATAAATAAAATATACACAACAATAAATCTTTTGAGAGAAGCCCTTTGTACAAACAAACCCCTCAATTCACCAAGCTGCAGTCTGCTAGGTGATAAAGAGCAGCACATTATACAGAGGATTCTAATAATATAATAATACTAAATAGTACATACCTTCCAACTGTCCTTTTTTCAGAGGGACAGTCCAACTTTTGACAGCTCAACCTGCAGTCCCTCATTTGTACTGGAAAGTCCCTATTCTCTCAGCACTGAACAGCCAGAAAACTTAATTGGCTTTTAGCAGAGAGCACAGAACAGCTAACAGGTGCAAATAAGATACTTTGTAACAATTTTGAGGCACAAAAAAAAACTGTTTAGATAAAGAGAATTATTTTCAAACTTTCAAAACCTGCCAAATTTTGTATAATGAACATGGTAATTAGGGGGTGTGGCCACAGAAATGCTACGTGCAAAAAAGTTTTTTGCCCCTCTTTTTACTTCCAAAATGTTCGGAGGTATGAATAGTATAATACTTATACTATTATTAATTATAAGTAGTAGGGGAGGAAGTAAGGCAACCGCAACACCTTGCACTGGGGCCTCCATCAGAAACATTAGGGGCCTGTACCCTTTTGGGGCCCTGTATTTATATGAGGCCCCCCATGAACACAAGCAGGCAGTATCAACATTTTTGGCCATGCCATGTGCTAAAATAATGATTAACTGGCAGTTAGGTAGGTTTTGGTACAACAAAAGGTTCAACTTTATGGTTGTATTTTTTCAGTGATAACTATTATGATACAAACTCACCAATATTTGTATTGAAAAGCAGGGGTGTAACTTAAAGAGTACATAGACCCTGCAACTGCAGGGGGTGAACTATAGGGTGCCCAGTGGAACTGGTAGCTGGAATACATGTTCATGCCCTGTTCCCAAAAATTAGGGGCTAAATGATTTTGCTGTGGGGCCCAATAACTAGTCATTAGTAGTCCATATAAATAGTAAAAATGATTAATTAATGTGGTAATAAGTCTAGTAAGTTTATAGGGGCAGTGGAAGTTACTTTAAATTGTGTAAATCATAGAGGGTCAGAGGAGTTTGCCCTAAGTTAAACCTACCCACCTACCTGCCCCTGTTTCTTTGTACTGTCATTAATTGGTACTTGGTTACTGAAGTTTTTGCATAAGTCACATAGATCGTGTAAGTCTAGGGAGCCCAATGATCTTGCTGTGGGTCCCAATAACTAGTATTTCCACTGCCTAAAAAGTCATGTAGGAGATTCACAAATTCAGTAAATAGATTCCAATATAAGTTTCTAGGCAAGTTAGGGCAGTTTTTTAAGTTACGTAAATTACATACATTTTAACATAACTTTATATGTAACTTACACAATTTGCATACTGTTGCAAACTGTTGCGATGTGGCTTTGCCACCCTTCAGGCACAGATTTCACTGGGCCGGGCATAACAGTAGAGCTTTCTCCCACTGATGAAGACCCTGCTTTTCACTGAATAATGTGCTGGTGATGCCAATACTCACTACTCTTACTGTATAATGTCCTTGGGGTGCCAGTATCCACTGCTTCTCACCCCATAATTCACTTTACTTTATTAAAAGCCCCATCAAGAGATTGGGCTACTGGTATATAGAACCTTATCAGCCCACTCAGGGCCCTGTGGACAGTGATGCTATAATAATAAAACAGCCTGGTATGCAAATGCAGTATTATTAAATACTGGAATTATCAAATAAAAGAGCCACTGTAATACATACATAATACCGTAGCATTAATACATACACTGTTTTCATCTACTTGTGTGCTGCTGGTGTTCTATCTGGCTGCAGGACCCTATTTTGTCTAAAACTGTCCCTGTTTAGGTGACAGAAAAGCCAAATGTGAAAAAAAATTGAATAAGATAAGGTGTGAAAAAGTCTCAATTACAACCCCAGTGCAGGGTGCAAAATTCAATTCTCACTTGCTAATTGCCATGTTTTTTCAGACAATGCAGCATTATATTTATTTTTGCCCTCATGTCAAGTCCAGCACAATTGCTGTGATGCATCTTTGTAAGTGAATTGGGTGCAATTTGCCTCTAATATTAGCAATGATTTTGAGTTGGGATTATGTCACTTCCAAGGTGCCAATATGCTTGGTTTTAAAACCAGCAATAACATGCATTTTACTTAACCAGGGGCGCTCCGCCAATGAGGCGAGCTGAGCCGCTCGCCTCAGGCGGCAGCGCCAGACAGGATTCCAGGGGCGGCAAAAAGCCGCTCCTGCACCTTTAAGAGCCGAATTTCCGGTTTTTAAACCGGAAATTCGGCTGCGCTATTGCGAGAGAGCGCAATTGCGCTCTCCGCAATCGTGTTCCTGCCTCCCCTCGCCGACAGGTAAGTCGGTGCGGGGGGCGGCATTGCAGGAGCCGCCTCAGGCGGCTCCTTCCCCAGAAACGGCGCTGTACTTAACAGCAGATCTTTAGAGGCTACTGATGCAATTCTTTTTGGGAACCCTATCATTACTGCCAGGGCCATATGACATGCAGACTAGAGGATGGATTGGTGCTTTGCAGAACTATCCAGAAGTGGAAGTAACATTGTCACAAATTGGCACCCTAAATCCAGAACCCAAGCTAAGCTCCCTGGTCTCGGCTCTCACTTCCTCCTATAACCGCTGCTTTTCACCTCAGGAGGAGCCCCCGGCTAATTGGATGCCACCAGGTCTTATTTGAGAGAGGAGCAAAGCTAACGGTTCTGGACGAGCAAAGGGGCACTGTCATCTCACCAGAATACTGGAATGGAAGAACACCTCAGGAGGGCAGGCCAGACAACACAGCGTGGAACAGGAAGGCCGGGCCAGCACAAACAGAGTAGAATAGTCAAACAGGCCGGAATCAGGATTGGGGAGCGTAGAGTAGTCGGTAGATAGATAGATAGATGATAGATAGATAGGTAGATAGAATCACATCTAACACATCATCAGATGTTCAAGGAACTATACTTCCACTACCTCCACATCACAATATAAATGTAGAACTCTGAGACACTTCTGAGGCGCTGTATATATACACCATATACCATCTGCTGACTGCCTTAATGAGGAAGAATAATTTGCAACTCCCTCAAAGGAAATATTTTAAAAATATATTCTATATAGCTAGTTAACTGTATTAGTGCTGAGCAATAATTGGACAAGTTTACTGCCAAGAATAACCACTTTGTCTTTGTATTAATCAGCAGCTGTTTAAGAAGTAAAAAACTATGATGCTTATTGGTTACAAGTATAATAATCCTAGTGTTATAGCAAACATTTAATTGGGACAAATATGATATTGATTGCCGTTAAATGCATTTTAGGCCTATAATAAATATAGCTGAAAAAGATAAGAAAGGTTTACCCAGGGGTCGGGTAGGTTCAGGTTGTAAATGAATGTTTTGTTGGTTAAGGCAGGTTATGGGTCAACTTCATGAAAAAAAAAAGAATTTCCATATTATAGGGAAACAAGTAATTTAATGAAATCCAACACCCCTCCCTTTTTGTGACATCAGTTATGTTCCAGATCTGGAGTGAGTAAAGTGGGCAGTGCTGTTACAGGGCCAGCCCAGGCCCACTCCCTACTTGAAGCTCCGAAGCTCTACCTACCTTACTCCCTTGTTCCGGACGCTGCCCCGACCTCCCTCCTTGGCCCCGGTAGCTGCCACATGAAGGAATAAGTAAGCGCGAGGGGTCAGAGGGGGGTTGTGGCTGGGATGGGGGGCCAGAGGGGGGTTGCGGCTGGGGGGCAGAGAGTGCTTTGCAGCTGGGGAGTCCAGGGGTGGTGTGGGGGTATTTAAGGCAGAAGGCCCTGTGGGCCCTGGGCCCCTCAGTCTGACACTTAGTGGTTACCACGGAGTTTGTATGTTCTCCCAATGTTTGGGTGAAGAATTCTTTTCAGGTACTCTTTTCTGACTGCACTCCAAAAACATACATGTAAGTTAATTGATTCCCAATAAACTAACCATTGTGTGAACAGGGACCTCATATTGTAACCGGGCCAGAGTCTCAATGATAAACATATTCTGTAAAGCACGGAGTGAAATGTGTCAGCTCTATATGAATAAAGTGATGATAATTACTACAATAAATGCAGAGGTGGCTTGCCAGTTGGAAGTAGTGGGTCCAGGTTTAATTTTTTCAGAGCTGCTCACCATTGCCAGAAACAATTTTATAGATAATGTTTCAAAGGGAGGAACCTTTCTTATGATAACAACAATGTCCACACCCTTTCCCAAATGAACAGAATTTGGCTTAATCCCATCATCATACATAGTTCAGTAGTGCCATTGCAGGAGTACTTCTTAAATACATTAAAGAACAATGTTGATCTCAAACAGAGAACATAAATGAGTCACATCCAATTAATTTAACTTTTATTAGGATTTAGTATATTTTTTGTCTTTTTGTTCAGCAGCTCTCCAGTTTAGAATTTCAGCAGACATATGGTTGCTAAGGTCCAATGTACCCTTGAAATCATGCAGTGGTGTGAATGACTGTAAGATAAATAGGACTGGGCCTGAAAAGAGTCATAGGTAACATAGGTTATATGTTTTTTAAGTCCCCTGACAGACTGAAAAGAGGTAGAATAGGAATGCTAATAATTCTAAAACCATAAAAGCGGTATCACTAAATAATCCAAATGTAAATAATAACTGCCAATTGCAAATTTGATGAGAACAGGTAGATCTATTACATAATAAAGCTTTATATAAAGACAAACATCCCCAGTAAGTCAGTGACAGTAAGTAATATACAAGCACACATACAGGCTTCAGTAGAGCAAAGTCAGAAATAAATATACTTTCCTCATTTCTGCATATATACATGTTAAAATCTTACCCCGAATGCAGCAAATATGTTTTGTTTTTCATCTATATGACTTGCTAACTTAGCTTTTACCTGCTCTATAAACCTGACAGTGACCTGAGTTTGCAACCCTGATATTTGGGCTAGATACAGTAAACCAATGACCTTAAGCCTAAACCAGCGCCGAGACAATAGGCACGCACATGTGCAAAAAAAAAAGGTGTGCATGTGAAAAAGAAGGCACGCTCATGCATGTAGAAGAACGCACACGCCAGCCAGAGTGCTGAGAGGGTACCTGACTGGGGGGGGTAGGAGGCAGAGAAGGTATGTCCCTGCGCCCCCCCAGATTTGCACCCTTGGCACGTGCCTACTCTGCCTAGCCTTAGTTCCGGCCCTGGCCTAAACTATGCTGTTCTCTCTTTTCTACTCATCCCTACCTATCTTTACCTTTTGTATTATCAAAAGTCTTGTTATATTTGTCCCTGTCCTGCAGCATAAAAGGCCAGTGAGATCCTAAACACACATTGGGCTTTTGTAGGTCTTGGGCCAGTTTGATCCCTGTATTACAAGCAATTTACTCATTACTTTGCTGAGTTTAGCAGGCTTACTTGAAAGATCATACTTTCCCATCCATTATCTGTGAATAGGCTAGATTTAATTTATACAGTAACTAAAATATAGTTTGTTCCTCCATAATTTCACATTTAACCCATCAGAGGTTTCCCAACTGCAGAACATTTTAATTGCACGGTCTATTTCTGTTGGGGAGAAAAAATGTTGTGCTCCTTAGTTCCTGCAAAATAAATGCCTGCTGTGTCTTTCAGAAACTCCTATTGTTAAATCATGGTTGAAACACAACAAGAGAGAACCCTAAACACCCCTGTACAGAGGAAAATTGATTCCAATCAACCTGTTATTATGTTTCTGCTTGTGCAGCCTGATAGAAAATACATGTTCACGTAGATGCTTCCTGCACATTAATTACTATTTCTTTTATGCCAAACAGATGAAAAAAATCAGGGGGGATTTTCTTAGCACAGGGATCTGGTACAGAAAAACGTGTTACACAGACATTTCTGGATATTGTAGAAATAATCTCCTCTATGAGTGCGGTTGCATTACAATGATTGCTTCGCAAAGGAATCACATTTGCCATTGACCCAGCTGATTATACCAGCCAACTACACTGCACCCAAACATTTACGGATTAAATATTCCACTTCATGGATTGAGAAATATCTGGAGTTTAATCGGGGTTTCAGCAGAGATTTGTTATGGTACTTTCATTCTGCACTTCAAGTCGGATCATTCATTGTTGGTTTAAGGGCCTCTCTTTTACAATAACCATTGAGTAAAGGCCTTTTTCTGATCACCAAAAATTGGTTAATTGAACGTTCCATGGCCTCAGGTCCAAAAACAATTAGCTAGGTGTTATCTGTTTAGACTTAAAACATTAAAAAAACAGAGAGGATTTAGTCATGCATTTAAGATACGAAACCTACTAAGTTGACACATTAAAATCAAGCCTAACCCTACATTATGTTATTATTCATTATGAAGTGTAGAGTGCAGCATTGGTGGGAGGAAATCAGTCCCATCCTAACTGCGTGCCATAGGGCAGTCTGTGAGTACAGGGCCATGTTGCAGCCTGTGTGTGTGCCAGTGCTCCTTAACTTCAGTGTCTGAATGAAGTGCAAATTATAGGACGACTACAGGTTGGGAGAGAGGCATCTACATGCTGCATTTGCCCCTCATAAATACAATGCAGTTCTGGCAGTCCAGATAAATTATATTATATACCTAGACCCAGTCTATTAGCACCAATATAGGCTTATAGTATTGATATTAGTGTTTTATTAAACTTATATCATATATTGCTAGAGGTGTTCTTACCCTTAAATTAGTAGATTACATCCCTGCGGTGGAAGTACAAACACCTATGGAAATAGTAGCTGCCACTATATATAATGTGTTTTTGCTGCTGCTTCAATTTATGATTTAATTATATGGATGTGTGTGCATTCAACTATATGAGCTCAGTATTCACATATGAAAATGTATTCTGCACTCCAATAAAAAACAAAAAGAAAAATCACTTACAATTGACTGATGCAATGCTGACCAGGCTTTTTCTGTTTAGATATCACCTGATTTATTGTTTCATCTTTATGCTGCAATGACATTGAGGGGCACATTTACTTAGCTTGAGTGAAGGAATAGAATAAAAAATACTTCGAATTTCGAAGTATTTTTTTTGGCTACTCCGACCATCGAATTGGCTACTTCAACCTTCGACTACGACTTTGAATCGAACGATTCGAACTAAAAATCGTTCAACTATTCGATCATTCGATAGTCGAAGTACTGTCTCTTTAAAAAAAACTTCGACCCCCTACTTTGCTGTTCATGTTTGCATTTGCATATGGATGATTTTTTGGACAGACATAATATCATAGGCTATTGTGATACTAAGCTCTATAGTTAGTATAGATATGGGTATATATAATTTATTTTGATTTAAAAAAGAGAAAAAGAACCCCTCAATTTCACTAGGGGGATAAATTAGCTAGGAGTAATCTCGAGTATCTAATTGCTTCAAACATATATATAATTTATGTGAAAGTATGGAGGGGTGTGTGTATGGATGCTGGGTTTTCATTAGGAGGGGTTGAACTTGATGGACTTTGTCTTTTTTCAACCCAATTTAACTATGTAACTACTATGTAACTATATATATAACAGTATAATTATAGAGCATATATTCCAGAGGTTCTTGCCATTTCTTTACAGGTGCTCTTTAGGTAAAAACAAAAAAATACTGGATGATGATTTTGTATTCAGTGTCGGACTGGGACACCAGGGGCCCACCCAAAGACCTTAGACTAGGGGCCCACTCTCAGTACTATTATTCTAACTCTCCTCGCTCAACCTCTATTCTTCTAGTCTCTTTTCTTTGTATATTATAATCTATTAATCCATCTATTTATCTTCTTTGTTCTCATAAAAATTGGTAATGACCATGAAATAGGCCAAATGTTTACAAGCAGGAGGGCCCACTGACACCTTGGCCCACTGGGAGTTTTCCTGGTATCCCGGTGGGCCAGTCCGACACTGTTTGTATTGTATTTTCATACATGTTCATCAGCCTCACTGTTTGACCTGAATATGGTTGATGATGAAGTAAGAACATGCCTGGTATTTAGGCCCATAAATGCCTAACTGTGATTTCACTCTTTGAGTCAAACTCCGTAGTGTAACCAGGTCCACTTTCCACTATCCTGTTAATAGCTAGCTAGTTTAATAAGCAAAAGAGTTTCTTCCTCTGTGCCATGCCTCTAATCAAGGCCCTACTTTATGGGTTGCTGGCAGTTACTGCCTAAAGTATGAGCTACACTTATCTAACATGTATTGGATTTATTACCAATTTTTATCAAATTTTTTCATAATTTGGATTACCATACATTAAGTCTACTAAAAATATATGAAAATTAAGGGGGTTATTTACTAAGCTTCGAATTCCCGAAATTCCCCGAAATCTGAAAAATTCATGATTTTTTTGTGTTCTAATAGGCTTAAAAAAATCACGAGTTTTTCGGAATTTATTAAACCCCGAGGGCTAAAAAGCCCGAATATAAAACCACGGCATCTCAAACCTGTTGAGGTTGTATAAAAGTCAATGGGAACAGTCCCATTGATTTTTGGTTGTGTCGGGGTTTCGGACAATTTCACGTTTTCAGAGTTTTTGGGGAAAATTCACGAAGAAATCGTGAAATTCTGAGCTTTTCCCTTAAAGGTAATTTTCGGGAAAATATTATAATAAATAAGTAGGGATGTAGCGAACTGTTCGCCGGCGAACTAGTTCGCGCGAACTTCGACTGTTCGCGTCCGCCGCAAGTTCGCGAACGTCGCGCGACGTTCGCCAATAGGCGTTCGCGTCAAAATCGTTCGACCATTCGATCGCTAAAATCGAACGATTTTCGTTCGAATCGAACGATCGAAGCCATTGGATTGAATGAATCATTCGATCGAATGGCTTCGATCGTTCGATTCGAACGAAAATCGTTCGATCGAACGATTAAAATCCTTCGATCGTTCGAATCGAACGATTTTCGGATGTTCGAAGTTCGCGAACTGTTCGCATTTTTTGCCGGTGTTCGCGAACGGCGTTCGCGAACACATACTCGGCAGTTCACTACATCCCTATAAATAAGCGTGGAAAACCCGAACGGGTTAGATCGGAGTTTGTAGCAGCCGATATTGAGATAAATTCGGACCTTGATAAATAACCCTCTAAATAAACCTAATAAGCTTATTTTGCCCTAATATTGACTCATGCAGCTTAATAACTATCAAGTACAAGGCAATGAAAATTCTCTAGCATTATGTTTTCAAAATGAAATGGACTCTCTGGAAGATGACCTTTCCATAATTCAGAATTACTGGGGTAAGCATCCATATGTACAATAAATTTCTCATCCACACATAACTGTACATAGAACAACAAACTCCAAAACCATTTTTATATTGGGGATCTTTTTTAGTTGTGTCTCTTTAGTTTTCTGCTCTGTGAAATTAGGATGAGTGAAGATGGTAGTTGCAATGCTGACTTAAGAAAATGAATAAACCCATTTTTTCTCTCTGGCCATGACAAGTCTGCAAAGCTTAGAAGCAACTGCCTGCAGTGGATTTCTCTTTCAGCTCCCTGCTACATTTATTGATTCCCTTTTTTTTACATTCTATTGGCAGGCAATTGTCTCAGGACACTACCAATTTTCTCTGTTGAATGCGTACCATTTAAGAGCACAGACAGCAACTATTGTTTTGCCTTTTTTAAATATGTTTTTAGATAGTTGACAATATCCACAATTTATAAAGAATACAATTCTGGAGCGCCATTAGCATTTTAGTAACTGAAATTTTTATATTCTCTTGATAAAGGTCTTCTGTGTAGGACAGAAACATCGACTTACACCATTAAAGTTTTGCGCAATAAATTATATACATAAATTAAGTACCATGTTCTTCATGCTGCTATATAAGTACTGTATATATATAAATAAATAATATATATCATTGAAATTATATTTAATGAAGTTTATGAAGCCTGTAACCTCTAACCTCATGCTTATTAATGAATAATGCACTTACTCTCTGCTTTTTTTAAAGCATGCATCTTTCTTCTTCTTTTATTCTCAGTGATTATTCATATGTTAATAAGTATGCTGCACTTTTATCCTAGTTTGCAGGACATACTGAATAATTAAAAGTTTAATAGCTTGTCTTATATTGCCCATTCTCCCACTGGAATTTAGAACATATTTCCAATAAGATTTTATGTGTACTTTAGAAAAAATATGTGTTAGATTGGTTTTGCTTACGTATTTATTTACTGTGCATAATAAAGTGTATTTGCCACCACTCAGCACAAAATTGATCTAGCCAAGGCTAACATACAATTACAGTTTGTATCTGCTTTGTGTCTCCATCAATTATTATTTGTTATCACAGTTTGATGCTGCAGGCATAAGAGTAAGAAGTACCTCCTTCCTTTAAGTTTGTAAGCCTCTGTAGGAACATGAACAACATTTACACTAGTAGGTTTAGATGCACTAAAAGGGCTTGCTTGGTGCTGAAAATATGGATGTATAATTTATTTTATAAGAAAAACCAGGACCGAAAGTGTTCTTTCGCCACTATGCAGCGAAGTCGCACGATGAAAAGTTGCCACACCCTTAATAATGACTTTAAAGCAGTAAGTCTCTAGGAGAAGATAATAGTGCTGTTTGTCATTTGTATTACATACTTTGATAACAAGACATACATACATTTATTAATTTACTTTTGGGTCACTATTAATATAAATCTACAACCTACATTGTTTAATAGTTTAATTTAATTTTCATTGTCATAACATGGAGACACTATTCATTTAGAAAGGTTACTAAACAAGTCATGGACAGGAGCTGGGAGAGTACAAATCTATGAGGGGGTAGCCTTGAAAGGATATTAAAAGAATTAAAAGGGAAAATATAAGAAGTTTAGAGAATTTGAAAATCAGAATGAGAGAGAAAGAAAAATAGATTTGTTACATGGGTATCATTAAGGGGCAGATTCATTAAGGGTCGAATTTCGAAGTTAAAAATACTTCGAAATTCGACCCTCGAATTGAAATCCTTCGACTTCGAATATCGAAGTCGAAGGATTTAGCGCTAATCCTGCGATCGATCGATCGAAGGATTTTTCGTTCGATCGAACGATTAAATCCTTCGAATCGAACGATTCGAAGGATTTTAATCCAACGATCGAAGGAAAATCCTTCGATCAAAAAATCACAGGCAAGCCTATGGGGACCTTCCCCATAGGCTAACATTGACTTCGGTAGGTTTTACCTGCCGAAGTAGGGGGTCGAAGTTTTTTTTAAAGGGAAAGTACTTCGACTATCGAATGGTCGAATAGTCGAACGATTTTTACTTCGATTCGTTCGATTTCGTTCGAATTCGAACGAATTTAACCAATTCGATGGTCGAAGTACCAAAAAAATACTTCGAAATTCGAATTTTTTTCATTCGAATCCTTCACTCGAGCTTAGTGAATCGGCCCCTAAGAGTTAGTATGTTGTTATTTATGTTGAGGATGAGAAACAGAGAGAAATTGATTGGTGGGGGTAAAAGTGATTTTTAAAATGAGAGAATAAATGTTGTACTAATATTAAAGAGTATCTAAATACTAAACGAATGATGCATGTGATAATACATAATTTTTTTTTTTTTTTGCAATATACATTATTTATTGGTGGTTGCCATATCTATTGAATGGAGCAGGAGCCAATAGGAAATAAGTATGTGTGTATAAAGTGGTGACATAATAAGGTGTTTCAGAACTCAAGGCAGATTTAGGTGTAACATTCTGGACCCAATGTGCTGGATAACATGCAAAAGTCTGGTATGATTGTTGTATATGAGGGTAGACTGTAGTGGTGTATACTTAACAGTTCATGTTAGGGTTATAAGTCAACTCATTCAGTTGCCACTGACCGTGATGATGAGAGTATGATTAAGTCTTCTCAGGCCAGGGGTCTGAGAAAGCAAAAGTAAGTCCAGTAACTGGATGAGGCATGCAAAATTTAGTACCTGGAGCAAAGTCAGTTGCAGACAATGAATGGCCCAGTGGTTGGACAGATGGCACAAAAATAAATTCAACTAAATAAAAAAAGCCAAGGGTCAGTACAGGTAATCCACATGAGAAGGGAACAAAGCCAAACAGATGGTTATCATATGCCCATATATATTGTTCTGTTTCTTCAAGCTGTTTTAACTGAAAGAAGTGAAGAGGAGCTGCAGCAGCTGTGGTTCCTTACATACTTACTTAATAAAACACATTGGCAGATGGAAATTTCAGTTTGGTAAGATCACAAAACAACAATACTCAATTTTTCACAAAACAATACTCATAGGCTTCATTTATGGCAAATTATATTATTATCTTGTAGTTCCCAAATCTTTCATGAATAGTCACGGTGGAATGTAAAAAAAATATAAAGATTCATTAGTGACTGCAAGGAAATGTATGGGTACACTTAGGGGGTTATTTATCAAGGTCCGAATTTATCTCAATATCGGCTGCTACAAACTCCGATCTAACCCGCTTGGGTTTTCCAAGCTTATTTGTTATTACATTTTCCTTGAAAATTACCTTTGCGGTAAAAGCTCAGCATTTCATGATTTTTTTGTGAATTTTCCCCGAAAACTTTCGGAGTTTTCCTCCGAAAGCTCCAAAAACATTGTGAAATTGCCCGAAAACCCCCGACACAACCAAAAATCAATGGGGCATTTCCCATTGACTATTATGCAAAATCAACAGGTTTGAGATGCTGTGGTTTTATATTCTGGCTTTTTAGCCCTCGGGTTTAATAAATTCCGAAAAATTCGTGATTTTTTTTTAAGCCTATTATAACACAAAAAATCACGAATTTTCGGATTTCCGGGAATTTCGGGTATTCGGAGCTTAGTAAATAACCCCCTAAAATTGACACATTTTTCTCAACATAATGATGCTATTGAGCTACTTATCTTGTGACCAGACATATAGTTCAGCTGAGCACCAATCACATGCCCCATCTGCTCTTATGAATAGTTTGCAAGTGCTCCTACTGATGCTGGGGAAGCCAGGAACTACTGCTAACATGGATGTGTTGGTAATTCCTGGGAAGGTCAATTCATGCTGCAGTCTTCTGAGAGGGGGGGGGGGTACCCACCCTAAAAGAGAGAGAGAGATTGGCTGGTGGAGTCCAGCATGATCATATAAGATTTGAATACTTTACATGGGTAATGGGTAATGAAAGGGGGAAGAGTTAGTATGTATCAAAAACATTATAATGAATGTGTCTGAATATGTTGGACCCCAAAGCACAATCATGAACTCAAACATTCAAAAACATATTTGCTCTACAATGTTAGAAAGATCAAATTGTTTGATAACTGTAGCTAAGGTCACTGTGAGCATTATATTCAGTAACCATTTGACAAACCTCTATCTAAATGACTTATTGCCTTGTCTATGCATTTAGATGCTCATGAGAGTGCAAACAAGGACACACATTGCAGTAGTATGATGTACAGTATGTGCCATGGAATGGAGGAATATGAACACAAACAACCTGAAGAATTTCATCTTCAAAGTGCTTTTATTTGCAAATATTTTCTGAAGCTGCATTACCTTTGTACTGTAAATGTACCTAGTAACAATAGATCTCAGCATAGAAAAGAATTGTATATATACTGCACTGTTTATACATTAAACATTCCTTTAATGTTCTCTTATTTTGCAGATTAAAGTAGATGCAAGAAATAACTTGAGACTTCAAAAGTGAACATTACACTGCTACAATGATATTCATTCAAAACAGCCTATGGTATTGCTTAAATTGTTGTTTTTGGGTTCTGTACAGTTTTCCCAAGATGGTAATAGATTATTGAAATTAGATTTTCTGTTGACTTCTTGCAGTGGATAAATTTAGATGGAAAAGAGCTGCAAATTTATTGCAAGCCATCCTATAAAACACCCATCACATCTCCAGGCATTCACTTGTGCCACATACAGGATGCCATATTACTGGTAAACTCCAAGTAGTATTTACCCTTTAAAACTAAAACTGAAAATTCACATATTCCTGTTGCACACTTTGTTGCATATTGTGAAATCATGTGGTATAAGTATATTCCAGCCTCCACTGTATTTCATAAGAGTTTGTCTTTATAAGGAATGGTCTGGCCACCGTAAGTGCTGCCATGTTTTCTATCCTTTAATTTATTCTTCTTTCTTTTCATTCTTTATTTTTGCAGAAGCACCCAATAATCATTAGAATCATACCAGCTCAGTCTGAGTCAGTTGGACACAAGAGACATGGAATGGATTCCATCACAGCAATTAATAAAAACTTCACCAGTAGCTACATAAGATTGCATTATATGAATGTAAAGTGCTGTGGTTAAAAAGTGATTTATATTATGTTTAAATATCTAAACATGTCTGTCTCATGCAAATGTTTGTATATTCAATTTGTCAGCTTTGTATACATTGCAAGCCAGCCAAGTTAGTATGCTCAGAGAAGAGATGATTATGTATTAAACATTCTATCTGAATCCAATTTCTATTAAATTGTGGTATTCCCCTTGATTCAGCTGTATATTGTACCAAATCAATCATAGAGGTGACCTTGTCTATGTCTGGTGGAAAACATGCAAATGATTTTAAACAAGGAGAAAACTCAAAAGGGAACATTAAAGTGAGTACAGTCTTTTTTTTTATTACTCATATCAAAGAAAGATTTTGCATTAGAGGAAACAACCTTTTATGAATTAATGTATATCTGAAATAGTTATAAAAATCTGTTTCAGATAAACAAAAATGGTCTATATTGCTGAATTTTACTGAAAACAAAAACCTCAGGGCTGAGAAGCTTCACATAGTTGTTCCCATTGTCTATGATACTTCAATGAACTCCAACTGCTTGTTCTAATATTTTCTGATTAACGCTAATACTTGCTAAGGATTTATTCACACTTAAGATTTTATAGATCAAATACACATAAATATAAACATAAATGAGTGAAACAGACCATCATTTTTTTTGGGTAGGTGCTGGGTTTAATTAAAGGCAAAATATATCCCCTTTTTTACATTCAGTTGGACTCATTTAGAAAAGAAGCTTAACACTACCTGAATGTCCATAATTATAAATGTAAATATTTTACATAGACAAATCTCATTCCACAGATTAAATTGAACCCCCCCCCCCACATAGGCTTACAATATAATGCAAATCCAGTTTGTTTTATTATTATAAAAGTCCCACTGCTTTCCATAGTGGGTGGTTCACAGATAGCCTATAATGCAGAGGGACTTCAAGTCTCAAAATCCATCACTGGGAGCCTAAGAGGGGATACAAAATGATTTCCTTGCCTTTCTATAACAATAAAACAGTACCTTCTACTTAATAGTCAACTGTTTTTTTCAGTAGACTTAAGATATGATGATCCAAATAATGGAAAAAATCCTTTTTCCAGAAAGCAACAGGTCCTAGGAATTCTGATTCCCATACTTGTATTTTACACTACGTACACTATCATTGGCTCATGACCTACATACAATAACTTTAAGGGGAGGATTTATTAAAGATTGAGTTTGTGTTTTTCACGAAAATTTGAGTTTTTAAATTTCAGAAAAACCCCGACCCTGGAAATAGCTGGACTCTATCTAAAACATGTTGAGGTCATGTAGACGTCAATGGCAGATGTCCCTTGAATCATTTGAAGATGTTAATAGCCTTCATGATGTTTGAGTTTTTTCAGAGGGTTTTGCCTGAAAAAAGCAATCCCAGTGATTCAAGTTTTTTTTTCCAGAAAATGCGACTAATTCGAGTTTTTTGGGTTGTTAACCCCGAACTTCTTGAATCAAGTTATTTCCATTCAAGTTTTTTCTTAAATTAGAAATCATTCAAGTTGTGAGTTAATTCGAGGGAAAAAAATTCAACCTTTGATAAATAACCCCCTAAGCTTTTTAATTCTCCCTAATTTCCTACCTATATTTGATCTCTATTCCTATGATACTTCATTTCGCCAAATTACTACTAGACTTTCAAAGTAAATATTAGACTTTGTAAGCTAACAAAAGATACCTTCTAATCTTTTATCTAAAAGAAAAACAGAAGCGTAATTAGATATACAGGTAGGGAATAGAAGCAACCAGATCTCTATCAGTATTTAAAGCCTGTGGGGACAGCATATCTAATCTATAAATCCTAAAGGTTTCCCACTTTTTGTCCCCCCTCCCTCTTTATCATTTTCGCAAACAAAGTTCTCCATGCTTTTTCCTTATATCCTCTGATGTTTTTTCATCTTATGTCCTGATGTCCTAGTTTACTGTATGTTTATGTAATGTTCTATATATTAGTTTCAAGCAGTGAAAATATAATGTGATTCAAAATTCCACATACAGACAACCTACATCTAGAACTTTCTTAATCCTGAATATCAAATACAAAATATACTTTTAAAATAACATCGGAGTATTACACTGTGCCCATCCATAATTAAACATAATGCAGTGACCTTCAAAATATCTCTAAACAAACACACAGTAACTGCTATAGCAAATCTCCACAATTACATTTGTGCAGCATAAATATAGGGTTGTCAACCTGTCCGAAGAAGCTACAGCCAGAGAATACTCTGCAACTAGAAACATTTTTTTTTTCACAGAGTACATCATGTCTTCACTACCTCCTTCCCACCTAAGGTTTCTCTTCTGCCATTGCAGATGAAACCCGTTAACATTACACACATGTTGTACATACACAAACATACACTTTGTCTGTCCAGGAAGACACCCAAGCCCCATTTAAAGGGGTGGTTCACTTTTAAAGTAACTTTTAGTATGTTATAGAACGACTTTTCAATTGGTTTTCATTATTTATTTTTTAGAGTTTTTTAGTTATTTGTCTTTTTCTTCTGATTCTTTGCAGCTTTCAAATGGGCGTTGCTGTCCCCTTCTAAAAAAACAAATTCTCTGTAAGGCTACAAATGTATTGTTATTGGTACTTTTATTGCCGATCCTTCTATTCAGACTCTCTCCTGTTCATATTCCAGTCTCTTATTCAAATCAATGCATGGTTGCTAGGGTAATTTGGGCCCTAGTTACCAGATTGCTTAAAATGCAAATTGTAGAGCTGCTGAATAAAAAGCTAAATAACTCAAAAACCTTCACTAATAAAAAATTAAAACAAATTGCAAAATTATCTCAGAATATCACTATCTACATCATACTAAAAGTTATCTCAAAGGTGAACAACCCCTTTAAAGGAGTGAATCTGCCATTACAATATCTCCCTTCAAGACATTCTACCTTCTCACTAAATTCACAGCAGATCCCACGTGTAATACCACATTCCAGGCATTGACAGTGGGGCTGTTGGGAGCCATCTATCATATATAACTGCATACATACTCTAATTTTGTGATGCCAGCTCATCTGAAAGACTGTTGACAGACTGTATTTTTGTTTCCCCAATACCACCTCTTACCCAATCTCCTGCCTTTAGATAAATCTTCCACTACTATGATCTACCTGATTTAATTGACTGAGCCAAAAAGTATATGAGGTGATGTTCTTGCTAAATTTGGATAGGGAACTTTTAAAATATATTCATATAACCTGAACAAAGCATGTCTTTCTAGTCCAGTTTATATAATCTACACTTTTGCTTGTCCAGCCCGACTCTAGTTCGTTCCTTGACATTTGACCTGTGGCCTGGGGGGGGCAGAATTTTGGTTGTTCTATAGTGTGTTATCACTGGATGGCATGTCGTTCTGAGTTACAGTATGTTAATATTTTCTTGTTTTCAATAAAATAAACATAAAAACCCATTCCTTGACCAAATCCACTTCAGCCCTGTGCAAGAATGTATTAAGACTACTATATCTTGCTTGAAATCAGTGCCAGTCAACCAGGTCTGGACTGGGATTCAAAATAGGCCCTGGCATTCCAAGTACACAGATGCCCAAACAGCCCCCCACCAGCCCACCAAGAGTGACTTTCTATGGCATCTTACAGCAGCCCCTCTGGCATTTGCCAGAACCCCCTGATTGCCAGTCCGGGCCTGCAGTCAACCAGTCGGGTGGCCACTGACTGACCTTATTTCTTTATATCAAACATATTCAGTATTAGTCACTGCATCAGTCGTTCATATCACCATGAAACTATTCTCTACTGAGCATGACCTGAGTGTGATGGATAATACATGGAGTACACAGGATGCTAGCTTCATGCATTTCATATGGGAAATGCAGATGCAAATTGATTTTAAGTCTCTTCAGTGACCCTTCTGTTGCAGAAGCTACTAGTCACTCCTTATACCGTAGGTTTATCATTTGGAAATAATGAGGTGGTACCAGCTGATTAGCATTAATAAAATCAGCTTTTTTAGTTATTAGACTATGAAATAATATGAGAGAGTTATGTTACAACAAGAAAAAAAAGTATGTATGAAAATAGTAAAAACACAGTTTTCACTGGATTTTAGTAAATAGCCCCAGTTCACTGCATTATTCACTTATCGATCAAAGGCAAGATGCAATTAATATTTAAAGAATAGTGTTTTTTTGCAGAGATGTTCCTTTTGCATTTATGGGCAGTATGAGCTAAAGCAACTACACTTCTCCAGGACCATCTTTTCATCAACAGGGATGTCAATAATTACTTTGAATTAAAAAAATTGGGCTCCTTTGTGCAATGGCCCCTCTTCTGGTGTGTTATTTAATGTTATTACATATTATTTAATTAAAAAAAAAACTGAAGGAACCACCCTCACATCTGGGAGAAGCTCACATAACATCTTCCCCCTGTCTATCTAAGCAATCTGATTCCAAAGGGTACAAATGCAACAAAGCATTTACCTGCTGTTCTCCAATTTGCTATGCTTTAATCTGCTATGCATTGTGTCTGCATTTCCAGCCAAACAGATAACAGCCTTTCATAATATTGGAGGGCAACTCATAACGGCAATTAATGGAGGGCACTCCCTTTATACAAATTTAGCAAATGGAGCAAGAGTCAAGGCTCTTACCCAAATAGAGCAGCTTGGGCAACTCATGACAAACCAGTGGATCTTAACCTTAATAACCAATCCTTTTTTTCCCTGACCATTTGACCATGTCAGATTATGTCATTCAATAGTATCGCAAAATTCCTCAGCAATGCATTGTTGCAAAGGAGAATCCATATATACGTAGAGGTTTTCAGTAGTGCTGAGCTTTGTTTTGCGGTCTATTTGCCTGCCAACCTGATTGATTTAACAGTCAATGCTTTGCACAGACCCATCGATCTATCTGATTTATGGAATTGCTGCATTCCATAATGCTAAAACTACTCAGCAGCACAAATATTTTTGAATTATTCTATTTTATATTATGTAAAGAAAATTTCCCAGGGAATGTATGCATGGGGTAGCCGAAGGTCTCTGCACTCTGAAACCAACAGAGACCTGCAGCAATCTTATATTGAAGGAAAGCAGTGTGCAAAAATGATAAAAAGGGTGCATTGCACACACTACCTTTCGTATGGTATGTTACCCTTAATATGTTCTTTGATAAACAACATTCACCTCCACAAATAAAATTCTTGTGCAATCTATTTATCATAAATCAATTTAAGGCAATTTTACAATAGGAGACATTTCTACATTGATGCATCTCCTTCTATGGTTAACATAATACTGTATTTATATATATATATATATATATATATATATATATATATATATATATATATATATATATATATATATATATATATATATATATATATATATATATATATATATATATATATATAGCAAAGTAGAACTCATGAATGAATTTAGATGATTTTTTACATGACCTTCATTTTTAAAAAGGAGAAAAGATATTTCAATAATGTAAGGCTAAACTAAATACCGGTAAGTGCTCTTTTCAGTCAGTTTTTACTTAGATTCTATGTCATTGTATAGTGATTTTACTAAAGGATTAAGCAGCATTAGTAGTAGGAGTATTAAATGAATATTATGTAGCAGGTTTATAGGTTCTGTTAACCTGCATTCAGGTGTGAAAGAAAATAATACTATTTTTCACACTATTATTCCTTACAGCTCTTAGAAAAAAGTGTTCTTTATTGTTAAAAAATAGCTTTGCCGTGAAAATAAATTTTTAGGGTTAACTTTTTGGAATATTTTACAAACAGAATGTTTGCTCCTATTACTTTTCCTGTACATATATCTGTAACAAACAAGGGAAAGTTGTGCTCACCACTATTTTTTAAAATCATTAGGCGGAGGTGCAATGAGGGTGTGACCACAAAATACATATAGTCAAATACAAGATTCCTCTGCACTCAACCCATTATCAATATATTTAAGACAGAGACATTTTGTGCATACTGCTACTGAAAAATGCCTTACCCTTTAAACAACACAGGGATTGTTTGTCCATATATTGCAATATATTTAAGCTGGCCAACTACGTATTTTGTGGTCACACCCTCATTGTACCCCCGCCTAATGATTTTAAAAAATAGTGGTGAGCACAACTTTCCCTTGTTTGTTATAGTTATACAGGAGCAGTGACCAGCTCCATGTTGTAGCTCCCACCCTTCCCAGCTATAGTCAGGTGATCCCACTGGTGTCTAATAAAAGGGCAGCCAAGTTTGGGAGTTTTACTTTGAAAGCAGCTAGTAAGTTGCAGGTAAAACTTAGTCCCTTTGTAAAATGTATAATGAAGCAATAGAATTCCTTATGAATCAGATGAAAATTGAGCATAGGACTGGCCAGATATGGGATGATTTTGACGTAGTTGGCCATCTTAAATATATTGCAATATATGGACAAACAATCCCTGTGTTGTTTAAAGGGTAAGGCATTTTTCAGTAGCAGTATGCACAAAATGTCTCTGTCTTAAATATACTGTACATATATCTGCACAAGTAGTCCCTGAACCTGCAGTGAGATTCCTATAAACATTTTTTAAACAAAACAGGGTTGTAAAGAATCAGAGCCTTATCTCTGTCAACAATATTCTGTCTATTTATTGACTATTCTTCTTCTGACTAGTCTTCTTCTTTATTAATCTAAACTTACTTGTATACATGAGTACAGTTACGCTGCTCCTATTTCAAGAAGCATGTCCTGCTATGCCATATAGTATTAGTAAAAGCCAAGCAACAACTGGAAATAGTCAATTGCATTGGGAAGATGATTTCTTACTCCAGGTAGTGATTCTGATGATGAAATTCAACTTTCTAGGTTTTTTTTAATAGGTTTTTAACCATCCCTTAATTATCCCTGCCAAAATACAAAGTTAAACATTGATAAACAACAGAATAGTGATTAGTGAATCTGACCTGTTTTGCTTCGACAAAAATTTGCATAATGGTGAAAATTCTGCAAAATTCATCAAAGTCTACGCGTGACAAATATTTTTTTTGATGCGCGACAAATTGTGCAAAACATTTTTGGCGCGCAACAAATGTTTTACATTATAGTCTATGGGTGTTATTTTTGCAGGGAAACTTGGTGAACATTTTTGATCATCACTACAACAGAACATAAAGAATAAGAATTCGGAGAACTCAAGATGTTTCTAGTAATAATTATGTTGTAAAATCTTTATGGCCCAAAAATGATAGTATCGGACAAAGCTGCTATTATGTTATCTTTGGATAGAAATAAAAGTTTCTGCTTTTGTAAAAATATGAAGAACATGAGATAAATCTGTCAAGTCTATTATATTCTGTAAGAAGTACTAAATGCTTTCTTTCCAAGTTAATTGTGTTGTAGAATGCAATGGCATCATGCAGTTGTTTGGTGGTGTAGTAGGCTAGTTTAGCAAAGGGGAGTAGGTCTACTAAAATAACCTATTATTTCATCACACACTCCGAAAACACACTGATGTGAAAGGAGAAACTGATGTATGCGTTTTGTCACATGCACTGTTATTTTTTTTGACTGGGCTTCTGGGGAAGTTTGCGGCAAATCTGTACATGGCAAAATTTTTCCCTCATCACTAGAAAACATCTTTAGCACTTAAACCAAGCAATGTCTGACTGATAAACCGATTATTATAACAGTGTTTCACAATAAACCAACCTACCATATTCCTAAATTCTTCTTATATTCTTCATAAACCAACCTGCACAGGAGCCCTTTACAATGTGTGCTTAGTTCCCTTATATAAATATGTATGACAGTTGTAGGAAAGTAGTACAAAATCCTTGCACTTATGCTTCTGCAGTAGCTCCCTATAAGGGAGCTGGGACAAACCCTGTGTCTGTGTGCCCTCTTTAAGATAGACAGGGAGTTAGACAGTAGTAATACTATGTTCCTAGTGGGGCCACCCGTAGATGCATTCCTGGATCCCACTAGGTGGAGGCACTGCACTAGTAAGTACCAGGTACCCAGTCTCTCCTGATACCGCTGTGGAAAGGCTCGGTTTGTCGATTGCCATCAGGTAACCACCACACGTGGAGTGTAACAGATGGGGTGTTGAAAAGGGTTACACAGTTTTTGAGTTTGTGCAATATACTGTAGCTATCCAGGGCAGAGGTATTCTCCATGGATTAACAAAGACTACTTCTATCTATACAAGACCACAAGCTGTTTTGTAGAGGATACCCCTGATAAATACTGAATCTTCATATGAATTAAATTGAACTTGCAGAAAAGAATCGTAACCTTATGATATGCTGTGATATAAATCAAACTACACTTGTAATGGAATGTTTTTTATGAGAATGACATGGCAGAGTTTAGAAGCAGATATTGGGGTGAAGTCAATAAATGATGAATCTAAATATATAAATGATAAATCTAAATACTTATCTAAATTAACTGTATGATTTAAGATGCTCAGTACCCGGTTACAAAATGTAATACACAAAATGTAATTAAAATTGCATTGGCCTAGCTTCCATGCCGTTGTTTAGCCCATCCTACTTATTATATTTTTGTGTTTTAGTGTATCCTTTCATTTCAGCAAAGTGGAATGTTATCTACATGTCTTACTGTGATGTATATTTCCATTGGTTTCCAGAGAACCCTTAACTCAGGTGCTGTTCTTCATCATTGAACTATATAATGAACTAAGAAAATGTATTGTGCATTATGGGATTTATCAAGATTCAATAGAAAACAGGATTATCCTTGAGACTGGAGGATATATCCAATTCAAAATAGTTGCCTCCACTAGAACAGTGAAAGAGTGAAAGGAACAGGATAGTTAATAGTAGAAAGTCATCCCCTTTTTTTTGTAGATCTTTGCTTTATTTCTGGTCATTGATTAGATGATGATGAGAAACCTTAATTATTAGCACTGATTTCTGTGCCGGAAAAACCGTAGATATATTGGTCAAATGTTTGGTTTCATGTTAGCATTCTAAAACAAAGTGAAAACGTCTAAAAATGAAGTGATAACTATAATGAATAATAAAATGTATTTAAAATGTGTAAGATGCATAGGATATTAAATATTATTTTACAAGATGCACAGGCTAGAATGGCACTTCAATCACACTTTATTAGTAATAAAGACATCCCATGTACATTAAAACCCTAATACACAGGTATAAGATCTAGTATCCAGAATGCTTGGGACCAGGAATCTTTCTGAAATTTGCATACATTAACTAACAAATTCTTTTTAATTTCTTTACAAACCTCTTAAATATTTTGTTTTTTCTATATTTCTTTAAAACTCAAGTTTTTTTTAGATTTATGAGGGCGCTCATTTACTAACAATTGTATTTTTTTCCATTAATCTCTAAAAATGAGTGTTTTTCCCATTTTTTTTAAAAAGCTCTAAAAATTAGTAAAAAAAAATTCAAAGTCATTTTTTGGATACTTTGAATAGGATACTACGACTTCGAATTTACTTTGACTTCGATTCAAAGTAAAAATTGTTCGAATATTCGACCATTCGATAATCGAAGTACTGTCTCTTTAAAAAAAACTTCGACTTCAATACTTCGCCAAGTTAAACCTGCTGAAGTGCTATGTTAGCCTATGGGGACCTTCTACAACCATTTGTTCGATTCAAAGGATTTAATCATTTGATCGAACGATTTTTATTCGATCGCAGGATTGCCAAATTTGCTGAAAAAACTTCAAATTCGATATTCGAATTAGAAGTTTTTGTAATTCGATGGTCAAATTTAGAAGTTTTTTGTACTTTGAAATTCGACCCCTGATAAAACATTTTTTAGCTCATTATTTTCCAAATTCAATGACATTCGTAGTTTCAGAGTTTGTAAGTTTAATCATTGTTTCAAAAACCACTGAAATCCAACTTTTGATAAAGAGGCCACCATGTGTAAAAACCATCAAAAACTTTAATACAGAAATTGTCAAGGTAAAAGTTGTCTAAGTTCCATAGAATTCAGTGGGAGCTGCACTGATCCCATTAGACCTTTTTTAATCAATTTGGGCAATTTGGACAAATCATTTTAACATTGAATAAACCCAGTGGATTGTTTTGCCACTAATATGGTTGCTTGGAGCATAGTTACCATCAAGTACAAGGTACTGTTGTATTATTACTAGGGATGTAGCGAACTGTTCGCCGGCGAACTTGTTCGCGCGAACTTCGACCGTTCGCGTCCGCCGAATGTTCGCGAACGTCGCGCGACGTTCGCATTTTGAGTTCGCGTTCGATTCGAATACAAATCGTTCGACCATTCGACCATTCGAATTCCTTCGACCGCTAAAAATCGAACGATTTCCATTCGTTCGAACGATTGTAAGCATTTGAATGAATGAAAAACATTCGATCGAATGCTTCGATCGTTCGATTCGAATGAAAATCGTTCAATCGAACGATTAAAATCCTTCGATCGTTTGATTCGAACGATTTTAGTGGGTGTTTCGAAGTTCGCGAACGTTCGCATTTTTTGCCGGTGTTCGCGAAAGGCGTTCGCGAACACCAAATCGGCAGTTCGCTACATCCCTAATTATTACAGAGAAAAATGGGAATTATTGTTAAAAATTAGAATTATTTGCTTAAAATGAACTCTGAGTGAAATAATAATAATTTGGAGCTTTCTGAACAATGGGTTTCTGGATAAGGGAGTCAGAGCCAGTAGTGTAACGAATATAAACAGCCAGGTAGATACTGCTTCCAACAGCAACTGTGTTTACAAATAACGTTTAAAATGTCTACTCAAAACTTGCCTAGAATTGCATTTTATCAATTATACCCAAAACTGTTTTATGGGATCTTTTTAAATTGTTTTGGTAAATAAGTTTTAGAACAGTGCTTAACATTGCGTGATATATTAAATATCACCAGTGCTTTCTTTGGATGTCTATTATATTTTTTATAATGTTTTAGAATGCCCAGTTTTTATTTAAATCTGAAGTATTTTTTGATTATTTATGCATCCCTTTTAACTTTGAATGTTTCTCAATAAGTGTATTTTTTCCATACCAATCTATGTATAAATAGGCATAAACTATGTTCCATAACTGCCCCACAGATTTATACAAAGGATCTTTCAGCAGTCATTTATTTCATAGTGCTGTTTTTTCTTGTACTTCAGGGTTGAATATGGGGCTTGTGGATTTTAACACTGAAAATGTAGACCCCTATTAAATGGGTAAATTGATGTTCACGCATCAAGAACTAACAAATGTAACGCAAAATGTTTTACAGGTATTGCATGGTTACCTGTAAAATGGTTTTAATGTAATTTCAATAGCTGGGCCCAATAGGAGTCAATGAGAATTGTCTCTAACGGCTTTAATTATGTTTTTATCTTTCCATTTCAATAAAACAGTCAATTTTTTTAGCCTCATGAAAATTAATGGAATAATGTGATTCTCGCTGGTATGTGACTTTTTTCTAAGAAATAAAATAATATAGTGCTTGAGAAAAAAAATTGCATGAGTTTTGGGGTTTTTTTGGCACTCAAATTTTTTCGTGATCTAGAAAATGAGTAAATAGGCCTCCACGGGACAGATATAGCAAAAAGTGAGATTAGAGTTTACAACAGAAAAACTCACCCCCTTTCTATTCATTCCTAAGGGATTTTATTACAGGCATATTTCTCATATGGTGAAATCTAACTTTTACACATTGATTAATATGTTACTACAAATCCCATGGATAGAAAGGATAGAAAGTGGGTGAGTTTTTCTATGGTGATTATTTAATTTGACATTTTGCTAACTACTTTTAATGGTGTTAAAAGGTACAGTATATGTCTCCATCATGATGAGATGAGTTTTGAGTTATATTTTCTACTATTTATCCTATTAAAAATGTGTGTGTATATATATATATATATATATACACACCACTGTATATATATATCTGTAGTGAATAAAGTACCCCCAGTTGCAAATTATCAGGATATTAGAAATTACCTTGGAGTTCCATGACCTGTATGGTCATGAAACTCCTCGGTAACTTATAATATCCTTATAATTTACAAGAGGGGTACTTTATTCACTACAGATATATATATACAGTGGTGTGAAAAACTATTTGCCCCCTTCCTGATTTCTTATTCTTTTGCATGTTTGTCACACTTAAATGTTTCTGCTCATCAAAAACCGTTAACTATTAGTCAAAGATAACATAATTGAACACAAAATGCAGTTTTTAAATGAAGGTTTACGTTATTAAGGGAGAGAAAAAACTCCAAATCTACATGGGCCTGTGTGAAAAAGTGATTGCCCCCCTTGTTAAAAAATAACTTAACTGTGGTTTATCACACCTGAGTTCAATTTCAAAGGTTATAAAGCCATTTCTAAAGCTTTGGGACTCCAGCGAACCACAGTGAGAGCCATTATCCACAAATGGCAAAAACATGGAACAGTGGTGAACCTTCCCAGGAGTGGCCGGCCGACCAAAATTACCCCAAGAGCGCAGAGACAACTCATCCGAGAGGCCACAAAAGACCCCAGGACAACATCTAAAGAACTGCAGGCCTCACTTGCCTCAATTAAGGTCAGTGTTCATGACTCCACCATAAGAAAGAGACTGGGCAAAAACGGCCTGCATGGCAGATTTCCAAGGCGCAAACCACTTTTAAGCAAAAAGAACATTAAGGCTCGTCTCAATTTTGCTAAAAAACATCTCAATGATTGCCAAGACTTTTGGGAAAATACCTTGTGGACCAACGAGACAAAAGTTGAACTTTTTGGAAGGTGCACGTCCCGTTACATCTGGCGTAAAAGTAACACAGCATTTCAGAAAAAGAACATCATACCAACAGTAAAATATGGTGGTGGTAGTGTGATGGTCTGGGGTTGTTTTGCTGCTTCAGGACCTGGAAGACTTGCTGTGATAGATGGAACCATGAATTCTACTGTCTACCAAAAAATCCTGAAGGAGAATGTCCGGCCATCTGTTCGTCAACTCAAGCTGAAGCGATCTTGGGTGCTGCAGCAGGACAATGACCCAAAACACACCAGCAAATCCACCTCTGAATGGCTGAAGAAAAACAAAATGAAGACTTTGGAGTGGCCTAGTCAAAGTCCTGACCTGAATCCTATTGAGATGTTGTGGCATGACCTTAAAAAGGCGGTTCATGCTAGAAAACCCTCAAATAAAGCTGAATTACAACAATTCTGCAAAGATGAGTGGGCCAAAATTCCTCCAGAGCGCTGTAAAAGACTCGTTGCAAGTTATCGCAAACACTTGATTGCAGTTATTGCTGCTAAGGGTGGCCCAACCAGTTATTAGGATCAGGGGGCAATTACTTTTTCACACAGGTTTGGATTTCTTTTCTCCCTCATTTAAAAACTGCATTTTGTGTTTACTTGTGTTATCTTTGACTAATAGTTAAATGTGTTTGATGATCAGAAACATTTTGTGTGACAAACATGCAAAAGAATAAGAAATCAGGAAGGGGGCAAATAGTTTTTCACACCACTGTATATATATATATATATATATATATATATATATATATATATATATATATATATATATATATATATATATATATATATATATACACACAGTATGTATATGATTTTACGACTGCCGTAATGGGAATCTAACAACATAAACTTCAAGGAAATCTTAACAACCCTTTTGTTTTGCTTTTTAGAAGAAACATACAATTGCCCTCTTTATGAGAGTTAATTATAACAGTTTATGAGAGTTAATTATCTTTTATGTTCTAATTTTACATTTACAAGACATGGTATAACATATTTATGTAAATCAACTGGACAATTAAAGCTATAAGAAAATTTCAGTGGAACAAGTGATGGTGTGTTTTTCCACAGCATATATTGAGTTTCCACTGTTTTTTTATGCCGTTATTCTAAACTGATGTAATATTATATAGACTATGGTTAAATGTGTCAAAGAAAGGAAATCAGAACAGCCAAGCATAAAAATAGACACAGAGAAATCTAAAGATAATAATGTGGAAACGTGCATACAGATTCGATCACAGGGAAAAAATTGTAGCTTTATCAAAAAAAACCCTAATGAATAGACATTGAAATTTTCTATACAAATGAGTAATAACTAATTACTTCAGATAGAGATTTAATTAGCTACTCATGGTCCACGGATATTATGAGTCCTAATACATATATTTAGAATAATAAAAAATGCCACTGTATTCTGACAAGTCTATTATTTCCCTATTCATGTTTAATAGCAGAAAGACTTCAAATGAAGAAATAAAATAAAAATACATCTTTTTCTGGTTGAATTAACGACTGTGTTTGGCATGCTGCAGGAGTGTGAGAAACGCATGTTTATTTATTTCCTTATTTCATTACAAAATTATTTGATTATTTTAAATGCCATAATCAACCGTGTGGAAAAATAGAATGTCATACAACACATGTAGAAAATGCTAAACTAATGCTGCTTTATTGATCGATAAAATTCCACAAAATGTATACGCTTAAAAACAAAATTATCATACAATCCAGGGAGACTGTAACTAGAGAAAGTAAATTATCTGTCCCTGTAGCATGCACAATTGTAGTTAATAGAATTTTGAAGGTTATTAAGTGCTGTAATTCAAATTTTTCCACTATACAAATATGACATGTTCAGCCTAAACAATGAGGAACTCTTCAATTATTCCAATAGGAATTGCTTGAGCTGCGGGTGCACCTGCGGGCCACCAAATCAGAGAACACTCTTGTAACAAAATTCACTGGATTGCCCCATGTGGCATTTCCATTAACCTGCCACTTCCTCTTTCTTGTGCTGGACCATGTAATTTTCTCTGGGACTTAGACAGAGGTTCTTAGTTCTAATTCCATGTTCTGCCGTGTAAATGAGTTTCCTGTTTCAGTGCTCATCCTACAGCTTGGGATCTCTTGAGTCTGGCCATTGGCCTATTCTATGGACTTGTATGCCTGACCCTGCAATTTGTGCTACTGCAGACCTCACAGGTTTGAACAGGTGTGTGGGGATATGTGGTACAGTAACCAGATAAATCCTAGAGAAAAGATATGTCTCTCCCTGAGGCACTATTAAATGCAGACTTCTTAGATATTTCGACTGCCAGTAGACTCCCAAATTGGAGTACTTCTACCAGTGTTCAACACCAGTTGGTGTAAGGCCCAAAGCTGCCAAAGGCTACCAAAAATGTATCCAAACAAAACAAAATACCAATGGTACATGGAAATTTATCATGTACTGTCTGTTTAAAAATTCGACTTCGACCATTAGCCATCTAAAACCTGCCGAATTGCTGTTTTAGCCTATAGGTGACCTCCTAGAACCGATTTGGAGTCAATTGGTGGATGGAAGGGATTTTTTTTGTTAAATCAAATCCGATCAAATGCGCTATTACTTCGATTCGTATGATTCAATCCAAAACGGACCTATTCAGCCAAAAAAAACCTTGGATTTAATTTTGGTTGGTCTTTTGGAATTCGAATTTCAAAGTTTTTTAAATACGCAATTTTAACCCTTAATAAACCTACCCCTCAGGGTGTTCAATGTAGATCATATTCCTTTGAAAAAGAATTGGAAAAAAACTAATTCCCAAAAAATATAACTTTACATGTGATGAATTAATATTAAACATCATCAAAACACGACTACATACCTAATCCAATTTAAATAAACCGAATCAATAACCTTAAAGTATGGCAGGCTTACTATGTGTTTAACTTCCTGAAAATGTGCTGGGACAAGAAGGGCAGTCAACTGTTTACATTTGGTAGATTTATTAATATAATGAGATTTTTAACCTTCTGTGTGGTTTCCCCAATATAAATCCACATGGGCATTTCAACAAATACACAACGAATGAAGGTTCAAATGTGTAATAGTCATATATGTTAAAACTTTGTGTGCAATTGAGACAAGGAAAGGTCCCAAAGTTAGGGTTACAGAGAAAATGCATGATTGATGTTTTAAAGAAACAATATGATCTTTCACTAGTCGCTCTCTAAGGCTTCTGGCCCTTTTGTATGCCATCAGGGGAGGATGTTGGAAGGCTGGTATATTAGAATAGCATGATCTAAGTAAATGCCAATGTTTTTATATTCTATAGACATATTTGCTGGCAGTGGAGAAATTTGAAAAAAGGACCAACCTATTGTCATTTGTTGTTTCTGGAGGAGTGCAGCAACTCCTCACAACTCTTATTTTCAATTAATGATAAATCCTCTTGCAGAACATCATCAGGGTACCCACTTACTCTAAAACGATTTATCATTTCTTCAATCCTTTCCTTGTATTTGTGTGTGCTGGATACAATTCGTTTGACTCGTAAAAATTGTGCTTATGGAAGAGAACATTTGAGGGAGTATGGGTGAAAAATATCAAAATGCAAAAGACTCCCTCAAATGTTCCCTTCCATATCCACAATTTTCACTGGAGATGCAGTGGATACATAGAATGGATACTATTTGACATTGAGGGTTTAACAGAGACAATGCCCCAGGAATGTTTATTTAAATTGGATTAGGTATGTAGTCCTGTTTTGATGGTGTATAATATTAATGCATCACATGTAAAATTACACTTTTTGAGAATTTGTTTTTAACTTTTTTCCAATTCTTTTTCAAAGAAATATGAACTACATTGAATACCCTGTGGCGACTGGTGCATACAATGAAGTGTCTCAGGTAAAGTGTAGGGATGGGCGAATTTGACCCGTTTCGTTTCGCCAAAAATTCGCCGCCTGAGAAATGTCGCAGACACCCATTAAAGTCTATGAGCGTCAAAATAATTTTTTTGACGCACGTCTTTTTTTTGGACCATACAAGTCTATGGGCGTCATTTTTTCGGCGAAACGAGGCGAAAAAATTCGCCCATCCCTGAATGTTACATTGGTACCACAGGATGTCTCAGGCATGAAAAGATCAATTCCCTCGGGTATTCAAATCCATGCATGATTCATTGAATGGAATTATCTGTGTTGCTTTATTGTATCTTCTCAATTGAGCTGTCACTTCTTTTGCTAATGAAAATGACTCTGTGGACTTTGTTCTGTGTGGGTGGGGTGAGAGGTGGAATTTAGCCTCCTTTTCATTTTTTAAGTTTGTTGAGTGTATTCTAGCATAAGGCTTGACAAAAGGCCCTGTAAAGGCCCGAAACGTTGCCACTTTCTTATGAGCTAATAAACACCAGTTCACCAGTTCAACTGTATCAGTAGTGCCACTGCCAGTGGACTGGTCTGCTTTAATTTACCTTTAATTTGTTTGTTTGCATTAATGTGTTGAAAAGTACCTTAATTTGTTTAAAATCCTGATGTGAATAAAACAACAGAAAGCCTACTTAGTTTTATACATCCTTCAATAAAGGTATTGCAATGGTCATTAGAGTGAATCCCCACAAAATAGAAATATATCAATATTTATATTAAACGTCTATCTATATTACAGCGCTTTGTAAACATAGTCAGTCACATATAACATGCTCATTGCATGGGTGCAGTCATTCCCAGTAGCATCTAAAAGATACTGCACTCAGAGGACTTAAGTAATAAAAAGTGTTTTTTATTAAAGAAGAGACTGAGGTTTGATCCACAGCCTTTCTCAGCCTTATATACAGTAACTATTCAATTGCATAATTCCTCCAAGTGTTGTGTATTTTGGATGTTACATCCATACATCTGTAGAAGATATGATTTGAGCTCTTCAAGACCTCTTTTCTATTATGTTGTGCACAGGTAATTGAGCATGCTCTTGACTGCATTCTATTCATTTTCAATGCATTGTATTGCTTTAAATTCATATAGAATTCAAGATTCTCCAATCTCCTAGCTAAAGATCTTGGAATTGCAGTTTAAATGATGACATTTTTTAAAACATTTTTATGTAAAATGTACCATCTCATTAAAGAGATTATACCTTTCCCTTGTTAGAAATGTCCTTTTGGTAATGCAAAGAATGCTAGGTTTTAGAATGCAAGAAAAAAATCATTCTCGAGCTGATTAAAAAAAAAAACAATACAATTGAAGTATCTGTAACATTAACCCAGGATTGCAGTATAATATATACAGTAACACTGCTCTAAACACTCAAGTGTAGCTTAAGGTGGCCATACATATTACAATTGTGATCTTTCCTTTGATCATTGGTAATGAGACAGAAATTCGTATTCTCTACTAATGTTAAGAACTGAATTGACAGATAGACAGGTAGAAACAAAAGATGTCTACCCCTATCTAACGATTTAGCATTTATACTTAGCCAATGTTTGGGCGCCTACAAACATGCCATCCTGTCTGATCGACGAGACAACTAATATCCAAGGCTTTTGCCAACACAGATATGGGACCTTTTATCCAGTATGCTAGAGACCTAGGGTTTGGATCTTTCTGTAATTTGGACCTTCATACCTTAGGGGGTCGAATTTCGAATGTGAAAAACTTCGAAATTCTAATTCAAAAAGACCAACGGAAATGAAGTTGAAGGTTTTTTTTGAGCGAATCAGTCCGTTTTCGAGCGAATAGGTCTGTATTCAGATGAATTAAAATCGTACGAATCGAATTGATAGCACATTCAATCGAATTCAATTCAAAGTCCACTAAATTGACACCAAGTAGGTTCTAGGAGGTCCCCCATAGGCTAAAACAGCAATTCGGCAGGTTCTAGATGGAAGTCGAATTTTTAAAGAGACAGTACTTGATAAATTTCGATATTCGAATTTTCAGATCTTCCTCAAATTCTAATCGGATTTGGACTATTGCCTAGTTGAAGTACACAAAAAAAAATTTCATTCGAAAATTCACCTCGACCATTGATAAATCTGCCCCTAGGTCTACTAGAAAATCATTAAATAAACCCAATAGGCTGGTTTTGCCAAATAAGAATTAAGTATATCTTAGTTGGGATCAATTCGGGATTACAGAGAAAAAGGGAATCGTTTTCAAAAATGTGGATTAGTTGGATAAAAGGGAGCCTATGGAAGATGGCCTTTCCGTAATTCAGAGCTATCTGGATAATGGATATCCAGATAACAGATCCCATACCTGTATTGGATGGAAATATAGTAATCAAAATTGTAAAAAAAAATCAGTCTACTCTAATAATCAAAATCACCGATTTTATAGTAAAAACGTTCGAATTGCTAGATTTTTCTGTGAAAACTTTCAAATTGCTCGATTTTTTTAGTGAAAACATTCGGATTGCTTGATTTTTTCATGAAACCTTTTGAATTGCTTGATTTTTTCATGAAAACTTCAGAATTTCAAGATTTTTCCGTGAACTTTCTGATTTCACGATTTTTTGCGGGAAATTCACAATTTGGTGAAGTGAAACAGGAGAAATTCGCCCATCACTATTTTTAAAATATAAGTTCAAGTAGAAGGTAGACATTTGTTTACACTAATCTAATTATGTATGCCCTACCACTTAGGGATGAAAATATTTACCGGTGGATAAAAATTGCTGCTGGCTAATTCTATATTAGGGAAACTGCTCGCTAGGGAATTGCCTATAATATTGTATTCAAATCTATGACATGTTGTGTAAAAGTTCTAACTAGACTATGGTTGGGGGGGAGTGCAGGGTCCCAAAGATATGATGACCATTGCCCTACACTTGAATAAAAATACACATACTAATACAATGTACTTTTATCACATAACTAATGTTTACGTATGAGCAAAATCACATTTCAAAAATAAGAATTATAATTAAGACCTTCAGATTCCTCAAATAAACACAGATGAAATTACAGAGTTGAGATAATTGGGCCCAAACAATTTACGCCCAAACTAGTGAACAACCTAGGAGATTTAATTAATTTAATTAATTTAATCACCGCTATTAAAAAAATTAAAGCCAACCTTGTAATTTGGAGCACATGTGGAGCTGTCAACATTATTATACCTTTGACTTATCAGTTAATAGCTTTCCTTTAAAATGACAGTAATTTTAGAAAGGGGAGGGCTTTGAACGTCAGTGCTGTAATTTCTTGCATTAAAAAATATAAATTTTTAATGAGAAATTGAGAAGTGTTTACTTAAGTGGCTATAAGTAGTGCTTCATGACAAATTTGCAAACGGAGGAAATATTCAGCCACTTGGGAAAACTCAAATTTTTTGTCTCTCATCTTCACTGTCCACACAATGGGGCAAATCTACTAAAGGGCGAAGTGATTAACGCTGGCGAAAATTTGACAGCATGACGTCATTTCAGTACTTCGATGATTTACTAACGGGAGCAGGCATAACTTCGCTAGCAAAGGAGATATACACTAGCGCAACTTCGCACTCTAACGCCAGACGAATTTTCACTCTGGCAAATGGACATAACTGCGCAAATCAACTTATTTAAACTTATTATACCCTAAACCTGAAAATACTGTAGCTTGAATCCAAAAATACTCCAGCTAAAACCTGTCAAAATTAATGGCAGAGGTTCCTTAAACCATTTAAAGATATTTGTAGCCTTCATGATGTTCGTATTCTGCATGAAAACGTGATTACAACTAGCGATTTGAGGTTTTTTCTGCCGAAAGCTCTCTTAATTAAATTTTCAGGTTTTTAACACTGAATTCACTGATTCAAGTTTTTTCTTAAATCAGAAAACATTTGAGTTGTGAATTCATTACAGGTAAAAAAAAACCTCACAAACCTCTAAAACTCGACTTTCGATAAATAACCCCCATAATGTCAAAATACTAAAACTTGTGAGAGACATACCTTGTACAGTATATCTTGCTTGCATGTCTGCTATTTCACCCCAATTCCCACATGAAAATAATTTCAAGAAAACAGAAAAAAGCAGTTTCAAGAATTTCCTTGAATAAATACATAAGCAATTGTTTGCTAATAGTTTCATATTAGTTATTATTCAGGAAATTACTGGAGATGTTTTTGGACATCCATACACAAACAATTGTAGAATTCTCACCAAGGAAAAAAGCAACAGTCAAAATACGGCATCTGCCATATGTTTAGATGTCTTTTAAATAAAAAAAGTGAAAGGGTATTCCCTTGAATTTTTCAAAAATCTTTTTTTTTTTACTTTTGGGTGCTTAAAACTGCATCCTTTTCTCAAGGTGGGGGTCTTCCTTATTCAGCAAAGGTAGAGTTGTGTATCCGGTGGCAGGGCAAGAGGGTTTTTTTTTACAAACTTGTTTTTATTTTTTGTTTTAACATAATAAACATTAAGTTTCAAATTTATAATTCTTTTCAAATATGAAGATTCACAGTTACACAAACAATATTCTGTAACAATTAAAAACATTTCTAACTCTCAGCTCTTTTGAGATTCTCCAACTTGCAGTAGAGCAGTAAATAGTGACTGAAGTTTATCAGAGCACAAGTCACTTGAATGGGGGCACCTAGAAAACTGATAATATGTCTAGCCCCATTACATTTAAAAAAAATTGTTTGCACTTTTAAAAAACTGATTTCAGTGCAGATCTGCTAAAGTTGCACTATTAACCGATGCATTTTGAAAGAAGTGTTTTCACATGAGAGCATCCTTTTAAGTAAATACTGCTTTCAATAGCAATGACATTGACAACTTTTAAAGTACAAAAAACTATTTTTAATAAATTCATATTGGAAAGTTGCTTAGAATTCTTTTATTAAGAAACTGATTAAAGATGTATTTGGAGACCAAGTTACTCTGAAAGCATACAAATTTTATTTTACATTAAAATTTTCCATTTAAAACCTGGCCGGCCAGGAAACCAACATATAACACTATAAATACATAAAAAAGAAATTATTCAGGTAGGTGGTCACTTATTTAAAATCACTGTAATAGGAAGTTTCTCCTAGCTTGTATTGAGTGATTCCCCCAGTCTTGCAACAACAATTATGTAGAGCATAATGTTATAGTTCTCCAACTTGGGAGTATTATGGTGTGAGTTATAGTTCTCCAATTTGGTAATCAAGTGAGAGGTTTCCCAAATGAGTTGCCAGGCTAATTATGTGGTAACCCTTTATAACCTTCTCTACATTTATCTCCACATAATAAGCCTGTAAAGAGATCCATATATCTGCATGTTATTTCAAGTTACAGTGTTCTGCAATCAACCTTTCAACCTTATTCCTGTATGCGACTGTGGATCAGAGAAGTTTCCAGGGAGGGGTATTACATCCCTGTCTGTCCTGACCCTGGGTGGAGTCATGCCTTTATATAGTGTACTTGCTCTCCTATATAGTGGAGGTACAGGACTCTTGTATTGTCAAAAGGAAGAAAATCAGTGCTAGATGTCTTGCAGTAACAGAGTAGTATAAGCATTTTACTCTGCATCAGCGGCTTTTGCCATCTCTGCAGAGGGTTAGGACTGCTGACAACACCCTTTAATGTATTTGGACAAAAAAGTTGTCATGAGAAAATGCACTTTAAAATGAGCTTTACCACAATAATTTGCTCTGGATGAGACAGGGGTTGAGCCATCACAACAGTGTGGAGGAAGGGTGTTTAATAACTGTAAACAGATGCTGTGCATAATTGGATGCCACTGGTTCTTGCAACTTAACCAGAGAATGTATTTATTAAACAGAATAATCCACATAGGAGTTGTCACGAACAACACCCAGAATCCAGAACCGATGCTAGGCTCCCTGGTCTCGGCTCTTGCTTCCGCCTTTAACAGCTGCCTTTCACCTCGGGAGGAGCCCTCGGCTAATTGGATGCCACCAGGTGTTATTAAGAGAGGAGCCAAGCGAGGGTTCTGGACGAGCAGAGGGGGACGATCGTTTAGCAAAGTCTTGTAGCAGAAGGTCACAGTTCAAGGCGTAGGCAAAAAGTGTGGTCAGACAGGCAGAGGTCACAAACCGAAGGATAAATCAGAATGGTCAAGCAGGCATGGGTCAGGATAACAGAGTTCAGAATAGTCGGACAGGCAAAGGTCAGGATCACAGAATTACAATTGTCAGGCAGGCAGGAATCAAAACAGGAGTCAGAATAATACAGGACCGCACCCAGGAAACTACAAGTAGAACCAAACAACGGGCAAGGATTTCCATTGCAAAGTCCTTTAAATACCCATTTGAATTTGGCTCCATTGTGCGATTACGTCATGATGCTGGCGACGTTGCGCATAAACCCAAGAAGTGTGCGCCGCTGCGCCATAGAGGTACCAACCCACAGAGCAGAACAGTCAACACGGTGGGTTTTCCTGCCAAGAGCGTGGCGGGCTTCCCCGCCTGCCCACTAGACCACCAGGGTGAGTCCTCACAGGAGTTCAAATAAAGATGAGCAGGAACATGGATAAGCATATACTTACACATACTATGTTCATCATAAATCCCTCAGGGAAGAGAACATAAGCAGCACTTGCGAAGGTACACCCAACTTGCGGCTTTTATTCTAGGTGGAACATAGGGGAACTACTACCATCTCTAAGTCTGTACACTTAGTCAAAACTTCAGAGAAATTGGTACCCCACTCACATTCCTCAGAGAATCTTCAGGCTGCTCAACTAAATAGCATATCTGTCACTCCTAGAGTGTTCTATGAATGTGAGTAACATGTCCTTACTAGACCTGACGTGTCTAGGTTCCACTTCTCCCTTACTGCCTGCTCAAGGGGATTAAGAAAATGGACCTTGAGAAATCCCCATAAAACTAAATATATTTGGTGTTGGTGTGTTCAGGAGACATGGAACTTTCCAAATCTGTGTTTATATGCATAAAGTAAATTATGTTTCTGATATATGTGTTTATATTATGGGAAACATTATTTTTTCATTTTACCTCCAAAAGCATATTTTGAAATCTTAGATTGCCATGAAAAAACAATATATTGTTTTCCTGGGTAAACGAAAAGACCCCTCAGGAAAGGCTCTTAAAATGAAAGAGTGTAAAATGTACAAAAATTGTCTAGCAATAAACAGGGGCGCTCTGCCAATGAGGCAAATTGAGGCACTTGTCTCAGGCTGCAGCTCCCCCCTGGTTGCCAGGGGTGGCAAAAATGCCGCTCCTGGTAACTAAGAGACGAATTTCCGGTTTTCAACCCGGAAATTCTGCTCTTCTAGTGCAGAGAGCGCAATTGCGCTCTCTGCACTAGTGACGTGGACCCCCATCTGGCACTGAATGTGAGTGCCGTGGGGGAGGCCGGGGGCAGCAGAAACAAAGGCCGCCGAATGGCAACAAGTTGGGCTGGATCGCCCCTGGCAATAAAATTACCAAATCAGCTAAATCCACTGGCAGTGAAAGGGTTAAAGGCACTTGGCCTAAACCTGTTTCCTGTACATAATGTATGTATTTGTGCCAAGCACAAGAATCACATGGAGGTGAGCCTATAAACACAGGGGAACCCTGGAGCTACAGACACCCTGAAGGTGAAGGAAATTCTAGGGTTCATGTGCATTAGCAATTGCCAGTTTTGCAGCACCTGGAGCAAGTTCAACAGACACAATTCCCCTAGTTAGCTGCAATTATGTTTGATTTGTGAAGAAAAGTGCTGTATTCTAGGTAAAACTATGTATGGCAATTGTGTCTAAAATGCCCTTTTATTTCAATAAAGTCAGACTTATTTGATGCAACATTTTATATTATTATTTTCTTCCAAAAATAAATATTTATGTGTCAAATATAAATACATATTTCTAATTACTAGACCATATATAATTTTCTCTTGCTGTAAACAATCTCATTAACATTTTACAGTGTTTTCTAGTAAACATGCCCAGTGATCAGTTCAGTCCCCTTGGACCAGTGTTTTTATTACAAACCTTACTTGTGTTTTTCAGAAATCTTATATATTGTGGATTTTTTTTGCAAGTTGTAGAATACAAATTACACCATTGCCTGAAAAGGTCTGATAATTATTCTGCTTTGGGACTGCTGGGAGCAGGAGAAAAGGCAAAATATTAAAATATAATATTTAATGTTCAAGTACAAAATTTGGATGTAGGGGTGGAACAAATATACACTTTTTTGGATAGTTAGTAATGAGCTGTGTTGTTTTTCTCAGTTCCCACTTCAGTAGCAGATATTTGGTGTATATAAGTAATAAACAATGAAATAATAATTTACATTTAATTATGGATGCAGGCATTTCACAGGTTAACAGGACCCGTATACTGTATTGTAAATATAAATATACATATATGTGGGTGGGTATAATTTCAGTAAGTATATATATTGAGCTTGATCAGATTGTTGGAGCAAACATACTACAATGCCCGTTTTATGTTAACCAGATTTTCTTAAAGGATATTAGAAAATAAATGTTTGAATTTTTTGGTATAAATTTCCAGATTATACACAAATCAATTTCCCTTACTTGGTATGCTTTTGATACATGAATAGATCATTTAAACAAAAAAAAAATCAACTTTTGAGCTCTCTAACTCTTAGTTGGCCATACATGGAGAGATCCGCTCGTCTGACGGGATTTTTTGTCCCATCCGATCGAGATCTGGCCGACTTTCGGCCAGATCTCGATCGGTGAAGCCCGTCGGGGGGCCCCACACCTAGGCCAATAAGCTGCCGACACAGTCTGTCGGCAGCTTTTATCAGCCCGTGTATGGCCACCATTAGTTAGTCACATGGGACATAACTGTTCAGTGAGTTTGCAATTGATCCTCAGCATTCAGCTCAGATTTAAAAGCAACAGTTATGACCCATGTGCCCCCCCTCAAGTCTTTGATTGGTTACTGCTTGGTCACCAGGGTAACCAGTCAGTGGAAACCAAGAGTGTTCTGTTCTGTCATGTGACATCCAGTCAATCCAGCCTTTATACATTACATTTTTGAATAACTAACTATATTAGAAACTTTTTTTATTTTACGCAGCCTATTTACCCAGTTTTTATTTTTATACTCAACAATTTGGATTTGGGTGCCCTGCAGTACATGGGAAACAATAACGCTATTACCATTCTGGCATGAGAGACATGGATATGTTCCCACACTTGGTTTACCAAGAAATTTGTTTCTTTCAGTTGAATATCATTAGTTACAGGAGAATACCCAATATTTTTACCACACTAGTAGGCAAACATGGGATACTCTGTCAACACTTTAGAGATAGATGGATCATTAAACAAAATGGACCAATATATTCTAATGATCTTAAACAATTGTTTCAAATGAGTATCATAGATAGTGATAAATGGTATCTGCTTTGTTTCTATAATAGATTTTTGTAGCAACTTCTCTGGGTACCCATTGTCCCTAAACATATTCAATATTCCCTTGCCTAATTTTTCATAGCTGTGTTTTACATGTCATCAGTTGGCTCTCACAGAGACCATTCATGGTAATGGGGGGGATGGAAACTCTCATACTGCAACATGCTCTTTTTATCCACTGGCTTGCACTATAGGTATATGGACAGTGTGTTCCCTTGTCTTTATGCTGCTACATAACAAAAATCACAATACATATTGTCATTATTAAGTACAAATTTGGTAGTATGGTGTACCTTGCTACATATGCTTTCATATGCAGAAAATTGTAATAAGCAGTTACTTCTATACAATAAGCTAAATTTTTCCATGCAATAGTATTTTCCACCTAATAATTGTACAATAGGATTTTACCCCCTGCCTACTGCCAGTGACTCTAAAAGCTACATTTCTCACTCAAAGCTTTATTTATAATGAAAAGATGAATACTTGCAGATATTAAATGGCACCACTGCAGATGTAACCTTAGCATGTTCCATCCAGATTTGTTACTTGCACATGGATAACCATTTAATTATACATGAACATTCAATTTTCTTTTTTTTATAATTACAAGCCACTATCTCATTGTTGATAAAATACATTAATTAACATTCTTTCACATGCAAAATATGTCTGTCAACCATCCACCTGAAAATGTAAAATCTGTAAAATCCAATTAATGGGGCTTTCCAGCACATCTAGCAGTTCCAGCTGCAAGCTCTTATTAGGTATTATTTCTGATTCTTTTGTGTGAGATGAAATCTAAATAAGGATTGGATGTCCGCTACATTTGTAAATCTGTGCCCTTTGCAGAAAGCAATGTGGATTATGTTGGCAAGGTTTTTAAATCATCACTTGCATGTGCACAAATACTGCTATATGCATTCATTCTGAATTGTATGCTTTTACAGTAAATTGATGGAAAGTGCTTTTATTTGGCCATTAAATCGGCTTTGCTGTATACATAACCAACTGGAATTAGAATAAGCTGTCCAGGTATTTCAAGATTTCAAGGTTGGTTTTCATCTCTTCATTATTTATTGAACTAAATGACCACTCATCTCTGTCATGATCATCAATCCTCTCATACTGATGTGCACTTTAGCCTTTGTCTCACGTATGCCTCCTCTTCTTAATTATAAGACGGGTACATAAAGGTTTTTATCTACTTTTGCAATTCGCGCAGACAGGAGGTTATCCCTGTATTATAGGTAAACCCGCACTCTGATACTGTTATATTCCTTCTTGTCAACCCTGGTATACTGAAAAATCCTAGAGAGGAACACTTTAATGCAAATATAAACAGGGTCTCTTGCTTAAAAATGCAGAATAGGACACCAGAATACAGATGATTTACTAAGCTTGAAAAATGCTTTACTATAGACCTGGTACAGTGTAAATTACTGTAGGTATAAAAGTAGATACACTGGATATTGCAGCTAGATCAGAGGTGCCCAACCTGTGGCCCGATGGCCACATGCGGGCCAGGATGGATATGAATGTGGCCCAGCTTGAAGGAGAGAGAAAAGGAAGAGAAGGGAAAAAAAGAAAGAAATTAAGAAATAAATGTATGGAAATACAGAAAAAACGAGAGTGAAATAACACCTTGTGCTCTCTAAGTCCAGACACATTAACACCTCAGTCTGTCGTCTTGTTAGGAACAGGCTTACTATGCCAGGTTGTAACAATGTTGTGACCTATGGTGTAGGGAGGATTGGGGACTCTGCCCATTGCCCAGTTAGTAATAATAATATAATAATAAGTCTGTTTAATATCTAGGAGTCCCATATTCCAATGTATAGCTCCATCTGGTTATCCAACTGGCATTGTAGTTCTTTTCTGTGTATTTTCTTTAATTTTACAAATCAAAAGTGTTTGTGTATTTCATGTGTGGCCCCAGACAATTTTTCTTTTTCCAATGTGGCCCAGGGAAGCCAAAAGTTTGGACACCCCTGAGCTAGATGCTAAACATGTAGATGAATGATTCTTTTATTCTAATTTGATCTTAGCTACTGGCATGTTTTCAAATTGCTGATCTTTTAATCACTGATAAAACTGTGCCCATTTTGCACTTCATGCTACTGTGAGTCCTGGCATATCTACCTCTTTTTGATCATGGTAATGAATGTCTGCAACTAGGCAATTGATAATATTAATATATTTAACAGGAGCAGTAGCAAGAGCTCAACAGCTATCCTAAATTCCAGTCAAATACCTCATAGACTTTGTGCCAGTCTATAATAGAGCAAGAACAAACTAGTTACACAGTGGCATCAGCAAAACATACCCGGCTACTCTAGTAGTTACTGATCTTTATTAATACCAGCATTAAGATAGCACTCTAGGTCCAATACTAATTTGATGCTGAATGATTTAATGCAATGGAGTGCTTGTATCTATAGCAATTAAGAAAGCTTAGCTAGAAGCCTTGGGAATCAGGAGAAAACCATATACAGCTCTTTAAGGGATTCTGTCATGATAGTTTTTATTTCTAAATTACACTGTTTTCACTACAAATAATTCACTCTACAATATAAAATTTCATTCCTAATCCAACAAGTGCATTTCTTTTTAGTTGTAATATTGGTGTAGAGGCAGCCATCTTGGAACATTTTGCCTGGTCATGTACTTTCAGAAAGAGACAGCACTTTAAGATGGAACTGCTTTCTGGCAGGCTGTTGTTTCTCCTACTCAATGTAATTGAATGTGTCGCAGGGGGACCTGAATTTTACTATTTTAACTATCTGGTTACTTTCCCATTGTTCTGTTGTTAGGCGGCTGGAGGGGAAAGGGAGGGGGTGATATTACTAAAACTTGCAGTACAGCAGTAAAGAGTGACTGATGTTTATCAGAGCACAGGTCACATGACTGGGGCAGCTGGGAAACTGACAATATGTCTAGTCCCATGTCAGATTTAAAAATGAAATTTAAAAAAAATCTGTTTGCTCTTTTGTGAAATGAATTTCAGTGCAGAATTCTGCTGGAGCAGCACTATTAACTGATTCATTTTGAAAAAAATATTTTTTTCCCATGACAATATCCCTTTAAGAAACTATATTACTGAAGGATTGATAATCAGTATAGTCTTACGTCGAGCAAGAGCTATTTCTTACATTGCCACATCTGTACATTGTATTAGCATATGTTTCTACTTAATTCAATGTCAAACAAGACTTTTTATCATTGAATATTTTATGCATGAATTAATCAACTTAATCAACTTAAGTCAAAGAAGTAGTAATACAACATATGGTTAAATGAAACACAGGTCTCTGACATCTGTGTATGTGCAATTATGCATAAACTGCTGATGTGGGTATTGGCATACAGTGAATGTTATTGGTTTTACCAACATTTTCACCTCTACACATATTTTGCTTGGTTATCTTGGCATACAATGTGCTTGTTTTAGCTTATGTGTGTCATGGTTTATTTGATGCATTTCTATCTCTTTTATACTTGATAAAAGCAAATAAAAATACAGAGCTTTATCATCTACTTTCTACAGCCTTCCTTTCAAAGTAGTTTTATTCTTAGGGGCATATATAAAGCAAAGTATAAAGAGACCAGGGAAACAATTCTGCATCACTTTTTTCAGTGCTAATAATGCTTGGCCATATATGCAGAACAACGGCTGTGTGCTGGTAAAGCTGTAAAAATTCACATAGGGCTTGTAAATTTGCAAAGCAACTGTTGCAGATAGTAAATTTAAACTGTGCACCTTGTATTTATGCTGTTCTATAAAAAGACGCACCATAGCTTTTACACTTGGAGTACGTGTACGTGTATGTGCAAATAATTTACAATTTACAGCACCTTAATAAATTGTCCACAGAAATTCACATTTTTATTTATTTTCCATTTTTTACTATAACATTTATGTTACGTCTCTAATATATAAATATTCCCTCAAAACATTTTTTATTCAATAGTGCTTACAAATCATTGACAATGATTAGAGGAGCAACCATAGCTTGTGCAAGTGGCTTGAAAACTGCAGCCTGCCCTGCCAACACACAGGGAGGCAACACAAACTATTAAAGGAGCCACAGACATTCTATATAAAACATGGAAGCTTGCCCCATTTATTGTGACTACCTCTGCATCACCATTTTGAGGGGGCCAACCCTCCCTTCCTAATAAAGGGAGGGTTCCCCCTGCCCTAAAATGTTGATGCACATGTGATCATATATATACAGTTCAGGCTGTGGTGCACTCCAATCCAGCAGAGTTTTACTGCCTGGGTGCTGTCATATATAGTGCAGATATTCGTGTTTCAAGGAATGACGCACTCCAGGACTTCATAATGAGATCAAGCAAAGTGAAGTTTATTTGTCAACGTTTCGGGCCAGTCTGGACCTTTCTCAAGACATTTAGATTTCTAAAAATTTGAGATTTATTAGTTGTAAAAACCACAAAAAACTCTAATACAAAACTTTGTAAAGTATAAGCAGTCAAGGGCCTAGAGTAATCGCTACAGTGATCCTATTGGACCTTTTTTAGAAGTTTTTTCGGGAGTTTCACTTGTAATTGTCTGAAAAAACTTGAATTTTTAGAGGTTTTCAAATTAAGCATTTTTTCCCTTTTTAATTTCTATATTTAGATCTTTTAATACTTTCATGGTGTTTTTTATTTTTGAGAAAATTATGGTGGTTTGAAAAGCTCTAATACCACTAAAATTCTACCTTTAATAAATGGGTCTCTCTGTGTTGCAGTATATGGCTTTGTCTAACGTCTAGGGTGGTCTGAAACACCACTTTAAGGGTTAATTAACACTTGATATTCGACCATCGAAGTTAAATCCTTCGACTTCGAATATCAAAGTCGAAGGATTTACCACAATTCGTGCGACCGATTTTAATCCATCGATCGAACAAACGATTTTCCTTCAATCAGAAATTGTTAGGAAAGCCTATGGGGACCTTCTCCATAGGCAAACATTGGTGCTCGGTAGGTTTTAGGAGGCAAAGTAGGTGGTCGAAGTTTTTTTTAAAGAGACAGTACTTCAACTATCGAATGGTCAAATAGTCGAACAATTTTTAGTTCGAAACGTTCGATTAGAAGTCGTAGTGGAAGGTCGAAGTAGCCAATTCGATGGTCGAAGAAGCCAAAAAAATACTTCGAAATTCAAAGTATTTTGTATTCTAATCCTTCACTCGAGCTTAGTAAATGTGCCCCTAAGAGTATGCTGTACTGTGTATACTTTTTGCCATCAGTGAAGGGACCCATGGGGGTCCTGGGCTATTAAAAATTTGTGTTTTTTAAAACATTTAAAGTCACAAACGTTTATAAATAACCCCCTCAGCATCAAAATGACATCTGCTTTTGTATTTTTAGGTGCAAGTATGCTGCACCTATTGATAAACGACATATTGAGAAAGCCTGCAATGGAAATTCTTTAAAGGACAAAGAAACCCTTTTTTCCCATACTTCATCATTCAAATAGTACGCCCTTGCTCTCTCATATCGCTAACTATTTTCACAAATACCTTTTTTAAAAGTAGTAACTTCATCTTGGAGATTTTCTTTACTAAAATCCTTCGCATCTGCCATCTTTGAAATGCCTATGTCACGAAGAGCAAACTGCACATGCGCATAATCCGAGTATGTTTGCACATGTGTTGCAGTCTTGGTCTTGTTGCTAGATAGACCGATGCATTTTCTATACTAAGTGTTTTTGTGAAACAAACTACTTTGGATTTACTAAATGCACCTAGAGCGAAATGACAGCACTTTGACCTAGAGCGAAATGACAGCACAAACCTTTCCCTGATCAGATTATTGTCTTCAGACTTTCCTTGTCCTTCAGGCCACTGGCAGCTCCAGGCTTCCCCTGCATCATGCATGCAATTCATGGGGTCTGACTTGGAGGACACAATTGTGCTTGCTGCAAAAATGTACATGTGCATACAGTGTGTTTAGGGGTAAGTACCTTTAGTGAATGGCATCAATATGTGCAACAATTGCGTCCATTTTTCCACTTCCTTTAATTAGACCTTAGATTTTTGTATATCTAGACCTGTGAGTGTGCAATGTAAATTCATATTTTTTAATGGGATTTACATGGTCAGATATCTGTGAAAGCTCCTGACCTTTCAATTCAAGGTTATTTTTACCTCACCTGTTTTATCTTCTTCTGGGAGACAATCAATGTTCTTATATTATGATGGAATACCAAACAGTTCATATAGAGTGCTTGTCATTTGACATATTTTTCCTTTTTGACATGTAACCTTGGAAAAGAAAACACAATAGCTGCCATCAATACCAATTAATTACAGCATTTATTATTAATGTTGCTAAATATAATATTTCTGTTCTTATAGAACATGCAAGCGACATGTTACCTGTTGACTTTGCACAGATGGTTTTCTTTTATTGTGCAAAATAACTGTTTTCAGATTTTTTTTCTAGTAAGGCACAGGGTGATCATATGTCTATCTTGTAACTTAAAGGGGCAGTATAAATCTGCAACCATTTATTCAAAACAAGCAAAATAAAACTTGTGTTCAAAATACATTCTGCCTTTTGTTTTAAGAAAAACAAAACATATTGCATGGTTTGTGTTTTTGTAAAGCAGTAATGGAGAGTTGTTTTGTTTTCCTCCCCTGTGGTTAGCTTAACAAGACATAATAGCCCATGTATAAACAATTAGCAACACCACTCCCTTCACCAGTTTGTTGTGACTATCTGATGTAAAGCAAACCATTATACAGTGGGGCTTTATCTATGAACTGGTAATATGCTTATGCTTAACAGCCTCACGAGAACCAGGAACTTGATGAAGGATAGAATTTTTTCTTAATTCAAAGAAAAAGCAAAAGGTTTGTTCAGCACAAGCCCTATTAATTGAAATCATGAGGGCATACTGCCCTTTTAAAGGGACAGTAGACACCTAAAAACGCTCAGTAACATAACTAGAGGGTGACGGACCCTGGCGCGGGACGTGCAGCCGCCCCCCTCCATATGCCCAGAATTACTGAAGAAGTCAGTGGCCTGGGAGCTGCCGGTGGGGGCCCTGAGGGGGTGTGGCCCTTGCCCAATCGCACCCCCTGCCGGTAGTTACGCCACTGAAAACGCCTATAAAAATTAGCACAACAAATGTGTTCTGCCTGTCCGCTTAAATAAAAAAACACATTTTCTTATTTTTAAAAAAAATGTGTTAACATATTCAATGCATAATTCTATTTCAGTTGTGTTTTGTTTGTATTTTGTTAAAACCAATAAAAAAGATAATTAAAAAATGTGTTTTTCTTACAGGTTAAATTGTTTCTTATCTCCCTTTGACTAGACAAGTACATTCTAATTAGAAAGGTAATTAGTTTTATCAGCTTCTCCTCTACTTGCTAGAACCCGAAAGTGGCAGGAATTGCTTGCACTTATTTGTTTCTTGCCAAAAATGACAAAAAAACTTGTATATCTTCAATCTAAATAATAGTATGTATGCACAACACAAGCTATTCTGATAAAGGTATATACTGTCCCTTTAAAGCTATACTTAATGTGTTCAATTAACTGCAAAGAGCTGAAAATAAAAATGATTAGATGCTGTATAGTACCTATCCTGTTATGCTGTATTTAAATATAACCATCTTCTTATTTGTAATTTTATTTTAGATGACAAATAACAATAAATGTCTGCACATTATATTTCATTTCCCATACCTCAGGTGGGGGAAGGCAACAATAAAACCAATGAGTAAGTAGATGTTACAGTCACATAAATAATTCATAATCACTTTTCTGCTCTTAGCTGTCTTAATAGAACAAGCAATGAAATAGGAAGTGTTATATAGGGAAACCCTCCAGTATAAACGAGTAAGCAGTCATAAATATGTCATTCGGATGAAGCTAATAAGCAGGTAACTAATGTACAACATGATTACACAGTGGAATAAAATATAATATTTGTTCACTATTCATAGTATGGTCAGTAATTATATAATGCACAAAAATCCCACTGCATAGAAAGAATTGAGCAAATGTTAAAATGCCATTTAATATTTAATATTTAGGAAAGTAAAATAAAAGACATTTTTGAAAATAAACCATTAGGCTATCACATTAAACACAGCTGAGCCCATTCCTTCCTTGGTTGCCAATAGCTACAAAACTTAGCTGAACTGCCAAATACAGGTGGGTCACTGCATGTTGTATCTCACCTTCATTTGGTGATTTAGTTTGGTTACTATCGCCATTCCATGTAGAATGGAGTCTTTTAATTCATGCATTCTAAGTGGTGGTATGCATAAAAAGCCACTGCCTGGGATCACATGAAGAAACACCTCTATATAGTAGGGTATAGTTTCAAAGTGGTATAAACAATGCCTCTTCCTAAGGTCTTTTATTTCAATAAGTTTTTCTATGAAATAAAGGGAAAAAATAGCAACCCTGCAATTTCCCGTTGACTTCTATAGAAACGGGCCAGCTTTTACTTTCTGAATTTCTTCTGGAAACTTTTCCCATTTTTTAAAAAAAAATAAAATAAATCCTCACTATTGAAAGTTTCAGAAAATACTCCCCTGTATTTTTCGTGTTCATGTCTTACTGCTTACTTTTTCTTGAATCGAGAAAAAGAAACAGCAACTAAATTTTTGATAATAACCTTCTTAAAGGGGAAGGAAACCTAGTCGTTGCAAACCCCCCACCCCCCTCCCGTTTGTTGCCCACCCTCCCTCCTCCCCCCTGGCCTACCCGTCCCGCTGGGCAAATGCCCCTAACTTGTTACTTACCCTTCTGCGCAGGTCCAGTCCAGGGAGTTCACCGACGACATCTTCTTCCACGCGATCTTCTTCCTGCTGTGAACGGCGTTTTGGCGCATGCGCAGTAGATCCGTACCGGCGAAATGATCCTACTGCGCATGCGCCAAAACGGCGTTCACAGCAGGAAGAAGATCGCGTGGAAGAAGATGTCGTCGGTGAACTCCCTGGACTGGACCTGCGCAGAAGGGTAAGTAACAAGTTAAGGGCATTTGCCCAGCGGGACGGGTAGGCCAGGGGGGAGGAGGGAGGGTGGGCAACAATCGGGAGGGGGGGTGGGGGGTTTGCGCCGACTAGGTTTCCTTCCCCTTTAAGGTCCCACCACTGCATGCAAGTGTCAATGTGAGACTTAAGGTGGCCATACACATGGGGGCACATTTACTAAGGGTCGAATATTGTGGGTTAATTATAATTAAAATATATTCGACTATCGAAGTAAAATCCTTCGAATATCGAAGTCGAGGGATTTACAGCATTTAGTTCGATCGAAGGAAAAATCGTTTTTTAATCCATCGATCGAACAATTTTCCTTTGATCAGAAATTGCTAAGAAAGCTTATGGGGAAGGTCCCCATAGGCTAACATTAGTGCTCGGTAGGTTTTAGTTGGCGAAGTAGGTAGTCAAAGTTTTTTTTAAAGAGACAGTACTTCGACTATCGAATAGTCGAATAGTCAAGCGATTTTTAGTTTGAAGTCGTAGTCGAAGGTCGAAGTAGCCAATTTGATGGTCGAAGTAAGCAAAAAAAAAAACATCGAAATTCGACGTTTTTTTCATTCGAATCCTTCACTCGAGCTTAGTAAATTTGCCCCTAGAGATCTGATCGTTTGGCGATTTTGCCAAATGAGCGGATCTCTCCCCGATATGCCCATCTTGAGGTAGACGATATCGGACTGATCCGATGGTGGGCCCTAGGGCATAATAATCGGATCATAATGTATGGCATATGGGTGGGTGGATCGTGAGACTGCGGGATTTTTACCTCTGCACGATCGACATCTGGCCGACTCTAAGATGGCAAACGGACCAGTCTCTTGATCAGCTTGTATTATAAGCTATCTTCCATAACCCTGTATTCCCTCACTTGCTAAAAAGCCATCCAACCCCCTCTTAAACCTATCTTATGTATTAGCCAGTACAACTGATTCTGGGAGAGAATTCCACATCTTCACAGCTCTTACTGTAAAACAAAATCCTTTCTTCTAATCGGAATGAGTGACCTTCCGTCAGCTGGATGGACCTAGTGGTAAATAAAACATTAGAGATTATTACATGATTCCCTTATATATTTATGCATAGTTATCATATCCCCCTTAAGCGCCTCTTCTCCAGCGTGAAACATCCCCAATTTGGCCAGTCTTTCCTCATAGCTAAGATTTTTCATACCTTTTACCAGCTTAGTTGCCCTTCTCTGGACCCTCTCTAATTCAATAATGTCCTGTTTGAGTACTGGAGACCAAAACTGTACGGCATATTCTATATGGGGCCATGACAGTGCTCTGTACAGTGGAAGAATGACTGTAAAGACTGTAATTTTCACCCATTCAAAAATATGCATCTAAAAACCCCAACAGGAATGACCAGAGAGTGGTGGGATTTTACTGTGGTGAACTCTAATTTAACACTTTATTATATCGGTCCTCCAGTCTGGATGTGGATTAAACAATCCATTTAATGTCCATAGTTCACACAAAAGAACATTTTCCCCATGGGGGTTCATTTTAAAATAAAATCTGTCACAATCTGAAGACATGCCTCAATATTTAATCACCCAAGGTTAATATTCTAATTAATACTATGAAATTATTTTTTGCAATTACTTTTTGAGCTATGTGTAACCCACCTTGTCACACCAGCCAGGACGGCTACCAGATCCCCACACTTACTCAGCATATAGACACGCGGCTGCTGATGAAAGGAGTTGAGACATGGGCAGACATTTTCTGGGTTTTTCAAGTTGGTGTGCATTTGGCTGGAGCCCTGTAAAACATCAGGGAAAAACACTGCCGCCGTCAAGTGCACTGAAAGGCTAGCAGCCCACCTACATTATAACAAGCAGTTACTACTATGCAATACACAATACAGGATTTGCATAACCTTAATAGTATATAGGGTATGAGGCAAAGTACATGAAACATCAGTCAATAGAATGACAATCTCCTTCAGTGTATGAGAAACCCATCATCAGATCCCAGGGTGTTGCTCAGACTGTGCAGATTTCTTATACAGCAGTCATCTTGGGATGCAATATGTGCCCGGCAGGGCTTCACTATAAACTTTAGCTAATCTGCAGTGTAAAGTTGCTACACAGCACACAATGACTATAGCAGAGCATATGCAAAGTATTGAAGAGGAGAAATTATCTTTTAGAATAGCACAACACTTTTTAATGGACACAACACTGACGTAGCTCTTACCATTGAGCTTTTCCCATAGATATTTAAGGGGTTGATCGCCTTGAAATTAATCTTTAGTATGAAATAGGCATTGATATTCTGAGACAGTTTGCCATTAGTTTTCATGTTTTTGTGTTTATTCAGCTATTTAGCTTTTTGTCAGCAGATCTGACTTTTTTTTTTACATTTCCACAGCTATCTGATTATTAGGGTCTTGTTTACCTTAGCAACCAGGCAGTAGTTTGAATGAGGAACTGGAATATGAAAAGAATTTGGACTTAAAAGAAAGTAAGAAATTACTCCATTAATAAAATCGTAAGCTCCCAGAGAAGACCAATTCCAAAATTGCTAGGAATAATACATTCTAAAAACATTAAAATGTAATTAAAGGTAAACCACCCTTTAATGTACTAGGGAAGGACCAGCTCATTTGGCAGTACTCATTAGGGGGTTTAGGGAGAGCCCATTACAGAAAATATTCTCCACTGATGTAGTTAAACAAGGAGATTTATCTTCTGCCAGAAACCACTTATACCGTATATACTCGAGTATAAGCCGACCCGAGTATAAGCCGAGGTACCTAATTTTACCTACGAAAACTGGGAAAACTTATTGACTCTAGTATAAGCCTAGACACAACTACAGCCCTGTCTCCCAGCAGCGCACATTCTGCCAAAGCGACACCCCCAGTGATCAACCGGACTTCTTTGCAAAGTTGATGGTGACAGAGAATTGCCAAACGGATTACTGTGTGCATTGTCCCACTGTCCCACTACCATGTGCTGTTTGATATTGCCATCACTGTTAATCTTTCGTATAACCAACAGAGGGCGCTGTGTGATATTGCAGTCACTGTTAATCTTTCATATAACCAACAGAGGGCTCTGTGTGATATTGCAGTCACTGTTATTCTTCCATATAACCAACAGAGGGCGCTGTGTGATATTGCAGTCACTGTTATTCTTCCCTATAACCAACAGATGGCGCTGTGTGATATTGCAGTCACTTATTCTTTCATATAACCAACAGAGGGTGCTGTGTGATATTGCAGTCACTGTTATTCTTTCATATAACCAACAGAGGGCACACTGTTATTCTTTCACATAACCAACAGAGGGTGCTGTGTGATATTGCAGTCACTGTTATTCTTTCATATAACCAACAGAGGGTGCTGTGTGATATTGCAGTCACTGTTAATCTTTCATATAACCAACAGAGGGCGCTGTGTGATATTGCAGTCACTGTTAATCTTTCATATAACCAACAGAGGGCGCACTGTTATTCTTTCATACAACCAACAGATGGCGCTGTGTGATATTGCAGTCACTGTTATTCTTTCATATAACCAACAGAGGGCGCACTGTTATTCTTTCATATAACCAACAGAGGGCATTGTGGGATATTGCAGTCTCTCCCCAAGTGTACTGTTGGTATAGGAATGATTAAAAGTGACTGCAATCTCAGCTTCTCGGGTCGGGTACCGCTGACCCGAGTATAAGCCGAGGTAGACTTTTTCAGCACATTTTGGATGCTGAAAAACTCGGCTTATACTCGGGTATATATGGTAATCTGTTTTGGTCCTTATAAACAATAACATCAACACGTTTACTTTGCAAATCTTGCAGCTAAAAAACTACACTTGTTGGGTTAGGAATGGAATTTTATATGGTAGAGTGAATTATTTAAAATGTAAACAGTGTAATTTAGGAATAAAAACTACACCATAAAAATCATGACAGAATCCCTTTAAATTGAAACATCATTTGATCCCAATTCTTGGGATTTATACTGTAAATCCTTAAATGACTTGTTAAATGACTTGTTAAGCATCGAAATATACCTTCCTGACATAATATGTACTGACGGTTGTGAATGCAGAGGCAGTATCACCTTCAGAAAATGGTAATTACTGTGGTTTTCAAACTCCAACTTTCCAACAATATTATTATACAGTAATTCCTGGTTTCATTAAAAAATCAACCAAATCAATTTAAATAATAGTTCAATAGTATTTTTATGCACAAAATACACTGTATTTGAAGAAACTGTGGATATATTGCAATACATTTGTCCATTGAGAACTAAGCAATTAATTATTTCATAACTATCTGTGTGAGTCATCCAGTGAATGCAGATAGTACATTCACATTCTTATCTCATACACAGGATGTTATTATAAAAAAATCTTTGACAATTTCCACGTTTTCTAAGAAGGTATAAGTATAAATTGTTTTCTAGTGAATTATTCATATAAATGTGACTATGAAGACCAATTTTTGCCAAGTATTCTTAAACTTTAAGAATACAAGCAAATAAGAAGAAAGAAAGCTATGTGCTGTATTAACTGAAATTACAGAAAACTGATTTTAAATCTTAATTATGTAATAGAAGAATAGAAGAAAAAACATACATATTAGCCATAATGTCCTTCCATTTAAAACAACTAACAAAAAGATTCTATTGTAATTATGATTATTGAACATATTTTGGTATATAGAGTTATCATTCTTGCTTTTGCTTTGGTTCATCTTTCAGCAACTTGTTTGTTTATTAAAATTGTTATTTATTAATGTTTGGGTTTTCCTGCGCGTATTAATGAGCTATATTCCATCATAAATCTGTGGTTGTGGATTTGCCTGTGAGATGTTATGTGAAACGTGTACTTATTTTGTACTTTATTCTTTTCTGTGATTTCTTCATTGTATTTGTTTCCTTAAATAAATAACTGCCTACGTGTGTGTCCTTCTTTTCCAAAACAGCTCTAGAACTTATGGATATAATATTGATTTTGTCTAATTTTAATATTACCAATAACAAATGTTTTCAGCATGAGTTGGGAGATGAGAATTTTTAGTAATTCAGCCAATAAATCTCCTGCAGTGAGCTAAATAAGGTACAGAGTTTATTGGAAATGTTTTCTGAGAGCAAACACTTTGAATTAATATGAAAGCTATTTACTGTATGGGTACATCATGCATAAACCTCTAGTTAATCAGCAATAAGTAAAAAAAAGACTCATCTAAAGTCGCCTCAGTAGGGGCATAAATTAACTTCAATACAGCCATGGATCAGTCGCCAGATGAATATTGCACTTACTGCAGCCTTATTTTTTCTATGCTGTGTAAAAGGGATGCAAACATTTCTTGAAACAAATCTTCTACTGCCACTGCCTCGGGGAGATAATCCACAAAATCACTCTGGTTGTGAAAAAAAACTTCTTGGTCATTGCTTTGACAGTATCAGAACTTAAAGGAGCATATGGCTTCACAGAGTGAATTCTTTTGACCTCCTGCCACAAAAGCAAAGTTTAGTCACTCTTGTGTGGACTAACAATAAAATTAATGATGATTAAAACAGCACTACATATGCCTGATAACAATGATATATACTTACCGGTATACATATACCTTAATGATATCAATACTGCATTTGTTCCATTTTCACCTCAGTAATTGCACCTTTATACATTTCTGCCAGTTTCCAATAACCAAAATAAACGTTACTTTTCCACTGGGATGAGAAGGTTCTGGATGCATTAGCATCAGTAGCTTCCTCTGCTTCTTACAATGATCACAACTGAATCAAAAGCACCACTCTCTTATTCATCATCTACTTTATTATTCTAGGGGACAGGGGACAACAGCACAGACCTACTGAAATGAAGTGATGCAGATCCTGGCCCTGGAAATTCCCTGTCACATTTTAATTTTTAATTTCATGAATGAAGAATACAGTTTGTAAGGGGAAGTGGCACAACTTCTCCTCCTCCTGCAAGAACAATGTCATCTTCCTACTTGGTGTTCTAGTGTCTCTGGCAGATGTTCTATTTTCCCTTCATTATGATTTCATCATTCAGCCTAGACATTACTATCACCATATCTTTCTCTCTAGTTAATGTAACAGATTTTTTCACACCTTTTGGGGGAGGGTTTATCCACCTTTTAGTATAATGGCATTAAAGCATTTTTGGAGGAAAAGGAAATGCTGATGGTAGCTTCAGCTGCTACTGTAAATGGTTGTTGGCTCTGCAAACAAAACAGATATGTTAAGTTAACTTAACTCTAAACGCATCTAGGCGACATTATCGGCTACTAAAGGGTTTAATAATAAAATATAAGCTTTAAGTTGTCAGACCTGGATTTGTGGAGAGGCCACCAAGGTCCTGGCCTAGGGCGGCAGGATTTTAGGGGGCAGCATGCTGCCCAACCACTCCCACAATGGTTCAGAAACACTGGGGATGCACAGTTTTTTAAATTTCCAGTGCACCAATCCCAATCCGGTCCCAATGATGGAAATTTGAGTGAATAAAAGGAAGGGGATGGGGGCGACGTACAACAGTGGGCCTAGGGGCTCCCGCTATGTAAATCCATCCTTTAATTTGTGGCTAGTCAAGAACACAGACCTCAACACAACAGTACATTTATGACTCTATACATGCACAATAACACCATAAACAAAATGCAAGTGATGAGGGAATCTGTCCTGTTTCACTTTGATGAAAATTAGCAAAAACATTTGCAAAATTAGCAAAACACTTTAAGGTCAATGGATGTTTTCTCTCTATGTCGGTGGTTTTTCATTGAGTTTTTTCAAGTAAATTGCATTAAAGTCAGTGGCATTTTAAACTGCATTTTTTACCACTATCGGTTTTTTTGCATGTATTTTTTCTCTGCAAAATTTTCATGGCAGAATTTTGCAACAGTTTAGTGGAAAAGATTTGCCAGTGATGAAATGCAAGGTTTCGCTGCAAATCCATGCCTACCAAAAATCTCCGCTCATAACTACAAAACCTCAAATGATAGAATTGCACATGGAAATTGTTCACATTGTTTTCCATTGCCAGTTAAAATGTATCTTTAAATTAAGGTAATGTCACGAGGGAAGTGCACTATCACTGTTATATGACACAATTACTGCTCTGAAGAGCATTTGATGTTTGGTAGATCAGAGAGTATGCTAGAAGAAAAGTTCAAAGATGCTGTGATTGATGTACTCGGCAACTGCCCATGGGCACTTCAGTCTTTCATCTGTCTATTGGGGCCACATGAGGTGGGAAATCTCACTGGTGAGTCACTGGCTTTGTTGAATATTGGCAACCATTGTGAATTCAATTGTGTTACTTCAAGGTGAGGAGCAATTTAATAATTTGCCACTAGCAGGTAACAAAGGTGTTTCCAGTATGGGAAAATTACAACATGCATAATGATACAAACACACTTTTAGGGTTACTGGTGAAGATATGTAATAAGGACTCCAGAGGTTGAGTTTCACAATTCTAGTACAAAATGCTCACTGAAACAATATTGCACCAGCCTAAGGAATCCAACAGGTAGCTTAACCCCTTTACTTTCTGAAACTGAACCACTACGCACACCCACATACAAATATTTCCTAGAGTGATAGTTACATTAAAGGGGTCTTTTTGCAGAATGACAGAAAATGTAATTCTAGCTTTCCATATAGGTTAAACAAAACTTGAAAATGATTGCAAAGGTATTTGTAAATGTAATTTTCAGGTGAAAGCTGTATATTTATATCCCTTTTTGTTCTCTTGTTCCAACTTTTAAAATAATGTAGCAAGAGTAATTTCTTCTCCAGCTCTTTTAAAGTGATAGTTTTTCAAAATTAATTTGCAACCAGGATACCTGGCTGGGAGAGGGGATAGGGTATACCTATACTGTATAAAGCAGACATCTCAACCAATGATGTGATGAATCAAGTCAGACTATATTAAATAGCTCCACACAGGGGATGGTAATGTACAATGCCAAGGCACAGATGACAAAATAACAAAACTATACATGTACTTTGTAATCAAAACAACAGGCAAAACATATATTCAGCACTAGCCAGAACTGTTAGGGACAAATGATGATCCTTTAATCAGCTGGCTTGCAACATTGTTTTAGGAGTAGGAACAAGCAGTGCAGAGAATGCTGCTTCAGTAGCAATTACAACTTACAAAATATATATTTTATTATTAATATACCATCGAAACTTGCATAGAATTACATTTTCTTTCGTTGTGCAAAGTACAATTTTCACTTGGAGGACCCCTTTAAAAGTCAAAAAAGCAGGGCCCAAACTAGATAGGCAGAAGAGGCACCTGCCTAGGGCGCAACAATAGGGGGGCGCTGTGCAGGCACCTCTTCTGCCTACTCCTAGTTCATAGTCACTTCCTTCTGCTGGTCTGGCCTCCCCTCTGCTGCTTCTCCTCCCCACTGCTGCCCTCCACTGCTTCCCCTCCCTACTACGGCCCTCCCCTCTGCCATTTCTCCTCCCCTCTATCACTGCCCCACCTTCAACGTCAGGGTGAGCATGCACGCTAACATGTGCGCGCACGGGGGAGCAAGGTTGACTAGGGCGCCCAGTCAGTTTGGCCTGGCCCTGTCAAAAAGACACAACAAAAAATGTCCATTGATTTCAATGCATTCTGGCACATATGAAATGTAATGTATTACATAATAGGGCCTTATATTGACAATTAGTGGCATGATCCCCAAGTTGAATGCAGTAGCAGTTATATATAGAAAAAGAGTGACAATGTGTCATTACCTTGCTAAGTAAGCAAAACTTGCCTCCATTTATTGAAAGAGGGCCTACAAGTTTCTGTGTAATATTTAAAACAGAATTTACAGTATGTGATGATTCCCTCATGAAATTTTATGAGAGCAGCAAAAAATGATGATTCGTGGAGTAAATAATGTATCTTTACCAATTACTACCTGTAAAGCCTTTTACAATCTGTCCTGCCAGTATGAAATGGCATCACATCTCATTAACTTATTCCTTCCACTTGTTGAATCTTCTTGAAATATGTCAAAGAAAACTTTCATGCTATATTTCTTTATACTTAATGAAGTGCTCTGTGCACAGTTGGTAACAAACATCTTATTTCCTAATATCCTGCAGCTTGATTCTCTTTTTATGTCCAGGAAATGTAATGTAAATATAAAAACGTCTCAGCTATTTCTTGTAATTTCCTAGTGAATTATTTAAATACATATCATAAGAGGCTTCATTAAATTTATAGATACTTTCCTTTTAAGCCAGGGGTTTTTAAGAACAGTTTTTTTTGCTTTTATATAATCAATGTTCTATACAGAGATTGAAATGTGTGGAAGTTGTGAAGTCACAAAAAGCATAGGGGTACAAACTAGTACTCAATGATGCAAAAGGGGATTCTGTCATGTGAGAAAACATGTTATTTTAGTTAATAGTGCTGTTTCAGCAGAATTATACACTAAAATCCATTGTTCAAAAGAGCAAACAGATTTTGTTTTATATTTAATTTTAAAATCTGACATGGGACTAGACATGTTGTTAGTGTACCAGGTGTCCTCAGTCTTGTCACTTGTGCTCTGATAGACTTCAGTCATTCTTTACAGCTGCACTGCAAATTGGAGTGATATCACCCTCCACCTCCCCCCCCCCATCAGAATCCTATCATCGGAACAAAGGGAACGTAATCGGATAAAAGCTCCCTAACACTTGCATTGTTAAAAATGCTATGAGAACAGCACTCAATAGTAAAATTCAAAGTCCATCTTAATAAAATACAATTTTAGACTGGTAGAGTGAATTAATTTTTATGTAAAAAGTGTAATTTAGAAATTACTGCATACAATCATCACAGTGTCCCTTTAAAAGCACATTTTCAGATAACAGGATTTTAAGATTAAAGAATATTCTACTTAATTTATGATATATGCCATTTAAGAATCCACTGCTTCAATTCAGGCAAATAATTCAGGCAAATTAAAAAAGATTCTTTCTTAAGATAACTGAAAGTGGTATATGAGCAGTCAGGTTTTTTTTTCTTACTGCATGTCAACCAACAATAAACAAAAATACTATTTGTTCAAAAAAAGATGTACTACTATAGATACTAAGCAAAAGCACTCTACAGTATTGTCATTAAAACTATGTTCCTTAGCTACTAACCTGCTTGTAGTCAACATCAGATGTTCCTCCTTCCACATGCAAAATGTTTAAATTTCTGCCATCACCACAATTAATTTAAGACTGGCCTGTCCCATCTGATCGATGTTGAAACACATGATAAAAATGTTCAGCCTAAAGTTGGACAAATTGACTTTCTACATCTCATTAACTACTGCAAGCATAAGGACAAAAGTCCAGGTACTCCTGGGAGCTTCATTCATTCATTCATTTGCTTGCATGGAAAGATCATACTTAGTGATGGGCGAATTTGTGCTGTTTCGACGAAAAATTCTCGAAATTCGCGCGAAATTTGCGAAACGGCGAAAAATTAGCGAAACGGCGCTGGTGTCTCGTTTTTGACGCCGGCGCCAGTTTTTGACGCCAGCGCCCGTTTTTCGATGCCGGCGCCCGTTTTTGGCACCGGCGCCCGTTTTTGACGCCGGCGTCCGTTTTTCGGAAATTTTTTTTTGACGCCGGCGAATTTTTGCCGCGAATTTTCGCGGGAGTTTCGCGAATTTATTCGCTGGCGGTGAATCGCGCAAATTCGCCGCGAATTCGCGCCTGCCGAATAAATTCGCCCATCACTAATCATACTTGAAATACTAAACAAGTATCCAAATAAATGAAATATCCTGTGCAGAATAACATATGTCAATATGCAAGAAGGCTAAACAAATGCAGCTGAATTCAAACTACTTTTATTTTTACAAACCAACAATCTCTATGATGTATTTCTATATATTGCATAAAATAACAAATAAAAAAAACAAACAAACACAAAAAGTATTGTAGAAGTGATACCTATATTGGCTAACAATAAAAAAACATATTTTTATTGTTAACCAATATAGGTATCACTTCTACAATACTTTTTGTATTTGTTTGTTTTTTTATTTGTTATTTTTACTACTGGCTAACACGGTACCACAGTTTTTATTTTGTGCTATATATTGCATACAAATTGCACATGATCACAGGCTTCTAAAGGGTTATTTAGAATATTTCCTAGGCAGTATTATTTCATTCATAAATTGTACCAGTTTCAATCACACCAATACCTTTAGTTTTTTCCTGTATCAGCTCCTGTGTATCAAGATCAGATGCATTCTAGGGTGAAGAACAGTAGCAATACTTAGGGGCCGATTCACCAAGGGTCGAATATCGAGGGTTAATTAACCCTCGATATTCAACTGGGAATTAAAATCCTTCGACTTCGAATATCGAAGACGAAGGATTTTAGCACAAATAGTTCGATCGAACGATAGAAGGATTATTCCTTCGATCGAACGATTAAATCCTTCGAATCATTCGATTCGAAGGATTTTAATCCAACGATCGAAGGAATATCCTTCGATCAAAAAAACTTAGGAAAGCCTATGGGGACCTTCCCCATAGGCTAATATTGAGTTCGGTAGCTTTTAGATGGCGAACTAGGGGGTCGAAGTTTTTTCTTAAAGAGACAGTACTTCGACTATCGAATGGTCGAATAGTCAAACGATTTTTTTTTTTAAGTCGTAGTCGAAGGTCGAAGTAGCCCATTCTATGGTCGAAGTAGCCCAAAAAACACTTCGAAATTCGAAGTTTTTTTTACTTCGAATCCTTCACTCGAAGTTAGTGAATCGGCCCCATATTGTTTAATGCCCAACTATTAAACCATAATACAATCCGTTCAAGTCAAGAGCAGAGCTGAACAAAGGATTAATAGAGTTGATATAAACAATCATTCCCTAGATAAGACACTGACATATTCTAAGGATAATTTAGACAATGAAGCAGACTTACGTACTGGATATGAATTTGAAACAGCTAAACCAAACACATGCCAAGTCCAGTGTGCTATGAAGCACTGCTGCGATATTATCAAAGTAAATGCTCTCAAAGCTTGTATCTTGTATCAGTCTAATGTGACACTTCTTTCCCTTAGAGTTCTGAATATGAAAATAATCTTGTTTTAATCGTGTATCTGTCTGCATTGCTGAATAAATAGATGATATAATTAAACACAAACACTGCACAGCACTAGACTACAACCAACAGATAGCTTTACTGTGGCATTGTACTTCAAACTCTGTATTTATCAAGAGATTCTAACTAAAACAGATGCACTAAATCAATTTAAAGCTTTTCTTTATGTGGTTCAACATTTGATCTATTGTTTAACTTTTATAAAACTACTAATATTTGTTCATTTGTAATTGATTACAATTTATGGGTACTTAAAGGACCAGTAACAACAAAAAATTTCTAAAAAAAAAATCATTAGTATGCTACGAAAAAAAGACGCCAACACATATTAAACTTTAAAATCGCTAAGTCTTTATGAAGAAATAACTTACTGAAACTCCGCTTGCGCTCCTCTTCAGAAACGGCGACAGGGCGATGATCCATGATGCGGCGCTCCATTTCTCCTCCCTGGCTATCTCCTTAAAGGAAGGCAGGGAAGAGAAATGGAGCGCCGCACAATAGATCGCCGATCGCCTTTTATTGAAGATGAGCACAAGCAGAGTTTCAGTAAGTGACTTTAAAGTTTAATATGTGTCTTTTTTTCGTAGCATACTAACGAATTTTTTTTTTTTTTTAAATTGCTGTTACTGGTCCTTTAAAGGAAGCATTCTTCTAAATACTACTTTTGGTACCACAATGGAGTATATTTACCAAAAAGTGAATTTAGAGCTCAAGACAGTCTGCCAGAGTGAAATTCCTCCACTCTCAATTCAGTTCTATGGGATTTTTAAGAGTGTATATATGAAATGGTGAACTTTCACTTTCACCCATTGATAAATAGGTATTTAAAAATCCAATACAAATGAATAGAGAGTGGAGGAATTTCACTCTGGCAGCTTAAGCTCTAAATTCACTTTTTGGTAAATATGCCCCATTGTGTGACCATGTTAGGCCAAGGGTCTTCATATTCTCCTTTCATGAACATTTAGGGTCCAACTTACCACTCTCTATTCATTTCTGTGGGATTTTAGAGGCATATTTATTAAATGTTGAACTATAACTGAGTACTGCGGAACTTGAGGGGTCAAATGTGTGGCTTCCACAATCTCTATACACATTAGAGTATTTGGTGTTTGCCACTAAGAATGGACAGCATGGTGGTTTGGTGGTAATCATTTCTGCCTTGCAATGTTGGGGTATTGAGATTTTTATTCCAGCGTGGGCTCTATCTGGAGTTTGTATGTTTGACCTGTGTGTGAGTGGATTTCCATAAACATACTGGGAGGTAAATTGACTTCTGCTAAAATTTACCCTGTTGTATGAGAATGTTATACTGTTCTAGTGGGCAGGGACTGATGTGAATGATGAACAATGTCTGTAATGTGCTGCATAAATGTGGCAGCATGGTATAAATAGATAAAAATCTTTAAATGTGTCGATAGTAAATAGCACAAAACCAAAGATTTTTTTCAACCAGTAGTTAGGCAAGTTTCACTTGGGCAAAAAAGTTTAACTCGATGGTTGTGCCTTTTTTAACCTCATTTACTATGTTATTTAATAAGTAACCAATGCCTGAAATGCTACATCTCACAAACAAGCATTTTCCTTGTCTGAAACGATACTGTCACGTACGGTTCCCTAATTCAGAACAAGTGCTTAGCTCCTGTTCATGGCTCAATCTTCCACCTGTAGCAGCCGTCTTTAGCCTCAGGAGGAGCCCCCAGCTACTCAGATGCCGCCAGTTCATAACTTGAGAGGAGCAATTCAAGCGTGAGCAAAGGGGCACATTTGTTACCAAGGATAGGACGTAAGGCAACACCAGCTTCTTAAGGATAAGATGATATAGAGTGGTCAGGCAGGCAGAGTTCAAGATTAGTCAGGCAGGTTGACTTTTGGGGCCCCAAAATTTTTTTTAATTTTTTTTAAAAAAAATTGAGGCCCCCAAAAAAAAGTAAAATTTTTTTTAAAAAAAATAAAATAAAAACATTGGTGGCAGGGGCCCCCTTACAAGTTTAAAAGAAATTGGGGCCCCTAATTTTTTTTTTTTTTTTAAAAAATGGTGCCAGAGCCCCCCTTACAAGTTACAAAAAAAAATTGGGGCCCCCAAAATTTAAAAAAAAAAATTGGGGCCCCAAAAAATTAAAAAAAAAAAAAAAACATTGGTGGCAGGGGCCTATAGAATATTAAAATAATACATTGGTGGCCAGGGGATTTAAAAAAAAACACAAACTGGTGTTCAGTAGAATTGAACTCAAGGCTTCACTCAACTTCGCCTCCTTTCGTGACTTTGGGTCTATTCCCCGCTTCAGGACTTTAATTTCGGCTCCTTTCGTGACTTCGGGTCTTTTCGCCGCTTCAGGACTACTATTTAGTCTGTTTTCGTGACTTCGGGTCTTTTCGCCGCTTCGGGACTTCGGCTGTTTTCTTGACTTTGGGTCTTTTTGCCGTTTCGGGACTTCGGCTTCGGCTGTTTTCGTGACTTTGGGTCTTTTCGCCGCTTCAGGACTACTATTTCGTCTGTTTTCGTGACTTCGGGTCTTTTCGCCGCTTCGGGACTTCGGCTGTTTTCTTGACTTTGGGTCTTTTTGCCGCTTCGAGACTTCGGCTTCGGCTGTTCAGCTTTTCGGCACTTCCGCATTCTACAACCTGGGAAATGGCTGCACGGCTCGGGCGCTCGTAAGGGGGGCCCGGCTCTTTCAAAATGCAGCACTGCCGGGCCCCCCTTCAGGCCCGGGACACTTGTCCCCCCCGATGGCGGCCCTGCTCGCACAGCACGTAAAGCCGTGTGCGGCAACAGGAGGGGAAGGATCACCTGGCGGCTGTCCCCACTGTATGCATGGTGGGCGTCAACGCCGTCACGCTAGACCACCAGGGTGAGACTTTACAGATACATCATGGACAATGACTGAAAAATATAGACGGACAAGTTTGACATCTGTATTACAGATCATGTTCACAATATGTCCTGAAGAAAAATAACATAAGCAGTAGTTAGAAAGGGTTTATGACAGCTGGAACTTGTCAAAGAACTTTGCCCTGTAACATGAAGCAAGCAGAGACATTGACAGCTGTAATGCCATGTAAACCTTCCTTCAATCTGCAAAGGCCATTGATGCCACATAAATAGTCACTGTATAATTGCTGGTTGATTGGCCCTGGGAAAGTGATATGTCACTGGACAAAAAATTGAAAGGAAATTTATGTTCAAGCAGCAGTTATCATTTATTCATCTTCTAATTAAACCTAATAGCAGTGAATCACAGAGGTCACCAGTGGCACTACAAGAAAATCCACAAAAGATGTCTTAGCAGAGTGATATTTGCAAATTAGTGGTTGGGGGAGAGGTTACTGGCAACTAAGTGTGCTGGATATGTATCCAGATGATCAATCTTTATCTGTCATAAAAATATACATGCTATGCAGTTTCGCAGCAGATAAGCAGCAAAAAAATTGTAATGAGTTAAAAATGGTTCAGCTCAAGACAAGAGAGTGTAATTCTTCATCATTTCCTCGAATATGCAGCACAAATTTGTACTGCATAAAAAGAACATTAAGGTCTAGAGACATTAATAAGTGATGAAGATGACTGCATGTTTTCATTTGTAACAATGTATTCATAACATTTCTGTCATATATTTGCTATGCTCTTGGATTAAATGTAAGTGGGAATTACATGCTGGTTTTCTGTGAGTTTCCACCTGCAGCGTAGATGGTGTTGCACAATTAGGTGTTGCACAATTTTGTGGTTTTTCTTTGAGCCGATATTCAAGCTTTGGGCTTTAGCACATACAGGGCCAGATTCAATTCAGCGAGAAAAAGGTTTCTCATGTGAAAAGTCATGAACAAGGTTCAATTTGAGATGAAATTCAATTCATAAAAATGTATTATTTATCTCACTGTTTATTACGTGAAAACTCGATTGAAGTCTATAGGGAAAAAAGTGGTACTGAATTCTGACAAAAGTTTTTCTCCTTGAACTGAATCCCATCCATGAGTTTTTACATGATAAACCATTAGATAACTCTCACTGAATTGAATCTGGCCCACAGTGATTTGAATTCATTTTAGAAAAGACTCAAAGTGGGAATTGAGTATGAATTTAATAAAGCTTTAAGGAACCTGTGAAACTATTTAGCAATCCATCAGCCAGAGCAAGTGGAATGGTGCAGTACTGTTCATTGGCTCTTTAATTCTTTCCATGAGGCAGTTTCCCTACAACACTATTAAAGGGGTGGTTCACCTTTAAGTTAACTTTTAGCATGTTACAGAATGGCTAATTCTAAGCAAAATTTCAACTGTATTAATTTTTTAGTTTTTATAGATTTTGAATTATTTGCTGTCTTCTTCTGCATCTTTCCAGCTTTCAAATGGGGGTCACCGACCCCATCTAAAAAATAAATGCTCTGTAAGGCTACAATTTTATTGTTATTGCTACTTCTTATGACTCATCATTACACCTATTCCTAATCCAATCCCTTATTCAAATCAATACTTGGTTGCTACTGTAATTTGGACCCTAGCAACCAGATTGCTGAAATTGCAAACTGGAGAACTGCTGAATAAAGACAATTAAGACAATAAGGAGACATTTTTTTTAAAAAAACAGACTGTATGTAATATATAACATATAGTCATGTGTAAGTACTCCTCATTGTAATCCTGGCAATCAATAAATATAAATGCAAATTTTGTATTTGGAAAAATAAGTAGAACCCTACATGTATTACTAGTTCAAATACCAAACAGAAAGTTATAGATATTAATGAGTCTAGGAATTGATTTAAAAAGATCACAAAACAACTGGACACCAATCATTCTACAATCAAAAATGAGGAAACACTTGGGTGACAAAACATCCAGAAATGATTTGCCATTGCCCATACAATTAATCTATAGTCAACAAGGCCCTGTTAGAGGGTAATTAAACAATTTCCCTTTAGCTATGGATATAAAGGAGACACTGTACATTGTTTAGTAGTGCTGCCTCACAGCCCTGGGGTGTTGGGTTTGATTCCAGCCATGGCACAGAGTCTGTATGTTTTCTCAGTGTGCAGGATGGATTTACTTATAGCACTCTGGTTACTCTGCAAAGAAAAAAACACATGATGGTATAGTAGATAAATTGGCTCCTTATAAAACTATGCCCATTGTTTGTCTATTTCTGGAAGTGAAAATCTGCGTTAAGCTCTAGTTAAATATGCTGGTGCCATAAGTACAGTTAAAACATAGAAGACCCTAAATACACTTCTTCTATACAACCAAAAATGCAAATACTACTCACACTCTGCCAGGCACTTATTTCACATTCTGCTCAGTCTGACACTATTCATGCAAGCCAATCACATCCAATGTGATGTGTGTTAAAGAAAAAATAAATAAAATGGAAGTAGGACTCTAAAATGTACACTCCCACACAAAATGCTTTACGGCATCCCCTTCCTTTTTCATTGGCAGTTACTGTATCTATGTACAATGCAGAGAAATGCAATTCACTCACACATGTTTTTTAAAGGGGGAAAAACTTCCCATGGTCAAATCAGATCTGACAGGAGACATTGAAATTGAGACTTCATATAGGTGCATTTCAGTGTGTCAACTGTTGCCACAGAATGCAAGTTGTTTCACAATTCCTTTTGACATCTGCATAGGAATGTACTAACAAGTAATGTAAGGATCCATAAAATCTGAACAGAATCCGAAATAGTACTGCATACACAGCCTATGTGTACAGCATCTAGCTATAGTGTCATACAAAGATCCAAAATACAGCAAATTGGAAAAATAAAGCAGCAAAAATAAATGCAACATTGTGTTTAAAACATTACATCATGAGTTTAAAGAAGGAAAACTTGGCAGAATTGAGTGGGGGGGGTTTTACAGGAGGAGAGACCATATTATACGTGCTGTTCTGCATAACTTAAGTGCCTTTTTAGCAAGTTTGTCTTGATGTAATGTGACTGCACTGAGTTAAGTCTGAGTAAGACTGAGCATTTTAGTTCATTTCCGAGCTTCTCCAACATGTGATCTCCTGTATGTGCATTCACCCCTTTACTTCCTGTTACATCACCAGCTAGAACTGTGCTGCTGCTACAGGTGCTGCCATAGACCAATATACTACAATTGGGACAGCAACATCCGTTTGGCAGATTCTAATACAAATGAGAGCAAAAGCATGAGCTTTCATGATTCCATACATAGTTAAACCATTCAATTTTTCCTAGTTTAACCCCTTTTTGACTGTTATACCTACAGATAAATGTCATTACAGTTCCATGCAGACCAATGCATTTGTTACTGAGCAATTTTGATAGCCATAAGTCCCATGTGGTTGAATTGGTGTTTATTGTGTTAAACTTTTTCTGGTAGTTTCCTTGTAACCCATATATATATATAATACACAAAAGCTATGAATATCTTGTAAATTATATCCTTATAAACGGTGAGTTCTGATGTCATCAGTTATAAACGGTGAGTTCTGATGTCATTTGTCACATGACTCACTGAAATTTGTGTATTATAATAAATAAAGTACCCCCAGTTGCAAAATATGAGGATATTAGAAGTTACCTCGGAGTTCCATGATCTGTATAAAAACAGATATATGGTCATGAAACTCCTTGGTAACTTATAATATCCTTATATTTTACAAGAGGGGGTACTTTATTCACTATATAAACAATAAGATGTTCCATTTAATAAATGATCACACAGATATACCTAAGGTGTGCTCCTCAAAGCCCACTAGGTGGAGGCACTACGCTGTAAATCTCAGTTCCCAGTAACTTTCAAACGCAAAGATAATGCAGGGCCTGGATTGCAAAGGGTTAAACTTACGTATTTAAAAATTGACTCAAACATGAAATGTAATTTGATCAAAAAATATTTTTTCCAGTATTTATTCTTTTTACACTTGGACATAGTGATAAATTAAACCATGAAGGCTGATTTGTACGCAACACAAATTAACAGGTGAAGATAAATTGTCTGCTGGGAAGCCCATGTCACTGGAACCCTGAACTACTGATGCCCAGGTAGAGTTAGCTATATGAGATGTCATAGACCTTCCAAGTCACATAATCTTACTAATATCCACTCCTTTTTTTGCCATTACTACCCTCAAATAACTTTTCCAATTTTTTTCCATTATTTTATTCAATACAGATTGAACTCATCCTATATTCATAACTCTGAATATGCTAGATAAGTAAATGAAAATCATCAAACTGCATGGAATTAAATAATCACCTAAAATCAGTTGGTTCTTAAGTTCATGATTATGCTATTCATAATAAATTAATAGATTAAAATGTAAATTAAATATTCACAGCTATGGGTCTAGCCCATACTTTCACTAAACACTGCCAGTATTGTTTAGGAATGCAAAAAGCAAGGTATTGCTGAAATCCATTCACAGCTCCTTATAGCTTACAAATGGAATGGGAAGGGACTGCAACACAGCCTTGACTGTATTGTATGGTGATCATACATTATTATTAGCAGCAGGGGCTCAAAAATAATGTATTTAAATCCAATCACAGAGCAGGTTCCAAATCTTGCACAAATGAAGTGCTGAGTGTGTGATGATACATTTGCAATCCAATTTGAAAACCTTTATTGTGTGCTTCTGCTACACTATAGTGTAGCAGTTTGATACTAGCCACACATACCAGCGACACAAGAGTTTCATGTCTGGACTGAGAGTCAAAATAGGCCCTGGCATTCCAAGTACTCAGAGGCCCAAATAGTCCTCCACCAGCCCACTTAATAGTGACTACAGGCTACAAGCAGACATACAGTTTAGCAGCACAACTTACCTTACCAATTACAGCATCTCAAAAATGGTGAAAAGAAGCTCTTCTTTGGAAGACAATGTCACCTCCTCAAATAATAAATTACTGTACCTGGAAAAAAAAAACAAAGAATTAGAAACTGAGTCGGCGTTGAGTTTTTCTTGACACATAACTACTACAGAGACACATGTATTTGAATATTACAGATATGCAGAAAGATTTATTTCCAGACTTGAATCTCACTCAGGTCTTAAAGAATGTTTTGATATTGACTCTGCTTGACAAAAAAAAATAAGGGATTCTCAAACAACCAAAAGAGCACATCCAAATCAGATATGCACTTTGACTCTCATATAGAAATTGCTTAGAAAATTAAGCAATCTTTTAAAGAGCGCTCTAGATCTCCACAAACTACAAGGACCTTTACTTCGCAATCAGTAGAGATGGACACTTAAGATATTTGTTAATATCTATTTCAAATATACTGTCACCCTGATTTGACTTATTCCAACAAAAGAGGAGGCAGCTTAAACCTCTGTAGGCTAGATTCTTTACAAAAGTTTATTATGCTGATTTCTTAGCCACTCTAGGGAAAAAAAGTAATTGAAACAGTATACTTATAAAATCATCAATGTCATATATGCTCAAAAGCAAAAAAAATACCAGCTACATTTGTCGTTATTGATATGGACAAAACGTTCAATAACATCTGCTGCAAACACCAGAATGACTCTTTATCAGCCTTTGGTTTTCAATGATCCTTCTTGGACCTAGTATAATTATTGTATACTTCTCCGACAACTAGAATAAATGCAGCGAGCGAAATGTCTGAAACTATCCATTTAAAAAGAGGAACTAGACAAGGCTGCCCTCTTTCGCCCCTCCTGTTCAACCTATTAATGACTTACCAGTTAAACTAACAGCCTTTGCAGACAACATACTGTTAATTATTACAGACCTCAATATTAATCTGAATGAAATATTTTCCATATTGCAAAACTTCACCTCGATATCTGGTTTTATAATAAATTTAAAAAAAAACCAGTAAATGGATATTTACGGCCACAATTTTTCTAAGATCCTAAATCATTTAGGAATATAAAAGAAGCAAACCTACTTAAAATACTTGTGTTTTCTCCATCCTGTTGACCTACATAGACTCTATTAAAAGGTAGAATTGCCTTTTATCAGAGGACAGCATTTCCCAAATGCATTTATCCTCTTATTAACCTTACTCTACTGCTTAAACACAAGAACATTAATACTTTAGAATCTTCTCTTTGGAAAGGGAAACCACCAAAAATAGTCCTCCAGAAACTGAAGAGAGCTAAAATATATGGCGGTCTAGGAGTATTGGATTAAATATCTATTAACTTATCATACATTACTAGTTATGAGCAAATTTTTCAGCCTTGGATTCACAGCGAAAGTCCACATTTTCGAGAAAATTTGCAGCAGCAAAATTTGCAGTGACAAAAAGTCGCCGGGACATAAAGTCTCAATAAGAAAAATAGCCATAAGAAAAAACACCATTGACTTTAATGCATTTGGAGAAAAAAGTTACCATAAGAAAAAACATCTATTGACTTTAAAGCACTTGGACAAATAGGTCGCCATAAGAAAAAATGCCTATTGACTTTAATACATTTGGACAAAAAATTCACAGAGAAAAAAAGTTGCCACAAGAACAAACTCCCATTAACTTTAATGCATTTGGACAAAAAAGTCGCCATAAGAAAAAATGCCCATTGACTTTAAAGGAGAAGGAAAGCTACCAAGGCAGTTTATGCCAATAGATTAGTCACAACAGTGCAAGCTAGAACACCCTTTTTATTCTTTAGAAAGAGTGTTGCTTTTGACAGAGAACTCAGAGCAGCATTACTGTGAGGGTGTACTAGTGTATTCATATAGACCTTTTCCTTTAATGCATTTGGACAAAAAAGTCACAGAGAAAAAAAGTTGCCATGAGAAAAAACTCCCATTGACTTTAATGTATTGGGAAAAAAAAGTCACCATAAGGAAAAAAATCCATTGACTTTAATGCATTTGAACAAAAAAGCCAGCATAAAAAAATTCCCATTGACTTTAATGCATTTGGAGTGCGCACATAAAAATTGTCATGTCCAAAAAAAATTTGAAAAAAACCTGCACAAAGACGCTTGCAAACATTTGAATAAAGACCATGGGGCAAATTTACTAAAGGGCGAAGTGACTAACGCTGGCGAAAATTCGCCATCATGAAGTCATTTCGAAACTTCGCAAATTTCGCCAGCAATGCTGAAAGCCTAGCGCAACTTCGCACCCTAACGCTTTCGAAGTTGCACTCTGGCGAAGGGGGTGAAAATACGCAAATTAACTAACATTGGTCTTTTTCTGAACGTGACCTCCTTCGCCAGAGTTTACTTCGCCAGGTTAGAGCTGGTGAAGTGCAATAGAGTAGATAGGAGTTTTAAAAAAAAAGTCCCAAAATAGATTAAATTTTTTCTAAGTTCCAAAAAACGCTGGCGTTTTTCGGGTGATAGGCTGAAAAAGATTGGAAATTTTTTTTAGGGTGCCCACCTTCCCCCCTACATTTGTGGCACCTTAACTATACTGTGGGCACATGTGTAGGGCATTAGAACTAGTGATGGGCGAATTTATTCGCCAGGCGCGAATTCGCGGCGAATTTGTGCGATTCGCGGCAGGCAAAAAAATTCGCGAAACGCCCGCGAAAATTCGCGGAAAAAATTCGCCGGCGTCAAAAAAAAATTTCCGAAAAAACGGACGCCGGCGTCAAAAACTGGCGCCGGTGTCAAAAACGGGCGCCGGCGTAGAAAAAACCGGGCGCTGGTGTCAAAAACGGGTGCCGGAGTCAAAAACGAGACGCCGGCGCCGTTTTGCGAATTTTTCGCCGTTTCGCGAAATTCGCGAATTTTTCGGCGAAACGGTGCAAATTCGCCCATCACTAATTAGAACACCTAAATAAACTTTTATTAAGTTTCCCTTCGCTTGTGCAGTTTTCTGTATGCGCTGCTGCATACACGTCCATTGAAATTCAAATTTGGTGCCGTATGCAAATTAGCCTTCCCTAGGGCAACTTTGGAGCGCTCATCGTAACTTCGCTAGCGCAACTTCGGAAAGGATCGGTAACTTGTGTGGAACTTCGGATCTACGTGAATTTGCGATGTCCTGGTGAATCTACGCCTGGTGAAGTTCGGCGAAGTGCAGCGAAGACAACGATGGCGGATCTACGGAGGTAAGTTAATTTGCCCCCATGACTGCTTCATCGTAAAGTTTGCAAACAAATAGTTTTTGCAAAAGTTCACAGTGCATGTAATAAAATTTCGCAATTGCAAAACCTTTTTTAACCCAGAATACTTAACAAAATTCTAGCGCAGGTGTTAATGCTAAACCTTTGCTTAGCAAAAAATGTGCAATGTAATATTCACCAGCGACTGATTTAACATTGCAAGCAGTGCTAAACATTGTCAAAGACGCCATTTTAAATAACGCTTGCAACTTTTAATTACGGTACATTCCCCGTTACAGGGGGAATATAATATTGGACGCTAGCACAAAAAATCACTCCAATGTGAAGAAATGTTTGCAAAGTGAAAAATGTTGCCCCTCACACAAGAGTACGATAGAAATTACGAATTTTATAGTTTGTAATTTTATCATTTTGATAAACTAACTTTCTCTGAAATCTGGAGAGGACAAAGCTGCAAATGTATTAATCTTTCAAATAAAGGATTTAATTTCACTTCTAAAAACAGCAACTATCTTAACATCTGTCCTAAATTTGACTCTCCCTCTCCAAACACATTGATTTGTTATGAGAATGCCCAATAATTCATAACTACTAAAAAGAGGTGAGAGATTTTCTGAACAGTAGTTTAAACTAAAGTAGTTTTATCACTCTCTCCAAGAACTGCTCTGGAAATTCATTTACATATAAAGAAAAGGAAAGAAAGAAAATGTATACATTCCTTTTTTGTTCCATAGATAATTAACTTCTTTATGACCTAGCCTTACCAATCAATTAACTATTAACTATGACTGTTACTGTTATTGTTATCATTACTTCTGTCAATTGTAATTCTTTTCCTATTTAAAATAAATTAAAAGTTGAACAAAATTCTTTAATAATTGGTCAACCTACATAGCACACCTCCCACAACAAATCAAATCCCTCACGATTTATACCTTTAGACATACAACATGGTACGATATAGAAACTCTCCACAACCATCCTTTGATCGTGGAATCATCCCAATATCTAGCAGCACTACAACAAGAACAATTACTACCTGATACTGCGCCTCCCAGAAGTCAGGCTAACAGATTGTTGACCTCTTACCCCACCTAATCCTTATAGGACTTACCAGGGCCGCCATTAGAAATCACGGGGCCCCGTACAACAAAATTTTTGGGGCCCCCTGGGCCCCGCCCACACTGACGACCAAGCTCCGCCCCATATCCCGCCCACATCGCAGTTAAAAGACCACACAGACATCAGCGCTAAAAAAGTAACCCCCCCCCCCACACAAGTTGTAAAAAGCTATTGATGGTCAGGGCCCCCTTATAAAAAAAATTGGGGCCCCAAAAAAAAAAAATTAAAAATTTTTTTTTTTAAAAAACATTGGTGGCAGGGGCCCCCTGTTAAAAAAAACTTGGGGCCCCAACAAAAAAAAATGTAAAAAAAACTAAAAAATAAACAAACATTGGTGGCAGGGGCCCCCTTCTAAGTTAAAAACAAATTGGGGCCCCAAAAAAAAATTTGAAAAAAAATTTATTTTTTTTTGAAAAAAAAAAAAAACATTGGCGGCAGGGGCCCCCTTATAAGTTAAAAACAAATTGGGACCCCAAAAAAAAATTTGAAAAAAAATTAATTTTTTTTTGAAAAAAAAAAAACATTGGCGGCAGGGGCCCCCTTATAAGTTAAAAACAAATTGGGGCCCCAAAAAAAAAATTTGGAGAAAAAAAATTTGGGGCCACCAAAAAGAAAATTAATTTTTTTTTAAAAAAAAAAACCCAAAAAAAAACAATGGTGGCAAGGGGCCCCTTACGAGTTAAAAAAAAAATTGGGGCCCCAAAAACAAAAGTTTTAAAAAAAAGATTGGTGGCAGGGGCCTATAGAATATTAAAATAATACATTGGTGGCCAGGGGATTAAAAAAAAAAAAAACACAAACTGGTGTTCAGTAGAATTGAACTCATGGCTTCAGTACTTCAACTTCGCCTCCTTTCGTGACTTCGGGTCTTTTCACCGCTTCAGGACTTCGGCTTCGGCTGTTTTCGTGACTTCGGGTCTTTGCGCTGCTTCAGGACTTCGGCTTCGGCTGTTTTCGTGACTTCGGGTCTTTTCGGCGCTTCGTGACTTCGGGACTTCGGCTTTTTCCGTGACTTCGGGTCTTTTCGTCGCATCGGCTTCGGCTTTTCGGCACTTCCGCATTCGGCACTGAAGAGGCAAGACGTACGGCTCGGGCGCTTTAAGGTCAGCTTCTAGTTAGATACAGACTTTAAAAAGGCAATTTTAAAGGCAGTTATATATAAAAAGGTTTTGAACCATTATTGACATGTTTTGGTTCCTTACACCGGTGCTGCCACCTCAGGGGCCCTAGACAGTACCCGACACTGCAACTCTCCCCTTTTCCCCTTGCCTGCGTACCTTTAACTTCCATCCAAGGAAGCTGTGATTGGTGGAGGTCAGGAGGAGCAAACAGTGCACACAGTCTTCGGCAGGGAGTGGGTCGGGTTCCACCGGGTTTTTTCTCAGTGTCCCATCGGCCAAGTTCAACACTGGTCACATGCATTCTAACACACTCTGTGGTGCCTATCTTCTTCTTTAGTTTTACCCAGAAGGTATTAAGACTAACTGCATAGTATAATACTAACTATAGCAGACACCACATAATGCCGATTATATTTTCATGTTATTATGCCATTTCTACATTGTTTTCTTCCAGTTTACCTTGTCTCCGCTATGTAAATAATAACAACAATAAATTATGAGAAACTATTCTTAAACATGATATATGTATACTTTGTGATCCAGGTGATCTTTGATCTAGGCTTTAATCAGGTGTTTAATTTGTGTGGGGGGATGGTAACATTTTTAAGCATACAGTATCTTTATGACCATTTATCAGTAAATAAAAAAGATTTGTATTATTTCATTATTGTATATGAGTACTCTCTTTATGGGTCTGCTAGATATTTCTAAATACAAACAGATCTAATAGTTGTCTTTTTTAAAAATGTATTTGTCATGTTGGCAGAAGCTTTGGGTTAGTATTGAGTTTTGAGACAAATCATTTTATAATCAATTCTCCACGAGCAAGTGCATCTTAATGTTTCCTTTCAATCCTCAACACAACCAGTGCTTACTGATCTATATCAGCATCTACTGCATCATGGGAAGTCTATTATTTGTAATCAATGGTGGTAATTGACATTTATCAGTGGCTTCCCAGTGAAACAGATGAATTAAACTAAATTAAAAAAGGTCCTCCCTATAGAATATTCCATTTAATTACCCGTGGCTTTTAAGAAAGACAGTAAGTCTATTATCTTTTACAATATTATCTTTTTAGAATCTGCAAAATATAAAAGTTTTTTCAGAAATCTCAAGTCCCAAGTTGGATGAGGAAATCATCTGAATCCATTTGTTATTTGCAAATCAGTATCGAATCGAATTAACCCATATGGTATGCATCCCAAGTAATCACAGAGCAGCTGAACCTATTCATGTACCTCTACTGATTAAACTATTTAAAAAGAAAGAAGCAAAGGCAGATGCAACATCTATGTCAAGGATTTTTTTCTCCTGCATAACTGATTTTACATTGTTAATGATCAATAAAAAATATTGTAGCTTTAGTTTTATATTTAAATATTTTAATTTAAAGTATAAAAAATGCAAAAAATTTAAAGCGACCTGTGCCATTAGAGCTACTTTTTTATCATTTTTTCATGTATATATTGTATCTGGAACATATTTCTGAAAATTCACAGAACTCATTTCCCTGGGAATTTGGGTGTTTATGAAAGTTAGCTAGCTAAAACCTTCTCCCCAGCAAGTAACTATAGAGAAAGCAGACCCTGCCATCATACTTCTCAACTGTCTCGTTATCCCCTGGACAGTCCCGATTTCCCCCTGGACAGTCCCGATTTTTGTAGTCCTGGATTGTTATTGAAATATCCCGAGTTTATTTTTGATCTCCTGCACTGAATTCAATAAAAGATACAAAGTTTCTAAAACTTAATTAAATAAGATGCTTGTTGAACCCAGAATATTCAGCACCTGCACTTAGATATATTTGTAACTATTTAAGATTAACAAAGATAGAATTGTAACTATTTAAAGGGGTTGTTCACCTTTAAATTAACATTTAGTATTATGTAGAGAGTGATATTCTGAGACAATTTGCAATAAGGTTTTATTCTTTAGTATTTGTAGTTCAAGGGGCACATTTACTAAGCTCGAGTGAATGATTCGAATTAAAAAAAATTTGAATTTCGAAGTTTTTATTTGGCTACTTTGACCATCGAATTGGCTACTTCGACTAAAAATCGTTCGACTATTCGACCATTCGACAGTCGAAGTACTGTCTCTTTAAAAAAAACTTCAACTACCTACTTCGCCAACTAAAACCTACCGAGCATCAATGTTAGCCTATGGGGACCTTCCCCATAAGCTTTCTAAGCATTTTTTGATCAAAGGAAAATCGTTTGATCGATGGATTAAAATCGTTTGAACGATTTTTGCTTCGATCGTTCGATCAAACTAAATGTGGTAAATCCTTTGACTTCGATATTCAAAGTAACTCTCGATATTCGACCAATAGTAAATGTGCCCCTTAGAGTTGTTTAGCTTTTTATTCAGTAGTTCTCTGTTTTGTAATTTAAGCAATTTGGTTGCTAGCATCCAAATTACCCTAGCAACCATGTATTGCTTAGAATAAGAGATTGAAAAGGAGTAGGAGAGGGCCTGAATAGAAAGATCAGTTATTAAAAGTAGTAATAACAATAAATGTATAGCCTAACAGAGCATTTGTTTTTTGGGTCAGTAATCTCCATTTGAAAGCTGGAAAGAGTCAGAAGAAGAAGGCAAATAATTCAAAAACTATAAAAACTGAAAATGAAGGCCATTTGAAAATTTGCTTACAATTAGCCATTCTGTATCATACTAAAACTTAACTTAAAGGTGAACCACCCATTTAATATAAGCAGGTCTCTTTGGAGAACTGAGACTTGCAACTTAAAGGGCAATTCACCTTCATTAGCAACACATAAATATAATAATAGTAATAATATAGTAATAACACATAAAACATGACCCTAAAACCAGAAATGTGTTCAGACTTTCCATAACCTGACAAATTTTTGTACAATGAACATGGTATTTAGGGGGTGTGGCCACAAAATGGACGTGTTCAGATATGTGTGGCAGAACTTCTCTCCTTCTTTTGAAATGTTGGGAGGTATACCTGCGTGTGGGTGCTGGGACTGCAGGGTCCATCACCTGTATAGCCATACTACTGAAAATATGCACTCCCCTGCTCCCTGCTACATTTGGGGGAAAAGGTTGGACACAACAAAGATTCTGTGTGCACTGAGCCTAAATAAAGCATTTCTTTATCAACATACATTTTTTCCTTGAGATGCCATTTTGTGATATTATTTGTGCTTCCTCAGAGATCACCAGGAAATTATTCAGATGTTAATGTATGGTAATAAAAATGTGTGCACTTAGTTTGTGCACAGTGCCTCATACAATCCATGAAATAGACTTTAGTACTTAAATAGGTTGTTTTTCTGTTAAGGATTATCCAGTGGAACATATTAATAATAATGTTGCTATGAAAATGCTTTATTTAGCTGAAACAGTGTTTTACACATGGGCTGTTTGATGTGATATATTTTTTATAGAGACCTGTAATGTTCAAGAGTATAGTTTCCCTTTAATAGCCTGCCAATGTGCTTCATGGATTAGTCTTGGATCACTGATTCCAGTGAATGGAACCTTAAGGCTATAACATCCAATAATATACTTGATAATCTCTGGCTTTGTACTTTGTGGCACCAGCATTACAGTATAATGTGCACAAAGTGAAATCTGTGCAGAATTGGTTTGCTGAGATGGGAATGGGCAAAAAGGGAGAACAACTTCATAATAATAATAATAATAATACCATTGTTTTCAGAATGAGAAGTTGGACAGGCAGGTGTCCACAAATTCTAAATATCTATTTTACATTGAATATTCATATTTTAAGCATATTTTCACACATTTTCGGTTTAATATTAAAAAGTGCTTTCAATGAAACTTTAAATTATATAAGCAACTGAAACAATCTGTGTTCTGATGTAATCTCTATCACAGAGCAATGCTAAGCTCAGAGCTGAAAGATCTAACTGCAATTTAAAAATATGAGTCAGCTGGATTGTTGAACACAGTTACAATAATGATGTGTTCTTCTGATGGCACTTGAGTGCCATGCATTTTAACAGCACATTTATGCTGAAAAGCATTATGGAGCATATGCTCTTTGATGACCTTCTTTCACCCATGAATTGTACCTTTCAATAGCACTGATTGGAACCACTTTACAAGAACATTCCCCATTGCAAGTGTGATTTATTTTTGGGGACTTTCCAATCAACAGCAGTTTATGGTTTATTGTTTTGAAGCTCCTTAAAGTGAAAGAGTCTAATTCTCTCTAGATAAAGATTTTATGAGAAACAAAAGCAAACATAAGGCTCGAAAAAAGCCTTTTGTTTTTGAGTTCCTGTGCCTTGTCTCCTGAGTCCCTGTTAGTGTGTTCCTGCACTGCCTTTGTTCCCTCATTTTCGGACTTCCTGGTATAATACAAGATACTCAATAATTTCTCCAAGGCATGCTAGTAAGTAAAAAAATATACTTTATTTACATCAATAGTTAAAAAACATGAAAAATATCCCCTCTAACGCCTGACGCGTTTCATGCTTACCCAGCACTTAGTCATAGGCAGAATCCTTTCTACCTTTCTACTTGCATTGTTCTACTTGCAGCTGCAAGCTAATCACTGACTGATTGCTATAAGTAATTGCCCATGGGCAAATTTGCCCAGTGTTGATAAATGAGCCCCACTGTGATGGGTTCTGAAACTTAAACTCCCTCTGTTTTCAATATAATCTGTGCACCACTCACTATGGAAAGCTGAGAAAATCTATCACTGCACAATGTGACAAGATTAGGAAGGGGATTATATAAAACCTTGTGGGAGATGGTTTAAAGATGACGTAAGGAGATGGACTATCATGGATAGTCAGATAGAAAATATCATGGTTGACTTTCTCTCTTGGAAACGTCTTTTTAAAAAATACATTTGTATTTATCTTTGGAATATCAGGTTGAAAGACAATGTTGAAAACATTGTATTCCCACACCAAGTTAAGGGAAATATTAAATAAAGCAGTGGCGGAACTACTACCTCAGAGCCCCCCGGCAGCTCGCGCACTGCTGTTCCCGGGCCGAACAGATGGGGGCCCGGCTGCACATCGCGCACCTTGGCCCGCCCCCTCTAGTTACATTACTGAAATAAAGTAATGAGTATTTAACAGATTTCAATATAGTCTGCATCCAGTCTGAAAGACCAGCACCTTTCCAAACCTTACAGTACCTTGATGCAGCGGCCTGCATTTTTACCCCTTCTAACCCACTACTTAACCTAAACCACAGCCATTCTGTCTGTAATACAGTCCACTAGCTGTCACCCATTAAACTGATGTCCTCATAAAACTAGAAGTGAGATAGTGTAGTCAGGGCCGTATTTACATAGCAGTCACCCCTAGGCCTGCTGCTGTTCTTTGCCCATGTACCATCACCTTTATTAACACAAATTTTCATCATTGGGACCAGATCAATGGGGATTTGTGCACGGGAAATGAAAAAAAAATGATTGTATCTTTTGTGCATCCCCAATTTGGGTGTGGTTGGGCAGCATGCTGTCCCCTAAAATCCTGCCTCCCTAGGTCCAGGCCTTGGAGCCTTTCCACAATTCCAGGCCTGGGTGTAATGAGGTGGAGAAGCCACATTTGTGAGTAGAACAAAATACACTACTAGAACCAAGTCTTGATATAGCAACCACCATTTGTATATATAAATACCTACCCTTTGTGCACCACCGGTATGTTTTTGTTCCACTGTGCCCTAACACTCATGTGAACCATTCATCCCTATTACAAATCACATATACTTGTTTAAAATAAATTATTTAGATAAATATTTTCCACACTGAAAGAAAAGTTCCAGCACAGAAAAGAAACTGTAAAAAATTGATACATTTTCCCTTTCCCAAAGAAAAGACAATACCCAAACTTTCACAAATATAAAATTATTATCAAAGGGAAATTTCTCTTTTTCATTCTGTAGTTCCTAAAAAATCTCTCTGCCAAAACCAAAATATTGCAGAAATTCACTATAGGATTAATCAATATTTAGGTATATTTATTTCATCATTATTGATTACCCAATATAAACCAACCAAATAGTTGCCTTATTTACACTAACTGCGCAGCTTTAAAGGGATACTGTCACCAGAAAAAAAATTGTATATTTTCATCAATAAAAATGGAGTCTATGGGAGAAACCATAGGGAAAACTAAGCTGTGGGACACGAAACAGAAACATTTAACATTTTAACTACTTACATGTATAAAAATGAAACTTTTAAAGTGACATACCACATGTTAACTAACACAACACATTTCATAAGTATCAACAAAATTAAATTGATAAATGATTAAAGAGAGTGTATATAAATATTGATTTAATTTATTTTTTTGAAGCTTTAAAGGAGGAGGAAAGTTAAATCACTAGGAGGTGCCAAATGTTTTCCCCACCCAATGATTATAATCACTTACTTGATACCCCAAGCCTGTGGCCCTGTTAGCTAAAAACACACATCTGCTGTTTTTTTCAATTTGAATGTATTATAAAATGCTCCAAAACTTTTCGTCAGTCTTGTGTAAAGCAATTTGCATTCCAAAAATGATATTGCTTTAGACTTTACATGACACAGAATCATTTTCTTGGTGTGCATGCATTATGTTCATTAAACACACTTGGGTAAGCTAAAATACAACGTAAGGTACTGTATGTATACATAATTCAGAAGACATGGCTTCCTTCATTTTCTTCTTCTTCTTCTGGATTTATAGTAATATTTGAGGTAAGGACCTTTAAGCAGGTCTTAAAAATGTTCATTACACTATTTCAATTTGCAGTCTAATGAACAATATAAGATGGCAAAATATAAAATGCTGGTCTTATTTTTTGCAATTTTGCCATGTTCAACTTTTATTTCACCCCATCCCTTAAGGGTGAAGTTTTAAGCCCTTCTTTTTGTAGTCAGAGGTAGTGTAACTGGCTCATAAAAATAGATTTATATTTATTCTATTTGCTTAATTGTTACTACTGTGGGGGGTTGTTCTGAAAAATCATAATAAATTATGCTGAATGTTATACCTACAGTGTGAAGAATATGTACGAAGGCACTAAATACAGGATTCTGTTGGGATTTAGCAAATCCTGCAAAAACGTGCTAGGACTGAATTGAATCCAAAGTGTTTTTCCAAACTGGAACTGAAACCTTAAAGGTACTGTATGTGACTTTGCATATCTGGACAGCTGACTTCAACAATATTTTGATCTAACAATGCAATTTTTTTACATTTTCCTCTAATTTGAATATGCAAATAAACCATTTTTCAGTACTAGGATTTTTTTTATAAATGAATATATAAAACTGCTCATATCAACAAAATTACTGGCACTTTCTGTTTGTGTGATGGAAATTTAATCTCTGCATACAGAAGGGACCCTCTCATTCCTCCGTTTTCAGAGCATGCCAATCAAAGTTTAAGATTAGATGTTGATCATCCCTGAACTTGAAAGAACATCGAATAAACAAAACAACCGCGCAGTAATGAGTGAAAGAAGACATCACATAAAACACATGCGTGTGAGTGAATGCTCAAACAGATTTAAAACATATAGTGGTGAATATAAAGGCATTCATCAGTCCTGTCACCTGTATATAGAATGCTGGATTTGACCAATTGTTGCATTTCTGCTATGCCAGGTGGCTGGACAGATAAGCACCATTATCTTCATACCTTTTAGTGTGTTGAAATAAAATACTACAAATCATTGTTTTTCTAGTTCTTCTCAAGGTTTAAACACCCTGCTTGTAACTTCTTTTCATGCTTACACAAATCTAATTGTGTTTTTAAGTATATGATCAAATGTTTAATGTTTTGTTTTAATTATAATGTATCATGTCCTACCCCTTCCTTTTGTAATATGAAAAATACCCAAACAAACATTGAATGGTTTATATTCCATAAGCAGTGATGGGTTAATTTATCCGGCAGGCGCCAATTTTGACGGCAGCAACGATTAACGGATCCCATTGACTTTAATTGTCGCCTGTGTCAAAATTTGCGTTCTACAAATTTTTCATCAGTTTTGCAGATTTCACATGAAATTCATGAAATTCGTGGCGAAGTGAAACGGGACAAATTCGCCCATCACTATCCATAAGGACAAGGTTATATATTATAAACTGTGACAAACACATTAGAAATTCATCAGAAAATAATAAATATTTTTTTTCAGCGTCTACCCATTCATGAAGAATACTTAAGAAGAAATTGTCTTGACTCAGGACGTAATACATTTCAATGACTAATGCTAAGTATATTGAAATGAAAAGCATGAGCAAACACTTATATTTTTATAGTCTTTCTCTGCTTGACTTTGCTAAAGCATTCTACCTCATTGGAAGGTGAAAAGAACAACTGTGTTTCATAAGAAGATGAGTATAGTGCACTGGTAATTCTTAATTATGCTGATTAATGTAATAGCCAAATGAGGTCATAACATTCATTCTTCTTATTAAAATCCTCTTTTTTTCCCCCTCGTAAATCTGGATGTCTTACCAGTAGGGATGTAGCGAACTGTTCGCCCGCGAACTAGTTCGCGCGAACTTCGACCGTTCGCGTCCGCCGAATGTTCGCAAACGTTTGGGAACGTTCGCATTTTGAGTTCGCGTTCGATCATTCGACCATTCGAATTCCTTCGACCGCTAAAAATCGAACGATTTCCATTCGTTCGAACGATTGTAAGCATTCGATCGAATGAAAATCATTCGATCGAATGGCTTCGATCGTTCGATTCGAATGAAAATCCTTCGATCGAACGATTAAAATCCTTCGATCGTTCGAATCGAACGATTTTAGCGGGTGTTCGAAGTTCGCGAACTGTTCGCGAACGTTCGCATTTTTTGCCGGTGTTCGCGAACGGCGTTCGGGAACACCAAATCGGCAGTTCGCTACATCCCTACCAGAATGCATGGAAATAAACAGGGGAAATGATCATCATGATTTATAGTGCCAGAACTTCATAAAATTATTTTAAAACATTTTTCCATAATATTAACAAACAGGTTACAGAATAATATTAGGATTATTGGACCCTCCTTGCCCCAATTGCAAAAGCTAAAAATCTAAATCACAAAGCTGGATGAATTATCTTCATCTTTTAATTTACTACAGTCAGGCTCATATAACAGATAATTTAGTATTGACACTAATTCAACTGCATTTTACTCTGTTAGAAAATGTCATCGTCTGGCAGCCACAATAAGGTTCAAACAATGTTAACAATTCATATAACGCAAAATCCACCCCAGAAAATGTAAAACAAGTACTGATGTACTGCAGATTGTTTTTATTGTTTTAGGGCTTTTTTTTATTTTTATTGGCACAATAATATATTTTCAGATAATGCTAGTTGACAGAATAATACAGTAGTATAGTATGTTTTTTATTTTATTCTCTTTTAGAATTATTTTGTCAAAATAAATCAGATGTAATTGCACATTTTACATTGTTAGCAATCTGTGAGCCACAAATAACTTTAACACATTCTTATTTTGTGTAATTGAATTTATAAGCAATTTCTGGAGAATTTTAGACATTCTACACCATAACGTAATTTAGAGATAAATTGTGGATCAAGTTATAAAGCCTCTGTGCAGAAACATAACTTTTTTCAGCTTTTTTAATTCTATACAATTTTTTTTATACTCTAGCTGATTTTAATGCATCAAACATTACAACAGAATTTAATTTAAAGCTTTAGATGCAATGTTCTAAAACACCTTTTTATACAGGTTTAAAAATAAAAGCTTTTTATTTTCTACGCTTTTCACAGAAAAATTCAGTTTTGGCAAAGGCTTAATTTTTCTAAATCCACATTAGAATTTTTTGAAATGTTGTCAGTTACACTGGGGGGAAAATGCAAACATCATCATTATAATTCATCCCTTGCATTCCACATCAACCAGAGTGACCTGAGCCCTCTCCAGCTCTCCCTTGTCTATATAAAGGAGAAACAAACCCTTAATAAAAAAAAACCCTACCCCCTACCCTACATAGACCCCCTCCCTCCTCGCCCCCAGCCTAGCTGCCTTACCTGGGCAAATGTCCCCAACACTTTACTTACCCCTCCGTGCAGATTCTGTACAGCAGATTTCACGGGCGCCATCTTCAGCCACTTCGGTAATCTTCGGAATGAGACCAGCGCTTTGGCAATTTTCTGTAGATCGTGAGTTTCGGTCGCTTTGCCGGTCTCATTCCGAAGATTACCAAAGAGATGAAGATGGCGACCATGAACTCCACTGGGCAGAATCTGCACGGAGTTAGGGTTTTTTTTTTTTTATTAAGGGTATATTTCTCCTTAATAAAGAATTGTCTCTGCTGTCATTGCTTGGTGAGTTTGTAGTTAGTGAACAGAGAAGAAAAGAGAGTTTAGCTATTTTAGTGAGGCAGTGCAATTAGAATTGATGGAGCCGTTTCTACTGTTTTGCTATTTCTGCTGCCTGCACTGTGAGGCACAAATGCGCTTGTCAGGGCTATGTGCTAATTTTGTTCCTTAGTTTATTTTTTTTTCCATTTATTAGTTAATTATAGTTAGGATACTTAATTTATCCTACCTATGCCCCTTCCATTTTGAATACAAATCCTCCCACCCTTTTCCAAATTATATATTTTCCTTCTAATTCTTCTAATCTAATATATTGTTCAGTTTGAGGGCCATGGAAGAGGGTTGTCAAGCTGCTTCTGGCTGCGGGCATGCACGTGATGTGCCCTTTCCAAGCAATGTGCAGCAGACATAGGCATCTGTGAGCAGTGGGGTACCTGCAGCACTGCTTTATGCCAGACAGAAGTGCTAGACTGTTTAACTTAATACACTTCCTCTGCTGTGGGTAGCACCAATGCCACCTCTTCCTCTGCTGTCTGTACTGCTGTCTAGGTGTTGAAGGAATCTCCACACAAACTAACCCTTTTAGTTTGGGGCATGAGTATGAGATGGAGCTGGGTCCAGACAACCAGATTCTGTGGGAGCCATGGGAGCAAATACTGTTTGAGAAGGAGGAGAATATGTCATGCCCCAGAACATCAGCAATAGGGTCCCCATTGTCTATTTATGTGACAATTGACACAAATTGTGTCTGTTCTGGGGCATCACAAATTTATTAGAGTCAGTCAGTAGCAAGTCAGGGCAGTAGCTACAGTCACCATCAACAGAGACTAGAAAATATGGTGTTCTATGGGGATCTTTCAATGTGCAAAACACGACCCATGCTGATGAGTCCATGGATTTTATGGATGGCTGAACTGGTGCAGTATACTCTGGAGGTGCTGGCTTGCCCCCTGCCAGTGTCCTGTCAGAGTATTTGGTGTCACAGGTGGGATGGTCACTGAAAAGTTGACATGGCTATTTACTGGTAGCATGGATATGCTGACATTCATTAAAATAAATTATATCAGAAAGTATCCTCAGCTCCTAATCTCTATATTTCTACAGGCCTGTGGGCCTGCATACAAGGCTCTTAAGTTATTCTGCTTGTTTGCATTCTGGTGAGGCAAATGCATCTCAAAGGACAGTGCTTAATCATTGAACTGGGGTGACCTCCAGCCACGTTCTAAGTTTTTCTGATTGTTTGCATTCTGGACAGACAACTGCATTCATACCAATAACAATCTCAAAAGATTGCCTTATCTCTAAACTGGAGGGTCTTCCTACTACACTTTTAAATCCTGCTGCTAATTTGTATTCTGGAGGCAGCTGCATTCACTACAGTGCATACTTAATGGAAATTTAAAAGGGATTTTGGTGAACCTGATTTGGAGAATTTCTCACCTGAGGAACTGGAAAAAAGGATATCTAGAAGATATGAAATTAATGCAGAAGTTGCAGTCATGCTGCATGAAAATTACTGTACAACACATGAGCCTTTTTTCTATGCAGAACAGCTGTTGCATATTGGAACTTCTTAAATAATGTAGGGCAATGTATATTCTGTTGCGGGGAGAGAAGTTCCTTAACTGCAATGAAAATACCCATAAACTTCAATGTATTTCAGCAAAATGTTTGCAATTTTATAAAATATTCAGAAATTTTACATGTAATTCCACAAGTTCGCTCATAACTTCTGGAAACCTGTAGCTTGCTCTGATAATAAGCCTCTGGTTCTCTGATATGTAGATTTGCGCACATGGGGGTGATAAATTATGCACCGCTTAATGTTTGTACAAAAACATCATTTTTTTGTTTAGGGTTTTTGATTAATCAAGCTCAAGACCTATATTTGTACAAAAGCATCTTTACCACTAAACAGCTTGGTTCAAATTAGTCAGTGTCTGAAAAAATAATTCTCATGTACATAGAACTGCTCATTACACATTCCTTGTAAATGGCCATTATCATTTTACATACTCTATTTATTGAAGACATTGGGTGGATTATTTCCACGTCAAGCACTTACAGCCGTGTGGTTCTAATCTATTAAAACGGTATAGCCAAATTTCACTTGTTGTACCAGTGACAAAAGCTGCATCAATTATAATCTGACATTTTGATAAATCTGCACTGTGAGTGTATTGTAACTTTTCCTAATTTATAAACTAACTTTATCCAGAATTAGATTTAACTTGGACAAACTAGTTATATATTAACATATTATTTTATAATATAAATAAGAAAATATACATCACATTTATTAACACTGTATTATTTCTGCCTGGTAAGTCATGCAAACGTTTTGGAATATTGTTTCATGATGTGTTAATCAAAGTTAGACAATGTTGGACATATGTACAGAATTATTGCAGTATTTTATATTACCAATTACACGCAGAATAAAAATCAATATTGTGCTGTACAGTTAATTTATTTTCAGACATAAAGCTTGCTTAGGTAGATGGAAAGAAATATGCTTAGCTATACTAGAAATATTTATTAAACCCAATGTAGGTAAAATCAATGAACCAATATTACAGTTTTTCACTAAAGCTAGGAAATGGAAATAATATTACTCTATAGAAGCATGGCTCAATGTGAGCTACAAAATCCAAAAATACTTTACACATATTGTGTAATTTAAAGTTGTAGTGTCTTTTGTGTGTCAGAATAACTCAACAGAAAATGAGGATAATAGGGCTCGAAATAATCCATAATGAGGGGATATGCTCGAAAACTGTAAGGAATGAGGGTAAGCATATTTAGAATAGGAACAATATACTGTGCAAAAAAAGGATTATTTATGGCTAACCAGTAAATATATCAACCTGTCAGTAAAGGGAAATGACAAACTTAGATTTCTTGTCCTCTTCTCCTGAGATTTCTGTGCATGCAGTCACTGAGGTTTTTGTTAATAGGTGGTCAAGAATGAGATACATTTATTTCATTTTTATTACCAAGGGAACTTAAACTATAAAGCTGATTATACCCAGGGGAGATCCTGGCCCCTCCAGCGCCTGAGGCAGCAGCAGTCGCTGCTGCCCCCCCCCCCTCCCCAGGACATTCGCTCTTAAAGTACCAGGAGCAGGGCCGCCTGAGGTGAAAAGTGTATTGATAAATAAGCCCAAAAAACCCGTGCGGATTTTTTCAGAAAAAATTGAGATAAATTCGGACTTTGAAAAATAACCCCCTTAGTGTTTAGATAACTGAAGTCAACCCATAGTTACAACTTAGCCTAGTTTTTTTTTAAGCTCTACTCAGAGGGCCTCCATACACTCCCCAATGCTATTTGTAGAAGGGTAATTAATGTATCACTTTAATTCCCGCTTTACATAATGGCAAGAAATTACTTCAACTTTCTTAATCCATCCTAAAAAAGGTATAACCATCTAAATTCACAGCCCAATCACATTGTTGGATACATTTTGGTGGGCTTTAATTTCCCAATTTGATAAATATACCCCTTAAACATAGAATACATGTTTTGACACCATTATAGATTTATGACAACTTAGTACAGCATACTGCTCTATTATTACAAAGAAAAAATACATTAATAACTGACTGAGAGATGACCTTGCTTTAATGGTGGATACTGAATTTCTGGGCAATAGACCCCATGCACCTAATTTAATGGTCAAGATAAAAAAGGCTGCAAAAATCAAGATAAAAGGCCGCATGGCCTGAAACGTTGCTGTGATGCCCTAAGCTGAAATAAAGGCTTTTTAAACAAAAAGATTTACAGTCTGGTGCTGTTCTGCAAACAAAGGTTGTCATGTATAAGTCAATGCCTGAGATCCCTTGAAGTATTTGAAGATGTTAATTAGATGTTAGTAGTGATGAGCCAAAATTTTGCCATGTTTCCCTCATAGACTCCAAAGGGAGAAAAAAATTTTCAGAGTTTTCTTTTCAGAGGAAAACTCGGTTCTAATTAGATTCAAGTTTTGGGGTTGGGACTATTCGATCGAGTTTTAGTACAATTTTTTTCATGAATAACATACCATTCGTATTGTAAATACAATCAAATTTATTAGAGTTTATAAAAATTCACATTACTCTAAAATAGCACAATACCATTATTTAGAAAGGTCATCTCCCATACAGTCAATTATAACCAAATAATTCACATTTTTGAAAATGATTACCTCTTATAATTAATGCTTGTTTGAGGCAAACATTACAATTATATAATGTTTAAATTATTTTTTTAGTAGATCCATAGACCCCTTATACAGAAAACCCCAGACTCAAGCATTCTGGATAACAGGTCTTATACCTGTAATACCAATTATATCATTATTTTTAGTATATACAATTAATTTTAGCTCTCCCATTTTACCTGACAAGCAACATGCATGTGCAAACACACATTGGTGGTGTCCACTATTTGATCTGATATTTACACTATTCATTATACCCCCATACGTAATAAAAGGCATTAAGGTTGCGGAGGAGCAATAACCAATAGGATGTTTGCTTCCTGTGAATTAGTTGCTATGGGTTACTTTTCCTGGGCAAACATTGTGCCTTTTATTACATAACCCAATTAGTGTTTTGACCATAAGTTTCCAAGCCAGAAATATTTGCACAGAATCATTTTTTGCAACAATTCTAAAATTATCTCAAGATTACAAGAACTTAATATCATGTACACAATTTCCATGTGAATAATTTTCCCAATTATGTTTAATGTAGAGAACCTCAATACATCAGTAACACACATTTTCATGACTGGCAGTTCGTAAAACATGTTCTACAAAATGTAAACTTCACCTAGCTCCTGAATATATATACAGGTAAATAAATAAATTTATAAATATATATTTTATACCTGCAATCAAAACGAGTCAGCAAAACAAAACAACTGCCAAAATAGTCATTTTCACAAATATTACAGAAATAAGCTTGAAAATTACAATTTGTCTTTTTTTTCTACCACTAGCCCTTTAGCACAGATACAACATATTCAGGGTATAAATGTCTGATATCTCCCACATCTATAACATATTACTAGGGTACCAGAAAATGCCTCGCTTCCAATACATTGTATTTTGGAAATGCCACTTCATGTAAGGTATGAACAGTTAAATATGTCTTCTTATGCAAAACTGGCATATCCCATATCACAAAATTAAAGGTTTTTACAACATTTCAAATTTTTACTGAATCTGGCTGATCACCAGATTTTAAATGGGAAATCAGATTGGCTTCTAAAATGCCCAGGGCTTATTGATTTACCAGAAATCGTGTTGGCATTTTCTTTTCTCATTTTGAGAAAAACGTGGAGAAAGAATGAGAACGTGAACATAAAACCTTTCTGAAGCCTCAAATAATTGTAGTTTATTATTTTTATTATTTTTATTTATTTTCCCAGTTTATTAAAACATGTGAGACTTTCAGCTTCATTGAAAATGAATGGAACAATGTGATTCCCGCTGGCATGAGCCCTTTTTTCCTGTGAAAAAAATGTAAAGGGAATATTCTGTCATGTTTTTTTCACAAACTCAAACCTGCAGGAGTTCCATATAGAGGCCAAGATCTAGGGATGCCCTCAGTACCTCATGAAATTGTTGAGGTGTCTAGGGCATCTAGACAAGTTCTGTATTGAAAAAATCTCTGCAATCTGCAGGTTTGCCCAAACCTCTTTTGTAATGAAACATGGCTTTTGTACATTTACGACAATATGCCACATTAAGCTTATAGTTATTTAGTTATAGTGATAATATCTTTTTCCATTATTAACTGGTATACTATATGGCAAATATTCAGAGGAAAGGCACTTTAAAAAATCAGAAATCATGGCATAAATGTCTACATTCTGCTTGCTTTCTTCACTCTGATCACAGAAATTCAAATAATATAAACTCGGTTTATTGTGGAGGTCACTTAGGAAACACAGAGAGCTGTATTATTATTCTGTACAAAACAAAGGCAACACATTTTATTGTTCAAGACAATTCCCATGTTTAAATTGTTAACTGATTCTCTTGATGTTTTATAAAGTGTCCATTTTTATTTCATTTTTAAAACTGCCGATTTCTAACACCATATTCTTCTACAAGCAATCACGTTGCATGGTTTTACCTTGAGGCATACTTTATAACCACTGTAGACTGAAGAAATGTTTTCTTGAATAATGAAGCAAAAGGCCCCAATTCCTTAAAACAGCAGGGTATGTTGTTTCATCCATCAGACAGCAGAATTTAAACACTGGCTGTTTGTAACAATAGTTTCCTTTCTGAATTATGGGAAAAATAAATAAATGACGCGAGTACGAGTTATTCATGCGGAACCTCTTTTATCCTTTCTCCAGGGTGACACTTTGTATTCTATTCCATCTACACATCAGGCAAAGATGGATTGTTTGTAATTACATGAATGCTTCAACAGATTGATATGTAATGCAATTTTTACAGAGACAGAGAAGAGACTAACCGTGGATATGATTCATCCCATTACCTAGAAAGGTGACCAATTCATTTTAAGCATTTTTAAAGGATTTCTTACCCAGCATATTGTTGTGCTTAAAACTTTGATGTTGTCTCAGAGACATAACTTCAGCAATGGAAAAAAATAAATTTCATTTGAATATTTATAATTCACATTTGCACAATACAAACAGAAGCCGTGTACAAAGAGCATTTATGTCTTCTCTGTCTTTTCCAGTTTTTGAACTCATATCATTCTGCTGAACAGAAGGAATGGATGGACTGCAACAATAATTTGCAAATCCATGTGGATCTGTGATTCAGACTATATTTTCAATGTATTGAAGTAGAGGCATAACCAAAGAAACAAGGCTTTTTATATGGAGTAAGCAGTCTCATAAAAGCCCTTGGGGGCCTTCTGGTTCTGATTGGTCTTATTTGCAGAGTGGAATTGGTGTCTATTTTGAACCTGCAGCAACTCTTGGTTCATGAGCTGGGGATCCAACTAAGTGTGTAGAAAGCAAGGGGATTACATGTGAACAGTTGAAGACTTTCATTTTCAGTGGGGTGTTGTAGGACTCAGGGCCCATTATCAGGGTCAGTATTAACACTCATCCAAATTGTTCATACCTGTTGTAAAAGGCATGTGGAGATAATTGATTCCCATAATTCTTTTCCACGTTGGAACACATTATTACATGGTTGAAAAGATATTAAGATTAGATTTTTTCATGGATGGTAACCACTTGTAAAATAATAGCTGTTTCCACATACCTTGTCCTTTGGATCTATGTTGGTTGATCATCTTCTCTCAAATGCTGTATGCTTTTTTTAGCCATTCTCACCATAGCGTGCCAGATATCTACTTTCACATTTTACTTTCATTTCATGGAAGCTGGGTGTGTCCATCCTCTCCTTATTATGTAAAGCCTCAAATATTAAATAGATGGTGCAACCCTATGCTTTCCAAAATCCACAATTTCTCATTTTCTTTTTAAACATGTTGCAGTCTAATATTAAGCATAATATCAATACCCCCTGTAGTAGAATGACCAAAGAAATATATAAAAAGTTGGGTTTTGCCTTTAATTTTTCCCAATAGGAGATGAATGCTGCAAGGGAGATGGTACTAAACAGGGAATGGTTCTCTGTTTAAAGGATATTGCAGTCTGACCCTGGAAGTTATAGTATTCTGGAAGGAACATGCGTGACAAGTGATCCATTGATCCAGTTCGCATATTGGAGCTCACTTAAAATACCTTTCCACAGGAAGGCTGTCCTCTGGAAAGGTATTTAATTGTATTTAAGTGTTAAGAAGGTCTCTCTGAGCAGGGCACAGAACAGGAAGGTTACCTGTCTGTGTTAAGAACTCCCAGAGGGGCTGTGGGTGCTGCCTGCCACTGCAAGGGGCAGAGGGAGACATGACCAGGTGATTGAGATTGAGTCTAAAGTGATTGAAGTGCTGCCATAAGGTGAGCCAGGCCAGAATTTGGTAAATTTGTGTCCCTGGAGTGGATATTCTAGAGCAGGCATGTCCAAAGTCAGGTCCGGGGGCCAATTGCGGACCATTTTCAAATTTAAACTGGCCCTCAGCCTCCGTCAAGAAACTAATAATAATGTGGCCCACCAGCTCAGTGCAATCAGGAATCGCATAGCTGTAGCAGTAATATTTGAGCACATTAGTGAAATGATCTGCCACTTGGTCTATACTATTGCCTGTGTGCTGAAGGTGTTAGCAATAGACAGGTACTGGCACAGAGTGACACATCCCTCTTGCATACTTCTTTAGAGCTGAAGGTGCAATAGACATACTGACGTGCCAGTACAGTAAAATAAAGACGTATGTGAGAGTGGTGCGTCACTACGTGCCAGTACGTGTCTATTGCTAACACCTTCAGCACACAGGCAGCAGTATAGACGATCATTTCACTAATCATGTGCCCAAATATTACTGCTGCGGCTATGCGATTCCTTGTTCGAAAGAGGTGTGGAGAATAAGTCCAAACATACTCCAGTTCTCCACTTCCTAAACGCCATGTACGCATCCATCTCCAGGAGTTAATGATCCTGATCTCAATCTAGCTACCTCGGAATGGATGTCAGGCTGAATGGTCGGCCCCCACACATTTTCTCCTCAACATATCTGGCCCTTGTTGCAAAAAAGTTTGGACACCCCTGTTCTAGAGTGTGGTAGCCACCCAGTATGGTGAGAACCCCAGAGTGGGGAAAAGTCTTGAATGCGTTCTGTTAAAATGCCAATGAACTGTGTTCCAGTGACTTTATGTTGGGTAAAGTTTTGCCTTAATAAACCTGTATTTTTGCCTGAAAACGATATAAAGATCACAACCCCAGATAAAAGATCACAACATTTATAGAATTTCAAAACCTGAACTTGCTCATCTGATACTATCTTTGTAAAAGTACAACAACACATACTCTGCATTGTCTTGGCACATTCATTGGCAGACATTCTTTAGCAGACTGAGGTGATTTCTCTGCCCATCTGCATTCATACCCATATGAAAATCAAATTAGCCCTTAGGCCTTCAGAGGCAGCAGAGATGATATAAGATTTGCTCAGACATCAGAGTAGCTGTAGGGTTAGTCATACATGTTTAATTCATATTTCATTCATGTATCAACTGTTATACAATGTTAATGACAACCAGATTTTCTCAAAATAATTATCAACGATGGACTTATGGCTTACAATTAAATGCATCAGCCTTTAGGGACAAGCCTACTCGTTGATAGCTCTCTGTTGACCATAATGTGTGTTTATGATAATCCACTTCTTCTGATTTTATGCAAACTTGGTGATCAGAGAGGGATAAAAAAAGACATATTTTGAATAAATTTGCCTTGTGAGGGAATAATCACTTTAAATTATTCATGGAACAGTATTGCGAGGAATATGTGAGCTCCCTGTTGTAGTCTTTTTCATAGGCATTTGTAACTAATATTGCAGCCAAATAGTTTCTGTATTTTGTTGTATTAATAGAAAACATGATAGCATGCAATACAATTTTAATGTCTCATGCTGGGAAGAAAAATATTAAACAGAAAACACATAGAAAAATGTTCTCTATCTGGTCTGAACGTGAAGAGAAATACAATATATTTCACTCCACTCAAAGCTTTAATATTCTTATGAGAAATGAAATATCTTTCCATTCTATGGATTTTTTATTAAATGATAGATGTGCCTGTAGTATAGCTTAATACAATTCAGAAATTATGAACTATTTTCATTTTTTATATTTTTGTAGCTCAGTCTTCTTCTTTAAACAATACAGCTGTACAAAAATGTTATTAAAATTTGAAAGTAGCCCAAGGAAACCCCTTAGCTTTATAAGACACATCATGGTGTTTATCTTTTTAGGGGGTCACTTGATAGAGGTTTACCTTCTTTCTCAGACAATAAAGAGCTGATCATTAACGAGTATATCCAGCTTTACTTTTAGCCTGTACTATTAGCCCAAAGGGATATTTCTATGTGATAAAAGCCTTGTGTTCTTGGTAAGTAAAAAATAGCAGCCTAGGCTACAACTAATTTCAATTTGGATGCAAGAATCTGATAAAGAACACAGATTGTAAGCCTCACTGGTGCTGGGTCTAATGTGACCATATACCTATCTGTCACTTCCAAAATGCACATAAAATGTATTAAAGGGGAACTATCATGAAAATAAAAAAATAATATAAGCTTCAGCATACTGAAATAAGAAACTTTCTAAATATAATCAATTAAAAAGTCTGTACCATTTCTGAAATAATCAAGTTTATCTTCACTATTCCTCTCTCAGCATCTGTTCCTTTTCATTCGCTCTTCATGCAGGAGTTGGGTGTCAGATATTCATTGACAGTTATATAAGGGGGCTCACTCTATTAAAATCCCCAGACATCATGTCTCTCTACATGCAGAATTTGTGCAAAAGGCAGTTTTTGTTTGTCCTGGAATCAGTTATTTGAGTGAGCTCTAATACATCTGCTAGGAAAGGAAGCCCCCCCTATAAGATATATTGGATTTGACTGTCAATGACTATCTGACACCCAACTGCTGTATGAAGAGAGAAAGAAGAGAAACAGATGCTGAGAGAGGAATGGTGAACATAAACTTGATTATTTCAGAAACGATTGTACAGGAATATCCATAAGGTAACAGAGAAATTACTTATGTAGCTCTAACAGGCGGAACTCTCTGTGGAACACCCAGATGTATTTGTAATTACGTTTGAACTGCCTACTTTGCAGTGCTTGGAAGTGCAATGGTAGATTTGTATAGAAGCCTGACACTATTACAAGATAGCATGGTATGAAAATGGTAGAGGTAAATCCTACATTATTGTTAAGGGTGAAGTGAAACCCATCCATACATATTTTGTGCATCGTGAGTTATTTACCTTTAACTCTTTACCTATATCATAGTATTGGGTAAAGAGCCTTTAAAAGCTATAGATAGAAATATTCTGTAGGAGCTAAACCAAACTGATGATACTGAAGATGGTAAGGAATGGAAACCCTGGGTATGAATTAATTTATCTTTATAATTAAAGGCAAATCAAAATCTAGGGACTTCTTTATCAAAGTCTGACATTTTCTGATTATTATAATCATAAAAGTACAACCAGACTAGAACCTTATTTTTAATAATAAAAAAATCATGATTTAATTAGGTCTGGGACGAACACGGAAAAAAAATGAATTGTGCGTTTTTTCCCGTTTTTTTCAGGCTTTCTACTGAAAAGTCCAAATTTTTTAAATTTTTGACCGAAAAGTCTAAAATAGTCAGATTTTCTGGCTAATTCCAGCGCAGACCAGGATCCAGTTATAACTGGAAAAAGTGACCAAAATGTGTTGGGGGCAGATTCACTAAGGGTCGAATTTCGAAGTAAAAAATACTTCGAAATTCGACCCTCGAATTGAAATCCTTCGACTTCGAATATCGAAGTCGAAGGATTTAGCGCTAAACGTTCGTTCGATCGAACGATTTTTCGTTCGATCGAACGATTAAATCCTTCGAATCGAACGATTCGAAGGATTTTAATCCAACGATCGAAGGAAAATCCTTCGATCAAAAAAAGTTTAGCAAGCCTATGGGGACCTTCCCCATAGGCTAACATTGACTTCGGTAGGTTTTATCTGCCGAAGTAGGGGGTCGAAGTTTTTATTAAAGGGAAAGTACTTCGACTATCGAATGGTCGAATAGTCGAACGATTTTTCGTTCGAAACGTTCGATTTCGTTCGAATTCGAACGAATTTAACCAATTCGATGGTCGAAGTACCCAAAAAATACTTCGAAATTCGAATTTTTTTCATTCGAATCCTTCACTCGAAATTAGTGAATCTGCCCCTAAATGTGAAAATAGAGTGGGCTATTAATATAAAATTTTGAGTGTCCCTTCTCTGAGTCTTCTTGTTCAGATATTAGCCTGACCATCCAACAAAAATCTAAATTTCAGAAGAACTTTTGCAGTAGAATCTAGACCTCATGAACAGTTTGTCATCTAAATTAAATTAATCTTGCTTCTAGCTCTGCAGCCTTGAGAGATTAGAAAAGCTAAAGTGATACTGACATGTTATAATTTCACCCTTTTAAATTTCATCTCATTTAACATGTATAATTGCCTTGAGTGTTGAAAAGCTCTGTGCAGGTTTCAGTTAGTCAAATCAACGAGTCTTCATAACTATTTGAAAAAGTTCTGTGAATGGTTGTTCCTGATTTTGTTATTTTCTTATCTTAGCCACTTTTTGTAAGCAGGCTGCAAGGTTTTTATATAGCAGAACAAAATAATTTCAGAATACTGACTCTCTTTCAGTCAACTAGAATCACTAAAGAGGTTCTGCCCTCGACTACCAGAAAATGTGAGAAAGTAACAAATTGTGAAGGTTGTATAAAGTCCCCTGTAGATGTCTCCTGGTCTGGTTCTCTATAATTAATGTCTTTATCATTTTCACCAGGTCATTCATTAGACAACATAATGTAAATAATTTTGTCTCGTGTAGCTGATGCTTAAATCTCTCAGCAGCCAATGTAAGCAAAAATTATGCTTTAAGGGAAAGCCACTTTAGGAACTGAAATTTCAATTGAAGTAGTGGAAATGGTTCTTCATGGTGAGGGCCAGCTGATGTTGTGCTGGCAGATTCTATTAATATCCTATAGTGATCTTAAAGGGGAACTATCACAAAACTGACAATTTTATATAAGCTTCATCATGGTGAAAGACAAATGTTTCTAAATATAATAAATTAAAAATGATGTACGATTTCTGAAATAATCAAGTTTATCTTCACATTTTCACTCTCAGCATCTGTTTCTCTTCATTCCGTCTTCTTGCAGGAGCTGGGTGTCAGATTTTGATTCACAGTTAGAACCAATATATCTTTTGGGTGGGTGCTCCTTTTCCTAGCCACAAACAAATGTGTTTGTTTGGCACAAATCCTGCATGTAGAAAGTGAGTGACCTCTAATACATCTTCAATAGTGCTGTCCAACTTCTGTATAATTTTTTGGCCTATGTGGTGGAGAGCAGATAACAGAAGCCGTGTTGACCACTCCCTGTTTTTAAACCACACCCACTTTAAACCACACCAATGTTACCACAAGAACTTTTAAGATCATATCCACATTAACGTTGGTAGCACACCAAAAAACCAAATGGTCTGTGCTCACCGCAGGGATATCACTCATCACTCATATGTGAAAAATTAAGTCATATTAAAACATACCCTTAAATCCATATGCCTCCTCCCCTGTGGATAACACAGCACCCCAGCACATGATTAAACACCTTAGGAGCCCCGAACAAAAATTTCTAACTGCTAACAAACCCCAGAACACACTCCTACCAGTCTCATGTGCTACAGGTAGCATACGGCAGGCAGAGTATGGCTCACACAGACAGAGTAAGGCAGGTAGAGTATGGCATACACAGGCAGCATAGGGCAGGCAGAGGATGGCACACATAGGCAGAGTATGGTACATACAGGGAGCATAGGACAGGCATAGTATGGCACACACAGGGATCTTATGGCAGGCAGAGTATGGCACTCACACAGGGAGAATAGGGCAGGCAGAGTATGGCACACACAGGGAGCATGACACACAAATACACACAACACAGGGAGCATAGGGCAGACAGAGTATAGTAAACTGGCAAAGACAGGAAGCATAAGGCAGACAGAGTAGGGCACACACAGGTCGAGTAGGGAAGGCAGAATACAGCAGGAGAACAGGTGCCCAATGTTGGCACTTTCAGTCTGGAAGTATAGGACTTTAGGGTTGTGAACAATAGAGGTGTTACAGGTGTGAACAATCCAAGGGGATTACAAGTGTGAACAATGCAGGATTTTGCCATCTGAATTGTAAACAATGTAGTGGCCAGTTAATCTCAGTACTGCCAAAATAGGAAGAGTGAAAATCGACAGTTCAGAATTTTTAATCTATTATAGTTAGAAAAATGCTTATTTTAGTATGATGAAGCTTATATGAAAGTTTAATTTTCAATATTATTCCCCTTTAAACTGTAAAATTATCACTGTATAGGTATGTGTATATGTATTTTATATATGTGAGCTTACTGATACGGCTGTGGAGTTATAGACAGACAGACAGACAGACAGACAGATAGATATAAATGCACTGGGGGTCATTTGGAGTTGTTGAACTTGACAAACATCTACTAACTATGCAACACATACTAACTATGAAACTATCGAGCATAAATAAATATTTATGCATGTATATCAGGTCACATCAGTTGCCCCAAAATGTCCAAACAAACACAATAGCCAAAGTGATTGCATGTAAACTAGGCACATGTTAAGGCTCCAATTTTTGTAGTGGGAAAGGCATCCTCTGTATGGTATTAAAACAGCTTTTAAGCAAGTTTGCTGCACTTATTGACATAGCATGCTTTGGGAACTTTAAAATTTAGATTGGAGAGTCAACATATAAATATTGGCATTAGAGGGCATATTTATCAAGAGTCAAATAGTAAATTCGAATTTTTGAGTTTTAAAATTCACACATTCAAATTTTAATCCCCATATTCGAATGTAAATTTGAATGTGAGATTGATCACACCTCGACCATGGAAACAGTCCTAATTTGAATAATCGCCACAAAAACCTGTCAAGTTCATGTACAAGTCAATGGTCCACTGAGCCATTTGAAGATGCTAATAGCCTTACTGAAATTCTATTTTTTTTCTGGAGAAAAACTCGATTACAAGAATCAAATACGAATTGAATACGATTTGAACTTTTTTTTCTTAAATAACCTCCCAGTCGAATCGTGAGTGTATTCAAATTAAAAAAAAATGAATTCACATGAATTTGAAATTCGACCTTTGATAAATGGACCTCTAGATGTCATTATATTATAGAAGATGTTTTTTTATAAACAGATACAAGTATTTTCACCCTATATCTGGTGTTCAGGTATGTGCCTTGCACGTAATTGCACCTTTTTTTAGGTTTACTAATAATCTTCCACTAGGATTAACACGTCGCTCAAGCAGGTTAATAAAATGCAGACAGCCCTTCCAGCTGTCCCATAAGAAGGATTATGTCTGAGCATCAGATAAACAGATTGTTTCTGCAACAAACACATGTTTTGTCATGTGGTCACTCCTGTTACAGTCAGAACAGAGCACTAGGAGACCAGCTAAATCTGAGTGTTCCTACATTCTGAACTGAATGGCTTGGCATTGACATATTTTTATGAATTGAAACTTGGACTTTACTGTAGACAACCACTTGTCTAGAAGATTAGTAACAAGCTTTCAACTGTAATTATG